>NW_024104942.1:1200000-1800000 GCF_003945595.2 Pipra filicauda | reverse complement strand
TCTGTGTAAAGACAAAAAAGGGGGAAAGTCATGAATACCAATCCTCAGGCACCACAGAGGCTCCTCAGAGCAGTGGACAGGCAATTCCATCAAAACTGCCTCCTACAACTCCCACCCTGTGTCCTCAGCACTGTGCACTTACGTTGACAGGTAGGATATGTAATCACTCCATCCAGGCACTGTGCTCTAAATTTCTCAGCTCTTGAAACTGGTTTGTGCCACCATTTGCATTCAAAGAAAATAAAATCCCCAGAGGGATAGGTGGAAGTTCTTGATTGGCGTGACTGTAGTTGAATATTGTTGCTTTCCATATGGTCCGTACTCACTGTACAGCTCCCTGCAAAAAAGGACTTTCATTATTTGCCTGTAGATCTCACACTGGACAACTGATGCTGTGAAACCACTGTGCCCTTTCCCCAGCAGTCTTTCCAGCTCAGGAATGCTGCCCAATGGCTTCTTGCTGCCCCTCCCTGCCTGTAGCTTACAACAGGCTTCTGCACTCTGGCTCCTCCCCAGGCACTTCCCCCGCAAAGGGAAAGGCTTTTTGCTCCCCTTTCAGCACTAAAAATACAACACCACAGCAGCTAATCTGTGGCTGAAGAGGAGATGACTTACTGCCCGGCCTGCATCGTGGGTAATCCAACACTCCCTCCACACACTGGACTTTGAAGTGGGAAGGCTCTTGCTCTTTCACATATCCTGCTTTACAACGAAATTCAATATAGTCACCCGATGTGGAATACAGCTTGGTTTCTCTGGACCATTTCAGCTCAATATTGTTTCTGTCCATATCTTCTTCTGATGCTGTACAGGCCACTTGAAAAATTGAAGAGAAGAGTGTCAGCATTTCATACAGGCACACCACAGGTAACTGTTTTGCCCCTAGAGCCTACAGAAGTTGTTTGCATCAAAAAATCCTTCCAGCTATTTGCTCTCATCCTCTGTTACTTGCCACAGAAAAGACATTCACAGCCAGCCTAAAAGGGAAAAAAGACCATGGCTGAGATGCCACACAGAGCTGTGGAGAAGCCTTTTCAGTCTGACAGTCACACAGGACAAGAATGGTGCACAGGTGGGGAAGGCACCAGGCACCAATGAACTTGACCTCATGTTTTTTGAGATCCTTCCCTTCTGCTCTGTACTTCTCTAAATTTATTTTCTCATTACCATGTCACAGATGCAAGCCTGGATGTCCCCAGAACTGCCACACACTCAGATCACTCCTCCTTGTTCACAGCCTGCTGCCTGTAGCAGCATCCCCAGCTTGGGAGGCCTCAGGAGCTTTGCACAGAGGTGGAGATCCCCTCACAGAGGGGGGTTCAGCCAAAGTCCTCTCCTTGCAGACCTCCTGGCAGCAGAAAGGACTACACGAGCTAACTTTCAGAGAAACTCTTTGGGGATAAAAGAAGGACTCGCTGCTGTTCTGCCCTGCCAGCATCACAGCCCCAGCACAAACGCTGCTGCACAAGTTCTGCCCTTAGAGTCTGAGAAAAAGAAGAGAGGAGCAGTCACACAGCCTTTGGCCACCCAGCACATGCTTCCACGTACCTAGGCAAACAGGGGGGCTTGACCACTGCCCATCAGTACAAGTGATATACTGAGATCCTTTCAAGACATACAGGCTTGGGCATTTGTATTCCAGAGTTGTACCTTGTTGATATTCTCGCATGGGGAAGGAAAGAAGATCTCCATTTTCAATAGCTGGAGGTGGGCCACATTTCCCACCTTTTCCTGAAAGAAATTGCCCAATCAGAGACAAAAACCACAAGAGTTTAACTGCCATGGAGGTCTGGTCACAAATGTGACCAGCTACCCCACAGAATATTGGCACTACTCTAAGAGAACCAGAGGAAAGCAGAGAGAAAATCAAATACCTGGCAGGTGAAACAGAGCAAGAGTTTCTCATTTCTCCAGCCCTCGGGCTCACAACTGTCAGTTCACCCCATTTGACCACAGCTGAAGTGCTTGCAGCTGTCTGCAGGACTTCATCTTGTCCTGCAGAACAGTGTGGCATTTGGCCCTCTTGAGTGAAGCCACCTGGGTCACTCAGCTGGTAAACTCATCTGAACAGATTCCTGGGAAAATTACTTTTTCTTGAGTGTGCCATATACATTGCAATTGTGCATGATAAGGGTACTGAAATTTGGAAAAGTAAATCCCTCTGAGTCAGCCTCATTACAGAATCTCTGACAGGCGAGAGAGAGAGAGAGAGAGAGAGAGAGAGAAATTACCTTTGCACTTCGGCAGCTCTGTCCAGGTCCCATTCTGGCACACTACAGTGGAAGTCCCAGTCATCTTAAAACCTTGCCAGCAGTCATAGTTAGCAGTCTCCCCAGGGAGATACTTTGTCTTTTTAATATTAATCCTACCACCAGCAATTTCTGGAGGAGGTTCACATGTCACATCTGAAAAGAGACACGACTACAGTCACCTTTGCAGTTGTTGAGATGTTCATCTAAACAACCAAAAGTTAAAGGAATCAATCTGGTTACAATTTCTGTACAGATTTTCTGTCTCAGGTGGGTCACACCATGGAGAAAGCAATGAGGTGTGACAGTGGCAGCAGAAAATGATCTGGGACTCTCAGGAGATGGGCAGGGTCAATAAGAGTTTCTAGAAAAAGCCAATGTTTCTGTAGCTACACTTAATGTCACAGAAGACAGTGCAGCCTTCCCGCATGCCCATGTCCCTCCCTAGGGAGCCCCGGCATTCCTGGAAACCACAGAGGTAACAGCCAAACTGACACTGTGCTGAAGTGCAGAGCTCTGGAGCACTGGCAGCGCTGGAGGAGCTTGTCAGCCTGTGCTGTTCAGGGATGGGGGAATGCAACCAGCTCCAAGGAGCTGTGTGAAAGCCAAGTAGCACTTGTTCACCCTGCAGCCACAGATTTTGGCAGGGCACAGGAGCACAGCTCATCGCCATTCCTTGTCACAGGAACAATCTTTCCAGTTCTATGGCCTTGGCAGACCTTACATAGTTTAGATCTGGGTCTCTGCTGGGATCTGCATTGGTCAGAGGGGAGCCCTGGAGTTTCTTCTCTCCCCTATTGCTGCTTCCATTCAGATACTTCCTGACAGCTTTGAACAGAAGACAGGAGCCCTTACATGTCTTTCCACTGAAGGTTGTTGAAATGGTGGACACTGGAGCAATACCAATAACATGCAGGAGAATGACAGTACAGCACATTTTTGGCCCTGCTGCTTGAAGATGTTTTTGCTGTTGATGGAAATATTCCCAGTATTTCTAGAAGCATCGAGCTAAATTAAAGTGCTGTGCAAGCAAGCAACAGAAACTACAAAGTTGAGGTACCCAAAGAAAACAAAAGTAGAAAAGGTGAAGTCTTCAGTGTGTTTAGGTAGAGAAACAGTCCCCTCTATGCTAACAGGCAAGGTGAAAGCACAGGTTCCTACCTTTGCACACTGGTGCTTGTGACCATTCACCATTTAAACAAGTGACGAAATTTCCACCTATCATTTGAAAATTGCTTTCACATTGATAATGCACTCTGGCACTGGGCAGATACCTCTCCTGTTGAGTGCCTGCAACATGACCATTGGGGATTTCAGGTACAGGTCCACAGCTAACATCTGAAAAGAGAGGTGCATGTAAAGACTGCAGTACAACAATATAAGAACCACAGAACATTGCGTTCCAAAGCTCCTGATGAGCAAAAATGGTTTTTGTAATGCAGATCATTTTCTACAGGTAGAAAAAGAAGATAATTTGGTCTTTATTCTGCAATGCTTCACCATGCAATATTATTTTTGCCTAAAGTGATTAAAAAGAGAAAAGAAGTCACAGAGATCAGCCAATTATGCAGACTGGTGCTGTAAGGCATTGTGTACCAATGGGCTGGAGAGTGAGGAGATTTATTTACTATTTGAAGGTAACTGTCAACAACTGACATTTTTAGTGATGTGAAAATAAGATACATTACCCTACTAGTTTTCTCCTCCTTTGCAGCCAAGATGCATTCCTCCATAACCATCCGCCTGCTTGATTTCAGCAGACAGCTAAGTTTCAGCTACTAGCTTCAGCCCACAAGGAAACTATTGCTTTGCTGATCTACACTGCTTTTTGTTTCTCCAGAGTCAGAAAAATTGGTGTTTTAGCAGCCCATTCAAAGCAAGTCACCTGTTGGCTCTCTTGGCCTGACTCACCTGCATGCCTGAGTTGAAATTCTATTAATTCACATGCAATATTGAGAAGGACTACTTAGAAGTAGAACCTATACCTTCACAGAAGGGCGGTGCTGTCCAGTTTCCTTCTCTGCACAGAATTTCGGGGGAACCAACAATCAGGAACCCTCCATCACACTCGTAGCGAATTGTTTCACCAGGCTCATAAGTTTCCTTGGTTCTGCCTTCGAACTGAGCATTGGCAACTTTTGGAATACTTCCACATGATATTTCTGAAAAGATAGCAGAAATCTGATGCTGGTGCTAATGGGATACACATCAAAGGAGTGTACTTTTTCCACCAAACAGATGCTTTAGTGAGCTATTTCTAACATCAGCATAGTCATCTGCTGACTGTGGATTTTATAATTACAGTTAACTAATAATTATATAAAAGATAGCATAGGGAAGATTAAATAAGTTATTCCCCTAAACTGGCACAGATTTCAGTCACCAAAATATTTCGTTCCTGTTTCTAAACATGCCAGAAAATTTGACTACAGGCTTCTGTCCCTTACTGTACTGAAGTGATTTCCACCACTGAGACTCCAAAGCAACTCTTAGTCACTACTGGACTCTCTAGAAAACAGGTCCTTGGATTATAAGGATATGCCTAGGACTCAGCTGGCAGAGATATGAACTGAACAAAGGTTGTAAGAATCTAAAGGAATATTTAAAAACTAAGCTACATTCAGAAAGTCAGTTTTGCACCCAATCAGGATTGCTCTGAAGACATCCATGATGGAAGATAAGATTCCACAGCAAAATAAAGCTTCAGTTTAAAAGTCTTTCCATTTCATTGCTAGATACACTTAAAAAAATAAAAAGGTATTTTTTTATATTACCCAAGCATCCAGGAGCTAAAGTCCATTCTCCCATAGAACAAGTTATCTCAGTAGGTCCATTTAACATGTATCCAGAACGAGAAACATACTTAAATTTAGCACCAGTCAGATAAATTGATTTCCCTTCTATTTCAATTTTTAAGTTTGGATTTTCCAGCCTGGGAGCATCAGCACATTCTACAGGCTGTGGTGGCAAACATGGTCTTTCTAAAAAATGCAGAAAACAAAGATAAACAATAATGCAAGAAAATTAATATTGCAACTGCAACTAAGTAATAAATAATGCTGATTTACAGAATATGGGATACTATTTAGGGCTTCCAGTCAAAACTGAGACTCCAATATGCAATATATTGCACAAACAAATAAGCACACAGCTCTTGAGAGACTACTTGAAAGTTTTATATGACATCTTAGATCAGTCTGTGTAAATAAAAAGACTACAGTTGCTTAACTACACTTTCTTTAGCAACTTATGTTCTATTGCTTTTCTGCAGTTACCTGTTCACGATAATCTTATATAAATAACAGCATCCTCCTGCTAATGATGAGTGCAAATGCATAACATGGTTAGTCATAATAAAATAAATAGAAAAAAATATCCCAGTACTGACCCACACACTGAGGTGGTGATTGCCATTTCCCTTCCATGCAGGTTATTTCTTTTGCACCGATGAGCCGGAAACCACTGGCACATGAAAAAGCTATTTTACTCCCATGCCTGTAATTTCTTCCAGCTGTTGTCTGTTGAGCACCAGACACTTGAGGTGGAGGTGGGCACACACCCTCCTCAGCTAAGGACATATATTCATGTTATAATTGAACATAAGATAGTATAATAGTTCATCACAGATTAAAACACAAAGAACCAAGAAAACATTGATGTTGGATAACTCTCCAGTAGCTATCTCAAGCTTTAATTAATAAAACGACCATTTTGTTCTGCTTCAGAAACACCAGAGCTGCCTTCAGATGCTCATATGCTTTCAGAGTCATAGAAAAGACTGTCACAGTTGCCCACACCAAGCTAAGCTGGAGCTTCTTTCCCCTTCACACATCTGCACACTCTGATGTGTTAGCCCTGTTCCTCTCTCTATGGTGAACTATTTTAGGAAAATTGAACCAACTTCTGGAATTCTTGTTTTGTTTTTCTTCAGACTTAGTTGATAGAGTTAAATGAGAATCACAAATGGAAGCAAAGAAATAGGCTTCAAATCTGCCACTCAAGGAAAGAAAGGCTCTTCCTGCCACAGGAAAGAAAAGAGGAGGGAAGTAGGCAGATCTAGGAGGGAGATCTGAGGAGACTTGCAGAGCTTGGTTTGTTGCTTCTCTTGTTGTTCCAGAAAACTGAGAAGGTAGAGACAGCTGGTCTTGAAAGGGAATGTTCCCCAGAGGATTGTGTGCTGTGTGCTTCTCCCATTTCCACGCATCTTTTCCCATAAATCTGGTATAGTCAAAGCAGGACATGAGGCAATGATTGTTTTACAGTCCTGCTTTCTATGGGCAATATCCCGCTCTGCCATACATAAAGGCAGTCCTGCAGGCATTCAGCCTCTGGTGTGTGTTATATGAGGGCAGTCTCCTCTAGGTCTGTGCTTTTCAATCAGCCAACTCAGCATTATTCTCATTATTTCACTAGGAAGCAATTGGAAAAAATGGAAGAAAAGAAAAATCAGGAATTGAAAAGCTTTGATTGTTTACAGGAAATAAAGGAACTTTGACTGGAGCTTGAGCTATGTGCTCTCTCATTTGCATCAGGGTAAAGTCCTTTTGAAGAACTGAGCTTAAATTTATCATTGCATCTTTTCTCATATCAGAAGTGACAGTGACAACTGTTCCAATTGTCAGACTACAGATCATTGTCTGCCTCACTGAAGTAGTGCTTCTCTAAACCTGGTTAATTGCTCAAATGATGGCCGTGACTACCCTTCAACATATACATAAGCATGTAAGCATTTTTATTTCAGACTATACAGCAACACTAAGAAGCTTTAATAACAATCATTTATCATTCCTACATAAAAAGAAGAAATGGTATGCAAATCTAAAAACATACCTGGACATTCAATCTCTGGTGTCCAATTTCCAGACACACAAGTTGCCTGTTTAATATTTTTGTCAGCTGATGTACATCTGTAACGTATAACTTTATAAAACCCAGTCCTCCTTTTTGACATGGAATGTCCACCAGAGCTTACAAACTCAACACCCACTGGAAGTTCACACTGAGGAGATGGATCTGAAAAAAAAATAAACAAAAAGAGCTAAACAAAAAATAGATTCAGTTCAGATAATATGTACTGATGAAGATATCATCAATTTCTTAAGGCATATCCATGTGAAAGTGGGTTTTTATTTACTGTAATTTGAAGTGATGCCTAAGACTCCTAGATTACAGAAACAAAGACTTTTTTTTCCAGCTACCTAAAGCAGAGACTGTTCTCAGTCCCCAAGCAATTTTTTTATGTTGACAGGATCCCTTTTGCTGAGTGCAGCAAATAATAATAATAAAAAAACCTCACCAACGTTTTATTCCCTAAAAGGCTGTGAAATGAGCAAAAAGAGAAGGGGACCTCATCAATGTCTACCAGGATCTACCAATATCTGAAGGATATCAGGAGGAGGGAGCCAGGCTCTTCTCAGTGGTGCCAAACAAGAGGACAAGAGGCAATGGGCAGAAACTGATGCACGGGAACTTCCACGTGAACATGAGGAAAAACTTTACTTTGCGGGTGCTTGAGCAGAGATGTTGGACCAGATGGCCCACTGTGGTCCCCTCCAGCCTGACCCATTCTGGGATTCTGTGAAAAGGACTGATGCACATAGAAATGGTGAGGATGGGATAAGCCTAAACACACTGTTGCTATTAACATTAATTCCTTTTATTACTTGATTTTAACGACTATGCAAGTGTCTTTGACCTGCCCATAGTGCTTACAAAGTTGTAGGTGCAGAGTCTTTCCAGGATGAAGAACATGCTGCCATTTAAAAGAGGAGTAAATAAAACCCACTTAGTTTTGATGCATGAAACTGTAATATGTCCAGCTACATACTGATTGCTGAAATCCTTGACATTTTGAACAGAACTATCTCACACTCGCATCTGAAATATTATGAAAATAGTATGGAAAGAGATTACCAGCACAAAGAGGTAAAGGCTTCCATTCTCCATTAAGACATTTTATTTTCATTTGCTTCGAATTGCCAGAGCCTGGTTTACATCCACAAGTTACTTGATCACCATGTGAAAACTGGGTCTGGTCTGCCTGATATAGAGCAACATTCGGAATAGAGGAAGGTGATTCACAGGGCATTTTGTCTTCTGTTGAAAAGAGCAGAAGTATTCCACAATAATATTGGAGTTACATATGAATAGCTGAAAGAACTTAAAAATAACTGTATTTGCATTTGGTGAGCCAAGCCTACTCCCATTAATTGTAACAACTAAACTTGAACACAACTGGAGTATGTGTATATCTTTTAGTCAGTTTACTAAATCCCTCTCTGTCTTTTCCCCTCCTTTTCCAACAGTGTAGCATGACCCACAAGTAGTTTCAGCTAACATTACTTTGCCAAACTGTTGATACACAAACCCTAAAGTGTAAGGAAACCTTCAATTAATCCAAGTCACCTGAATCCTTGATTCTCATCAGTCAAAATTATAATTGATTATGCACCTACACATTTGTAATGTACACTTTCAGTCAGAATTAGTACAAGAACTGAAATCCATTGTAGTGTCCCTTAGAGGACTGCAGTGCTGTCACCTCTGTATGAGAACAGCAGTTCCTGCTTTGGGCTGTCATTGTTCCTGTCACTACCATGCAGTGGTAGCGACAGGAAAAGGTAATGGCTTTTCCTGACTCTTCATTCACAACATGATTTTGAACATAACATATCATATCTGCAAATATGTAATGTTAATTGTGACAATATCTGTGATGTATTAGCTTACAGTGAATTACAGACTTCTCATAAGTAGTGTTAAGTAGTTTACCAATGCAAGAGGGAGGAGGTGACCACTGTCCATCAACACATTCTATTTCCTTTGATCCAACCAATTTAAATTCCATGTTACACTCATACTGCTTTCTGTCCCCATGTTGATACTGTTCCTCAGAGCCACCAGCAATACTTCCATTGGTAATTTCAGGGGGAGGTCCACAGCCTCTGGCCTTCACTGAAATCAAGAGATCAAATCTATGCTCTGAACTCAGTACTTTAAGCACAGTAAAGTACAACATAAAACACATTGAATTTGTTGTTTAAAGTTAAGAAAAATCAGTGGAACAGGTTAAACGGATCATTGATTTATACCTTTGAATATCTGGATTCATGGTGGGCTGGAGATCACAAACAGATATGTGTGCTCCTGGCTCACTCCTCATGTCTCTTACTTCCTTGCACTGTCAGTGCCAGCTATGATAAAAGAAGTGCTTGATAAAACCAGCCCAGTTTTAAGATAAAAAAATGTGTTACAAGGATGGCAACTTCAGTATTCTTAAAAAAAAAATAAAAATTGACCATTCTGCAAGTAATAACAACCTGTGTTCTAAAAATCACATAGCAAGTGATATATATAGGGCATATTAAAGGATTTCAGTTTGGATGGAGTGAATGGAACTCCTATTAAGGGAATTGATGGAGTGGGAAGAAAGGGAAGTCAGAAATATGAGGTCCCTTCATCCTCTCAAGCTTCATGAAAGCCCATGTGCCTCATGAAAGGGCGTAGCACCAGCACAAGAAACTTTTTTTCAGATGCCAGTAAGCTGTACTCCTCAAAAAGGATAACTACAGAGGTATATATTTTTCCTTTGGCATGAATTTATTCATCCTAGAGATGAAGCTAAGGAATTTCACAGGAAAATTCTTCACTGGATTTTTTTGCTTGGGTCCAGTTCTGTGCCATCTCCAGCCCAGCTTTTTTTCTTCAATATCATGTCATTAGAAAAAAGAACATAGGATACAATATCTGAAGGGTATCAACACTAGGCAATGGCAAAACTTAGGACATTTAGGATATAGTAAGAGGACATTACTCAAATGAATCACTCCTGGCTGCCATTTTGCACATTATTTATGCATTTCTGTATAATAAATTATTTTTCAAACATTACAATCAATAACCTGATTACTATTTTGTGCAAGCCATTTGCCAACTGGCTTTCAGTTACTGCAGAACTTCATATTGCATCATATTGCATAACCAAAGCTCGCAGAAATACCAACACTGAAAGCTCAACTGTTGAGACTCTTTCACACAAAATAGGAAACCCCCATGAAATGATCCCAAGAGGCCTAGTTCTTGGCCTGTTAGAGATGAAGGCGGGATGGTTGTCTTTTGGAGCAAGACTGGCTTATAGAAGGTGTCTGCAGAACTGTTTAGGACCAAGGCATCCTCATTCCTTGGGGGGTTGGCACCTTGTGGTGCCTCTGTGGGGGGACCTGGGGCCGCCTGGGGGGGGTGGAGGGGAAAGCCGGACTGGATTTTATCCAGAGTACGGAATGGAGGAAAACCCGGACTTGATTTTTCTGGAGTACGGAACGGGGGAAAACACAGACTGGATTTCAAAAAAAAATAAAAAAAAAAAATGAAGGGTTGGACTTGATGATCTCAGAGCTCCTTTCCAACCTGGTTGATTCTATGATTCTATTTCCTACTATGATCAAGTTAACAGAATGATATGGTTTGAAGTTGGCTCCCTGCCAAGTCTCCAAACCTTACCACAAGAAGTCCTCCCCCCCCCCAAACCTCAGGGAGAAGAGGGAAAAAAAACAACCAAGAAAAACCAAAACAAGAGAGAGACAGCTAAAGCAATATATATCAATATATTTACACTTATGTTACAGTTATATACAACTGAAATACATATACATATATATATATATAATTATAAATACAATTATATACAATTTCACACGGAAATGAGAAAGGGAAACCCGCACCTCCCAGCCACCAGAAGGAAAGAGAGCGAAGGTCTTTCCTCCTTTCTTCTTATAACCCGGGCTTACGTAAAAATCGTAGGGAATACTGGGTAAATCTGGGCACTTCCTTGGTTACAAACTGGTCACCAAGGAAGGCCTAGACCAAACTACCACACAGAAGAATTACCTTTACACTCTGGTGGTGATGGAAACCATCCGAAGGAGTAGCACTGAACAGAGGCAGGGCCCACTCTTACAAACTTGTTGGCACAGGTAAATTTCACAACATCTCCATTGGGGTATTTACCCTTCTTGGGATAAAAATCTCCATTGGGCAATGTCAGCATTGCACATTCTATTACTACAAAGACAAAATATTTTAATATATAATGTACACCCTACAGAAAGTACATGAAATGCTACTGATTAGAACAAAACCAAAGAAAGTCTTAAAGAAAAAAGGTTCACAGAGTGCATACAGAGTTATGCTAATTAACAAACACAAAAATATTCACCGAGACATTCGGGTGCTGGACTCCATTCACCATTTATGCCACACCTTGTGGTATCAGTTGGCATATTATTTGCAGTTTTATATCCTTCCAAACATGAATACTCAATTCGATCTTCAGGCATGAACACAGTTCTATTTGTGTGGTGAATCAAAATGTCCTCTGGGGCTTTACATAATTCTGTAGAGTAAAACAAAGTGCATTTTGTTATCCAGAAACATTGCCCTTTGGAAGCATCATCCCTGTTGGTATATTTGAAACATTACTAATTCTGCATTGCCAGAATATTCATGTAGAATATGCAGTATGTTCACATATTATCTATTGCATTAATCTTCAGAAATATGTGTCTAGAAGTAATATTTAGCATAAATACTTCTTGCTTAGGTTCAATTATTTCCTTCTGCTACATATTATTATTATTTTTGGTGTCATAGCAAATGGTTTGTACTCCTGTTCCTTGTGATCATTTGTGAGGGGTCAGAAAAGAAGCCACAAAGTCCTAGGTAAAGACAGTGTGAAATAAAAGGAGAAGATAAAATGGTGGCTCAAGTTGGTCAATATTATGAGCCTCAGCATCCCAACAATGGAAAATTAAGTCTTTTACTATACTACACCGCTGTTCAGGGGAGGAAAGAAGTTCCAAATAAAGAATCCTATTTGTCTCTATTTTGGTTCACATTTAAAGAAAGTTCTTGGCTGAATGCCTTGCTTCACAGGCATTTCTTCATACATTGGGAGTAAATTTGGGCAAAGGTACTTTTTTTCATGTAAGAATCACCAAACAGTCAGTGATTACCATTTACTTAATGCTAAAGAAATCCAAAAAGATAGGTCACCAAGAAGACACTAGATTTTCCCCACCTTACTCAATACCTTTATGTTTTCTGTCTGTATATCCTAGAGCCTGAGAATGATTAACCTCTGAAGGATCAGAGATTTGAGTCTCTGCCCAGTAAGAAAACTCCACCAATCTGGATGGCAAAACTCTGAGTCCACAGGACACCATTTCTATGATGGTGACAATGGTAGGGAGCTCGGACACGTTTAGGTACTCACTGATGCATTTTGGAGGTGGAGTCCAGCCATTTTCTTGGCACTGTGTCTCTCCTTCGTCTTGTCCTTCTGGAGTTACAAAGCCAGTATTACATCTATACGGGGCCATTTCCCTTAAACGGAACTCTCTTCTTGACAAGGTGAAATAACCATTCTCAACATGGTTCGGCTGGCATTTTACTGAAAGAGATAGACAAAATTTCTTGCAAGTGAAATACTGCTAAACTGCATGCTTATAAATCACAGCAGAAGGAAGACAAAAGCAGCAGCATTCTAGGGCTTAGGTCATTTAATTTTAAGAGCACATGAAGTTTTGCTTCTGCACTGAGCTCTCTTCCTGGAGGACACAAACAGGGATGGACAGGGGTTTGATTTGCAGCAATCCCGCAAACTTCCCAAACTGTATGTCCATGTCTGGTCTTCACTAGAAATGAAACTCCTGTTGGGCCTGCACAGCACTGTGCATGCACGGAGAGCACCTCCTGTCCGTACTGCAAGGCAGGGGCACAGCACTGCAGTCTGCAGGTGTCAACTCAGTCCTGCCACAGAGAAGTCATTCAGAGTGCACAGACTGCAGGACTGAAGCAAATCTCTACCAAAGGCCCCCTTCTTGCACAATAAAACACTAGTGCAGACAGACCCAATGCTGTAACCAGTTTCCTGTCACTTGGAATACATTCTTTAAGCCATTTAATATTACCTAAACATTAATGTTTAATATATTGTTTAATACCTCGTTAATTTAATATATTGCTTATATAGAATGTTTGATTCATTGTTAATATATAATGTTTAATACATTTTTTCAATGGATGGAAATCAGTTGCCTTGGTTGGCTGTTTTGGTCTTGTATTCTGAAAGAAAACATGCACAGAGTATTAAATTCTTTACTACTTAATCATTCTGTCAAGGAGTGTCTTCATTTGAAGAAATTAACACTACAACAAACAGAAATATTTTCATACTAGAGAGCCAAGTAAACAAGGATATAAAAAACCCCAAAATCCAAAGTACTTTGAAAAACACTAGAGGATGTATTTATTGTTGGGAGCAGGGTTAATGATACTGTATGCAAGACCTTCAAAAGTTTAAATTTCACAGTGATGCCCAGAATTGCCTAACACTAGGAATCAGAAAATTTTATTTTTCTTGCTCATTGCTAGGTCAAAATCTCAGTGGGGGGCAATCCAAAACATTAGATGGTAAGAGTCTCCATCAGTGTGGAATTGTTTCCTAAAAAACTGTTATATTGAATTATTTCTTTGTCCATAGGAAATAATTGTCTAAATATTTAAAGCTCCTCTGAGATATTAGAGCAATTTCAGGCTTGGTGCAAGTCAGGAACAAAAGCTGGAAATGAACTGGAGAGGTAACCCCCCTTTTCCTCCCACCTGCCAGTATGATGCCAACGGGAAAGGAAGCAAGAGGAACAAGGATCAGGTGGCACAGCGAGAGGCTGAAAGGAGTCTGTGCAAGGGAAATGATTGCTATTTATGACTGCACAGCTATACTAGAACAAGATTTCTCTAGGGAAGACAAAGGGATTATGACTCCCATCCAAGAGCTCATATCCTGTATCTGGAGGAGCCACGTGTGGCTGTTTTACAGGGGTACACTCCGGGTGTCTTATAGTGACCGACCTCAGCAGCACAGGGACACGAGAGCTGTGGAAGACAGGTGAGACAATCACAGCACTGCCTTTCCATTGTACAGCACCTTGACTTAGAGTTACTAAGTCCTAGTGATGGGTCACATGATGATGTGTTTACTGCTTTTAGACAGAAACCTCAACAAAATACAAGCACACTCACTTTCACGGATACATCTGGGAGGAGGGGACCAGCCATTCCTTGTGCATGTGACTTCTTTATGCTCAGCATGGTAATCATTGTTGCAGGCATATGTAGCTGTTTCACCTTCTTTGTAAAAATCCATCTGGTGTCTTGGGAAATAACCATTTATCAGCTGCCTGGTATAACATTTTTCTAAAGAAGAAGGAAGTACATTTAACGACAGTAATTTCTACAGCAAGAACTGAGTTAAAATATTTCTTATGAAGACAGTTACTAAAAAACAGGCCTCCAAACACATTTCTGTAGCCTTCCTCCCCAAAAAGACATTTGTGTGCAAACCTGAATGAAACCTTGCTTTATTTCACTGCCCTGAGATTAATGAATCACATGAACAGAAGGGGAAGTCACTACATAAAGCAAAAAGAGCTGGTCTAGTAACCACAATCTCTTACTTACTGTTCATGTGCACCAGCTCTAGTTTGGTCTGCTTTGTCTCTAAACTGTTGGTGTCTGCACAGAGTGAATTTCAGCATTTGCTTCCTGGAGATTTTATCATCTCTGTGGAAGTGTATCAGCCTCTCAAAGCAGGTCTAGAGATTTTAGCAACAGCTTGGCACACTGGCTCTATGGCCTCCTGCACCCCAAGAGCCCAGACATAGGCTGAAGGAATGTTACAGTGTGTTATCTGAGTAACTGGTCCTTTCCTCCAGGCAGGGCTCCATTCCTTTCCTGCACTGAGCACCACTCCACTGAGGGCATCAAGGAAAGACCAACCTTTTGTAATCCACTTTCCAGTCCTACCAGTAGGCAGGAACTTTGCTGTGACTGAAGATGTCTGAGAGGACATCTCACCTTGCTGCTTTAAATGTAAGTCTAATTCATTTTAAATCTAAGGAGTGTATCTGGTTCTTTTGCTGATACCATGATCACTTGCAGCTTATTCCAAGAGTGTGACATCTTTTCAGCTCCAAAAGCTTTCCAAAGGGACCAGGCAATGGTTCTCAGAGAGGAACCTCTAAACAAAGTGCCCAAGCCATGGAAGGGAGAATATATTGACAAAGAGTAGAAATTTTCTGTTTGTATGTGCAGCTGTGTGTCCAGAGGAAAGTATATGCTTGCATGCTACCCAGAAGCCAGAGAAGATTTCCCATATATTTCTTAATCTCATGAATAGTTTCAAGAGTAAAAAATCTCCCAAATCCAAAAGCATCATTTCAGCCTTACTCATTTCAGAGCATCCCCAGCTCTGCAGAGAGGATGACAGTCTGGGTGCAGTTCCAGGGGTCAGCTAAAGCAGTCCGACTCTAAGAAACTGTGTTCCATCAGAACAATTTCAGCTGCACAGACCTTTGATAATTATAACAGAATTGAGCATATGTTGGAAATGCACTTACTCAGGCATTTTGGCTCTGGAGACCAGCCCGTTTCGGAACAAAAACTTTGAACCCAGGTATTTCCAGTGGGGGTTGAATAATCTTGGAAACAGTAGTAGTCAACACTCTGCCCAAATCTCATGGGAAAGTAATAGTATCTGTGGTTCTCATATGCGTTATTTAACCTGCCGTTTTCTATGACTGGGTAGTCACATGGCTTCACTTGAAATAGAATTTAAGAGCAACAATGTCAACACATGCATGATAAAAAGCTCAGCACACAATCTGAATTATCAGATTCAGCCTCATCATCTGGGTGTTTTCAGAAACGGACAGAACCAGGACTGCCCACCCTGGCACACCCCTCAGGAGTGCGGGAGCAATCGCACTGTGCTTCTGGTGTCTTTGGCAGTGCTTATAGCTCTGTCATTTCCCCCAATTCCATTGCAATCAACAGCAATCCAGGAAATATTCTTAGCAGACTCCAAAGGCTGATTCATGAGACTAAATGTAAATATTTATTCTACAGTGAGATGACATTGTCCTTGTAGAGGGTCTGGACTAAATTTACTATGCTGACCATGATGGGAGCCCAGACATGTGGCTCAGATATAGAAACTGACCTGGACAATCTTAAAATTGAAATGACTCCTGTTACCACTTCCATTTGTAACTTTTGGGACCCTACACCAAAAGCTCTTCCTTACTCTTCTCATTTTTATTTTAAAATTTTATTTCAAAATTGTAATTTTGTTCTCTTGATTCCTCAAAAGAACTGACCTTCTTCAGGGAGAAGTCAAGGATAGAAGGAGGAGATTCCCAGATGCTTTCATTCAAGTTTACCTAGGTTCCTCCTGAAATGCTCTGATCCAGAGCCTACCTGCAGAGGCAGGGCAGACCACCCACTGGACAGACCATTCAATAATGAATGAAGTGGTCTCAAAATGATACCTGAATTTTGGAACTCATACTAATATAGAGAAAACATTAATATAGATATTAACAGAGCACTTTTCAGAAACAGCTCAAATCATCTTATCCAGAGGTTCATTTACAAGACTGACTCCATCAGGGTTTCTCTCATAATCTGTTCTAAGTTTTTCTTTTATTTTCAATGACCAAAGATCAAAGAGTGCTAGATTATGAAACTAATTGCTAATTTATATATTAGTTTTTTTATGCTGTGCCTACTGGACAAAACTATCATTGTAGTTATGGGAAGTTTAAGCCAATAAAGAACTCATCAACCATCAAGAATACCTTGTTTTGTTATCTGACAGGTTATAACAGATAGAAATACATGCGACTATTCATAAAGCCAACTTACAACTCCAAGTAAAAGTCTAAAGCTCTGACAGCTAAGAGGAAAGACATCTTCCAACCATTACCTATAGTTTGTACTTAAATACTCATGATGTCCTCTTCTCTTGACTAAGATGTTCCTTGGGTGGGGCACAAGTGAGCTGACTATAGCACATTCTAACAAATTCACAAATACAGTAATAGATAATACCTGTGTTAATAAACATAATGTAAATATTGATTAAACCACTGTTTTATAGGTGATTTTTCTAAACCATCACATTAAGCTTTACATCGCAAAGAAAAAAAATGAGTGACTCCCATGCCTACTGATCCTTGAGTCTTGCTCTTGACCTCTTTTTCTCTCAGATGCTTCTAACAACTCTACATTTTGTGTCTTCATCCATGAGAGCTACTTACAGACACAAGCTGGCTCAGGCACCCAGCCATTCCCGGTACATTTAGCTGTGTTTCCGCCAGTCAATGCTTTAAAATGATATCCAAGATCACACTGTATCGTGATTGTATCACCCGCTTTGTAGCTGCCTTTGTCAGGTCTAAAGTTCCCATGGCGAACTACTGGAGGAGAGCATACAATTTCTAAATAAAAAGAGAAAAAAAATGAAGAATATGTTTAAATTTATTGCTTAAGTTGTTAAAAAGATGTTTCGTAGGGTAAAGAAAAGATTACATTCCTCTCCCACTCTTATAGTTCTGTAAGACAAGAACGACAGCTGTTACTGATGTCATATTAAGTAGAAGCTTAAAACTAAATTGCAAAGGGAATGGCTGAAGGAAGAACCGGAGGAAATCAAACTGAATCTGATTAATTTTTTCCAAGAGGTCTTTCTGCAGCTGGGTTATGCTGGGCTCATTTATGGACACTGTCCCAAAGTAGGGCAGCGTCACTAGCAGGTCCTAAAGGGAGAAATATCTACACTCAACTAGGAACTGATCATTCAAAGGCTATGTGATTAAGATTAGGGACTTACACTGACACTGGAAGTATTTCGACAACTGAAAAAGGTCAAGAATCTTATTCTAAAAAACTCATGGTATCCTTAGGCTCAGAGAAGCCAGGCAAATGTATTCTTTATAAAACAGAATCTGTCCTTTAGATTTCTTGTATTCTACTTCCAATTCAGAAAAAACCACCAACACTCCCAGGGCTGGGAGGGAATGACTACAGGTTGGTCCTGCTGTGAAGGTGGGTGAATCAGTTGCATGCATGTACTGCTGAATCATCTAGGTTCAGTGATAAGTCAAGTAGGATCCAGAACCACTGAATATGCCCCAAGTATCAGAGCCCAGCATATTGGTGTCTAGAAGAATGTTTGGCACTCCTCAAAAGCAGTATGTTGCTCAAATGTAGGCGGTGCATATTAATTAGTACCGTTACTAATCTTGAAGCAGAAAGGTCAAGAACTGAGTGGGCCCCAAGACTGACAAGTCTTTATTTCTAAAGGAGTCTTTCTGGAAGAGGTCCCAGGAAGGTAGGTGGTAAATAAGATCCTACAATGTTGCCCTGTTGCCAACATTTTTTTCCAGTCTCAAGAGTTCGGCAATTTCTTGAAGACAACTCAAGGCACTAATAATTTCCCCAAAATTTACATCAAACTGCTTCAGCTGGGATATAACATGCATATTTCTGTTTGCTGGATTTAGAGATTTAAATACAGTCTGTAAATGCTGTAACTGAATTAAACTAAAGTAAAATCCATGACTCAGAGGGCTGATGTCAAACAGGACTAGCCTCAAAAATTATGGATTTGTCATATAAACTGCCCAGAAGGCATTTGAGAGTTAAAAAGCAATAGAGAGCTTTAGCATTGTAAATATATTAATTTGTAGAGATTCTCAGACAATTGTGAAGTTTGAACGGTGCGGATAATGTGGCTGTTCAATTACAGCTCTGATGACATTAAACATATTGCTGTCTTCATCCTAGACTAAGGGTCATCGACAAGGGCAGGATTCATGCATCCCATGATGCATCCTTTGGTCTCTGTTTATACATCACTTTATGTCCATGGTTCTTAGGGCAGTTTGAATTTCTCTGGTACTAATACTTTTTTTCCTGCTTGCTTAAATATCCTTTTTCATGTCTGATTTTTTTCCATTCCTTTGATAAAACATTCTCACTGTGTTTTGTAGAAGGTATTCAGCTTTATCCTTCCTATCTGTCCAAATTAGGATTTTTTTCTAACTGAAGAAACCTTTTTCATATGCTCTTCCCACTAATTCAGAATTACATAAAATAAAATATAATAACAACTATAATGCAGCTACCGATGCTGCATGAAGTATTTTAGCATCAATCTTGATTATGTAGAATACTGGAGTAATTGTTGCTTTGTGGACCTCTCAATCTACACTCAAGTAAAAAAAAAACAAAACAAACCTGAACTAACTGCTTTTGCTACTGCTCTCCATGGAAAACTCTTATCCAGTTGCTTGGTCCCTTTAGTACTTAATCCTTCCAGATCTTCATGGATATTGGTTAGATGTGGATGGATTTATTTTGTTACGAATAAACTGATTAATCTCTGAAATTACTTCCAAACCCAACAAATGTGTAAAACCACTTTAGGCCAGACTAACCAGTGCAATAGGGAGGTGGATTCCATCCTGTTTCAGTGCATAGTGCATCTGATCTGTCACCAAAGCTGTATCCATCATTACAGGCAAACCGCAGTATTTCCAATTCCTTGTAAGACTGCTTTGGAGAATGTACATATCCATTCGGAATTTCTGGCACATCACAGCTAATATCTGAAACAGAGAAAGACAAAAAGCCATGTATTCTGGTTTATTTTTACTTGCTAAGCATAAAATCCTATTTTAATAAAAGTTAGTTTTTGTTTTTGTTTTTGTTTTTTTTTTTTTTAAATTTGAATTCACAAAAACTTTTGCATTTGGAAGCTGTTTGAAATGTATTTGAGAGCTCTTCAGTGACCTGATTGTGGATTCCAGGTAGAAAGTAGCACAGCATCAGGTGCAAATTGATTCATGAAACAGATTGCAGGGCTTTGCTTTGGATTTTAATGGATCCCAGAATCAATATATAATGCAGAATATATTCCAAAATCAGAAACTACGTTAGCTGAAATTTAGGATTTTCCTTTTTTCAGATAATTTTTTTGTAGTTTCCAGAAAACCTAGTGCGCTCCCATAGCCAGTAGATTATTAGTTAAATCATTACATCAAAAGGAAAAAAGAATGAAAGTATCTGGAAAACTGACACTAGAATGCTTAACTATCTATGAAAGAACATCAGCAATGCCAGCTCCTTGCCAAACCCAATGAAACCACCAAGATCTTGCAGTTTCCTAAAACTGAGTTCAGAAAACCAGAAAATATTCAAGACTTTGCTTCCTCGGTCACAGAGCAGAACACCCAAGAGTTCTCTTGGATTCCTTTGCTGAATTTACTTTGTATTTAGGATGAAATATAGCTCATTGGAACTGTCATTGTTTAATGAAATTCACTAGATTCTGCAAATGTTACAAGCACATATGTTTCATTCCACTTTTGAGGTGGGATTATGCTATGAATGATAATAAATGGGGATTTCAAAGCAGCAAAATGCAGCTCTGAAATTGTGAACAAACCATACATGTATCTGCCATGCTGATATACATACTGTGCTCTTCTAAACACGTTTCCTGATCAGATAACATATAAATAATATAAGAAGCTTGATAGTCTGAGTATTGAAGTGTTTGTTACCATAACCTTCCTGGGATTCATTCTTACATACTGATAATCCAATCCCATACAATCTCTGTTCTCAAACTGGAAGGAGTAACTCCATCCACCTGTACAAGCTGCAGGCAGGGCAGCGTGGGGTCCACTGGTTGAAAAGTAGTTTTGAAGGAAAAAAAAAGATCCTGATGGACAAGTTCAAGAGGGGCCAGAAATGTGCCTTTGCAGCAAACAAAGAAAACAGTATCCTGGGCTCCACTGGGGAGAGTGTTGACAGCAGATCAAAAGAGGTGATGCTTTCCCTCTACATCTCCCCAGGTCCAAACTCCTCAATAGAGGAAAGATACGGACATATTGGAGCAAATCCAGTGAAGATAATTAAGGATTTGGAAAAATTGACAGATTAAAAGAGATTTAAGAGAGTCTAGAAAAAAGAAGGCTTGGGGTGGGCGAGGAAGGGTCTTTTTTATATATGTAAATTCTTGACTTTTGTGGGGCAGGCAGAAGTAAAGATGATGGAGCCAGACCTCTCTCACTGGCAGCCAGCCATACTAGGAGAAGGGGCAATGAATTGAAATATGGGCATGAATTGAAATACAGGAAATACCACTTAAATATTTTTACTAAAGGGTGTTCAAACACTGTAATGGGTTACCCAGAGAGGCTGTGGAGTCTCCGTTGCTGGAGATATTCAAAAGCTGACTGAACATACTCTTGAGCAACTTGCCCTAGCTAATTGCTCTTCAGAGGTCCCTTCCAACCTCACCTCTTCTGTGATTCTGTGATTCTGTAAAAACTAAACATGAACCTTCTAACTTGTAAAAACACCTTAGCGTGAAGAAAGTAAAAACCCATCAGGACTTTTTTTGTATTCTATATACCCTAAGATTAAAAATCCTACTTGTTTATTTTTGGTTCACATAGATTCAAAATCAATTCTAGTTACTTTGGTTAAATTAACACTGAAGTGATTGAATTTCTGGTAGACATATCAAAGTTATTTTCAAAGAATTTGACTGCAGTCTGGCAAAACATTCAGCTTGTAGTGAAAATGTGGAACAAACAGATGGTCTATTATGATTATATTAGCATCCAATATTATCACATTTCTCTTTCTTATCCTACTTCTTCTTCATATATGCAACGGAGATTGTTTACAGACGAACTATGTTTAATTGCTGTGAAATAAAGTAAAAGCTTTGTAGCTTCCCATGTGGTAACCAGTCCTTAGGAGTCTGTGAGAATAAAGCTTCTTAATTACACACTGTAAGTAGTGTCCTTTTTACCTTGGCACTGAGGCACATCGTTACTCCATCTTCCATTAGATGAGCAAATTATTTCTTTAGCTCCAACAAGCTTGTATTTTGCATTACATTCAAAATTTACAACTTGGCCAAAGGCATATTCTTGGTCTAGCTCAAATGCACCAGCCATAATTATTCTTCCATTTTCTGGTGCCTGTACAGGTAAACACTTTACCACTGGAATAATAAAACAAAACAAAAGGAAAGGAAAAAAAGAAGTAATTTTGAGATCTAGTCTGTAAAATAAATTGACACATAAAAAAGTGAAAATACAGAAAACTCACTGTAATTTCCTTACACATTTAAAAAATATACTCTTTAGTTTTGCATTCAGATACCATTTTCAGCACATATAATACAACCCCCTAAGGAAAAAGACAGACTGACACAGGAAGAAGCTTATAGACCATCTCTCATCATCCTCTTGTCTGCCCTTGAAGGCTAAAGACAGCACTCCCTAAACTACATGGCCTCCTGGTGTCTCACACCCAATCTAAATTATACTATAAGCTTGTGCATTCTATGGATGGTCAGATGAGCCTTGACTGTCACATGGGGCCATTAAAATTTGTCAGAATTGGTTGACTTAGTTTAGAGCTGTGCCAAACTGAATTTGCTATAGACAGATATCAGGAAGAGTGCTGCGTTACAGGCTGACTAGAACAGTTCAGCTATTAACTAAAATCCTAGTTAAGGTTATCAGAGAAATTATATTACTAAAGTAAACAAACACAGTGTCAGCCACTAATTTAGACCTCTAGCATCTCCCAGTTTTGTACCTGCAGAAAAAAGGAAGAGTTAACATATGTCATCAAATATTTTGTATTGAGGGGGAAAATTACTATCAAAACTCAATCTTAAACGTTCACATAGACATCCCTGAGCAGGTAAAAAAGTGGCTTGTGTTTTGTCTACCAAAGCTCCCACTTCTCTCTGACAGCATTCACCATCTTGTAAGTCATCTGCCTTTTTTGTGAGCCTATATTCTGTCTTCTACGTTCCTCACATTTAGGACATTATACAAATAATTTCTTTCATAGGCAACTGTATTTCAATGAAAAGTCAACCATGAAAGAAATATCTGTCTTAGGAGGACTTTAAAATTGCAGTATCTTGGTGACACATGACAAAAAAAGCTGGAAACCATTGCTCTATACTGTGCAGACAGACCTGTATGCCTAATTTTGAGGATGCTCAAGGTCCATTAAACTAAATGGGACTTATCTAAATCCAAGGAGATGTCAGAACACAGACAACAAACTCTAGATAAGAGAAAGATATCTACCTTCTTTTGTGATTCTTTACTTAGAGACCTTTTCCTGACTTCAGAGAAAATGTCATTGCTGCCCACATATATTAAAAATAGACCAATTAAAAATTATATCATCAAAGATCAGGGAAGCATCATCTGAGCCATCCAGTCTTTTAAGTCTTGATGTCTGAGTCTCCCTTGCTCTCACTCTAACTGACTGAACATCTTTCACAGTATGATAATAACAGGGAGAAGACCTCGTAACAAAATCTGAGTGGTTAGGATATTCACAAGGGTGGAGGAGGGAACTAGCTAGAAACACACATGCCTTCACACTCCTTTGAAGTACAGCATCCCAAATATCTTTTGCAGCCATGTTTTACAGGCACCTACTCTATCAAGGCCTTTAGGTGAGGCAGAGCTTTAAACCATTTTGGAAGTAACAGGACTCCATTTCATGAATGGTTTTTAACAAAAGCTTCTTGGACCAAACTGGCTGAGCAGTCATTGTAAGGGTTTCACTGTTGCCTAACTTGAATTTATACGTATGTGAATTAATACCTGTAAATGATCACAGACTAGCTCTAGATAGTTTCAGATAGATAAAAAGGCAGTCTGATAGAGAATTAAGTGCAATTGAAAAGGTAAATTTAAAAAAAATAATAAATAAATGAATTAAATAGAGAATAAAACTCCATTTACCTTCACAGTGAGGGATATCATTGCTCCATCCATCTGCCTGACACTCACGGTAATTTCTTTGGCTGAGCATCTGGTATCTTACCCAACAAAAAGTAAACAATGCTAAAATACAGTTTCATTATGTGACAGAAACAACAGTGCTGCTGTTCTTGAAGCAAAGGAAGTAGGTGTCAGATGTTCCAGCACAGAACAATCAAAATGTGACAAAACAGAGTAGTTTTTTGATCTGCATGTCTCCTATTTGTTTTCCCTTAATTGCATATGTGAAAATATAAAATAAAATCAGAAAGTAGGAAAGAATTAGTAAGAAGGCTTCTTCATTACAGAGATAGCAAGCTCTGGCTACATAATAAATAATCTAGGGGCAATTTGCACAGTCAGTAGCAAGGAGAATAACGCTCTTGTTCCTTCTCTTCTAGTATGGCTGAAAGCCATGTGACAGCATCCACATAGGACTTAATCCAAACCATATGTGTCATGCTTTTATGAGGAAGTATTATCTTAAGTTTGAGGGTAATATGGCCACAATACCATGGTTTCTGCTTGGTCTGAAAGGCAGTCAGAGGAAGTATAGATGGTCTGAAATGACAGTGAGGAACGGAAGTTAAGGGATTAAGAAGAATACTGCTTATGGAGCTCTCTTTGTGAAACTCAGACTAGATTCCAGTAATATAACAACAGTAAAATCATGGCTAAACCACAGTACCATGCTGAGAGCTGATTTGTGTTTCAAGAGGAAAGAATCCAATCACAGGCACACTTAACTAAGCACAATACCACGTATTCAACTTGCTGCAGTTTTCATTGGAGAAGGTAAATAGAGGCGGAAGGGAGAAGAATTTCTTTCAAGCGTTCAGTGCAGACACACTAGTGAGTCTACCAGAAATGTCTTCCTTCAAACATTTTTTACAACACATTTTACTTCATAATGCAAAAAATGATTGAAGTAGGATTGGCGAGTTGTGGTTCTGAAGAGGAGATTGTTATATGGTCTAATGACTTCTCTAACACAACTGCATCCTGGCTACCTACTGACAGCACAGACTCCAGCATACTGACCTGCACTTCCATCTGAACTGACTGGCTCATGGAGTCATGATGCAGCTTTACAGACAGGCCACTATTTTTGTTTTCTACTCAACAGCCATGATTTCAAGTTAGATAAAGCCTTACATATTTTAGACACTTTGGATGAAGCATCAAGTGCATGAGTTCAGTTACTCCAGTAGCACCAGACAAGAGAACGAGTTATCTTTAGTATTTACTGTAATGGCAGAAATTCAAATTCAATCATAAGCAAGTATTGAATATCAGTAAGATGTTTTACAGCTGCATTACAGAGAACAAATCTATAACTGACACTATAATTAACACCTTATGTTAATTGCCATACATTGAATTAAACAACTATTACCCATCATTACATCTGTACTCAACTCTGGCACCAAATACAAATTCACTTCCAGCAGTAAGTTCAAAGGAACCAAACTGAGTATCTCCAGGATGCCCACAGGGCTTATCTGGTAAAAAAAAAAAGAAAAGAAGATGATGATGATGAAGAGGGAAAAAAAATGTACTTACACCATACAAAGGAATGTGAAAATGTAAAAGACAGCATTTTCTCAGTAACTAGTAGTGAGTACAGGCCTTTCAAAAATTCAAAAATGCTCAGCATTAGTTTGATTAATGCCCCCCTTTTTTATCACTATTTTCAATGAGAACATATTGGAGTATGCATGTGCTTCTTTAAAAAAAACCAAACCCAACCCCCAAATTAGCTGGTTTTATACCTTTAAAAAGGCTGAGCGCATCTTAGGTTTTGTGACAAATTTATGGCAAAGTTTTAGGCAATTTGTGACATAAACTTGTCCAAAGCTTCCACTAGAGAATCCATACATGATTGTAAATGAAATCTGATGGGGAATGTGCTAAGGAAAGAGAGGTGATCTAAAGTCACCGGAGTATTTTGATCCTTAGTGCTTTTTGCTCCAAGTTCCCCATAGGGCATTCTTAACTCTTTACCCTGGATTCCCAAAAGAGTGGCAGAGATGAACATACCATCCCTCTCATTCATCCCCTTTTGATGCTATAATATGAACTGCTAAATAAACTGCACAGCTAAAACCTATCAGCCCTTCTCAGAAGTTTTTCCTGGTCCCTGTTGATCAAGGCAATTTCATTTCTTAGAGCATATCAACATCCTTGGTTTTTTTCCAACCAAGAGGTGTTTCAGTAGGCCCTACACCCACTACAGTGGAATTCAGAGAAAATGGAAAACTCATGATCAGTTTTGCTGTCTCCTGTGGCTTATCCTGGAAAAGGAATGTGTTCCCTTAGTCTGTGGCAGAGTATCCCTTCTCTCTTCCCACCCACCTTGCCTGTGGCAGTAGCTGCTCACTGGGTGGCAGTATTTGCTAAAACATGATACTTAAAACTACACCAAATTTTGTATAGGTTCATGTTCACTGAGTAGTTAAACAAAGAAAACTAAAAGTTGAGACGGTGACTAAATAAAAAATGTAAAAAAAATGCAGCAACTTTCTTAATTAACTCTTACTTATGATTTGTATCAATCTCTGTTTGAATGACACCTGGAACTTAAATTTATATTATTAAATCAAACATTTATATTCTACTATTAAAAATTTTGTATGTTAGATATGCAAGAAAAACTCCTCATGTTTCTAAAATTCCTTTGTGTTTAAAACTCAGTTATTACAGAAAAGAAGTATCTGCTGACTAACAATAATAAACTTCAATTTCTTCAGTAATGAATTCTATATGAGGTTGTGAGATACTTCTAAACTCTTAGCACAGTACACTAGAGACAATAAACAGAAGCTCTCATCCTAAGTGTGAATTACAGATTAAAAGAAAAGGCAGGGAAAAATAATACCCCACTTTCAAGAAACTATATCACTTATAGAACTAGTTGAATAAACTATCTCTTGACTGCATTCAGAAGTTAGGATAGTGCTTTCTTCTGCTTAGACTGTAAGTTTCATCAGTATTAGACATTTAGTAAAATATTGGAAGCAAGATTCTAAGAATTCAATAACTGATCTTAGTAACATAAATTGGGTTGATAAAGCTGGCCTAGAGTAAGATCTTCTGTCAAGAAAAAAAAAATAAATCTTTTGATCTCAAGAAAAGGAACTTGAAAAAATGTTTCCTTATGCATACATACTTTTTAGGAGAATATTTTAAAGATTGCAGAAATAAGTAAGTTACAGGTAAAGATACAATGGCAATATCACATTGACATCACTGGCAAGGAATGTGATCTGTCAGGTCAAATGTTTGCTTGTATTTTGCATAAATACTTACTTTTGCATTCTATCACTGGGGGCTGCTGCTGCCATGCCCCATCAACGCACTTAAACATAATTCGTCCAGGTTTTATATATCCAGGCCGACAACCGTATGTTGCTTGAGTACCATGTGGATAGGGAGGTTTGTCCCATATTTTAGTAGGCACTTCCTTAACCCTCCTAGGAGGAGGTTCTTCACAAGCTAAAAATTTTAAATAAAAATATTGGTGACTGTAGCACATGTTACAAACACCAAAACAATTTTATAATAGAAAATGTAGCACGAAATCCCGTGCTACATTTGTGATCAAACCAACATAGGTTGTCTATTTAATCACCACAAAATAGGAAACTGCCAAGAATCCACATATTGTAGGAATATGAATAGACCTTTAGAAGGACATGAAAATAGCCAAAGGAAGTGCCAAGAAACCACAGCGGACTGTGATGATTCACAAAACAGATTTTAGTTACAAAGACTGAGACGAGATTAGTGCCCTGGTTCTAACCACAGACACCTCCTACCCTTCCATCTGCAGAAGCTGCTCCATGCCTGTCCTTCCATTGCCACAGAGAACAACTCCATGCACAGCTCCATGTAGAGTTTCCTTTCAGACTGTTTTCTTCTCCAACCACCACCATCTTTACTGACATTAATTTCATGTGTCATTTGATCAAATTCTGTCAAATCTCCTCTCACCTTTACATTGCCTAAACTTTCTCTGCAGGCTCAGATCACCTGATATTCCAAAACTTCTTTTCTCTTGTCCATGAGATTATGAATTACAACAAATGAGCCTGAATCAATTTAATGAAGGAATTCCTCAACAGCTTGAGAATGAGAAAAGCCAGACTAAAGCAGAAAGAAACAAATGTTGGGAAGCTGTTAATGAAAGACTAAATGATTTTGTTAAGAAACAATTTTTTTAGTTGTTTATAATTATTGAACTAATTTCAGTGACTAATTTTCCATGCCTGGGTGACTGAAACGTACTCATTTGGAAGGCTGAAGCTTTACCCAGAGTAACAGAGCCTGAACAGTCTAGCCAATTAGACGCAATGAAGTCTGGTTTCCATCTGAACATGAAAGGTGAGAATTCATCAAGAATAAATAAAAGAACCCCTGAGAAATGAAGCCTTGGAGAAGAAATAAATCTCTGTATAGAAAATAAATGGGAGAAGAATTCTCCAGCAGGGAAGGAAAGTCCTTGGTGAGTACATTCATTACGCAGCAGAGACCTGGCACAGAAGTCCTCTCTCCAGTTAGCTGTAAGGCCAAAGGTTTGAGAAAGCAGCAGTACTCTCACTGAAGCTTTCCTACAGGTTGTCCAGGTGCTTCTTGAAAACAGGACTATAGGAAAAATAACTAGAATCCTTTTTCATGTGAGGGATGCAGAGTTACAGCTTCCTGAATTACACTGCACAGATCCCAACCGCAGACTAGGTAGCTTGGATTTGTGACACAAAGTGAGCAGGAAAAACGCTCATTCTTCCACATCAAAATGTGGAAAGTGAATTATACTTGAGTTGTGCAAAGACATATCCTTGAGCACTCCCTATTTCAGTCAGTGGAGTACCTACCAAATTAGAGGCATAATTTTAAAAAATTCTTTAAAAATCAGGAAAAAAAGATTTGTTACAAGAAAAACATGTATAATTTTAAATGTTCTGTATGGCATTTTGAAAATATAAAGAAAATAATGGTAATCGTGAGATCTGATAACTTGAGTTTGGCTGTTTCAAGTAGCCAGAGGAATGAGACAAGTTTTGGCAATACTGCTGAGGTGCTAAAGGAAGAGTGTGCCCCCATGTTCATGTTTTTTCCCATTACTTTAATTAGTTTGCTCCCTCCTCTGAATAATTACATCTGAATAAAAATTATTGCTTCTATGCACTAGAGGGTACTACTCTACTATAAAAAAGTAGTAGGGACTTATACTTAGCAAGATCAAGACACATTTGCTTTCTAACAACAGTTTTGAAAATGCAGGAATAAGCAAAATGAACAGGAATCCTCTAGCTAATTCTGTCTTTGAAACGAGTTAAAAATGCTTAGTTTACCCAAATAGTTCTTTGTAATGATGAGCAAAGGAATTTTTCTAATTCCACATACTTTTCATTAGACCTCGTTTGAATTAGCACTTTCACTTTTGCTGAGAAAGCACACTGGAATGTAAGATTTAAAAAATAGGCTACTGAGTGCAGGGAGAGCTTCTCTACTCTGTTCCTCCTTTACTTCTGAGTTGTATTATATTTTTTTTATTGTCTGTTGTGCAAATGGGGCCTCAACTCCTCCGTGCTTACATTAAAAAAAAAAAAAAAGCTTGAAAGATAATCTTAGTTTCTTCATCATTATTAAGAAATGCTTCCATTTGGGTTTTATAACAACTCTCTCTGTTCTTTCCCACTCCTGCCCTGATATTGATGGCATGTGATACCATCAAGTCTCAGATTATATTTATTTATTTATTTATTTACTACTACAGCTAGTAATTATATTTTTAAAGGCAGTTTCTTAGTAGCTTGAGATGAAGAAATTTTCTGACAGGATGTACTTCAAAACTATATGAATTACATCATGCACTCACCATATGTACTCACCAACACTGGAAGGGTTTTATTTCTAGATTTGAAAGCATACATTAAATGCATACCTTCAAATCCTTCAGCGAGAGACAAGGAGATCTGGAATAATTCACTCAGGATTTACATGTGGCTTGACCTCAGTTACAAATAGCTCAAGCTTCTTTCTTACCATCATTGTGCTGGTAGCAACTTCCACAAAGTCAAGCACAAGCTACAAATCCAAGTAGAAGTGTTTTTCCGTCCTTGCGCAAAAATTCAGCTCTTGGAACAACTCACACAGACTTCCAATATGGAGCTGGAACTAAGAATCCTGCATGACCCATGGTAATAATTGTCCTGGATAAATCAAATTTTGCTACATTCACATTCCTTTGCAATCTCCCTGACCTAAATAAAGCACTGTGAAAACATAGTGCAAATTAAGGCAAATTTTTAGTTCAAGTTCCAGGACTTTTCTGGACTTCTTTGCAAACAAATTAGACTTTATTAGTTGCTTTGAGGCAGTATTTTTTCTAAGAATATTTAATTAAGGTAAGCTATTCCTTTAATTTCCTGATTTTTTTCAATTTTTCAAAGTAAAATCCAATGGATTGTTTTGATTAATAAGGTCTTCATAGTTTTCACCGAAAATTAGAACCAATTTGAACCAAGCAAAGACACAGTAGCTCAAAACCACACAGTACCCTTTCCTCAACAGCCTGTGCAAAGCAAAAAAAAAAAAATGAAATTACTGAGGATAGATTAAACAATATAAACACAAATAAAGAAAAATAAATTCAGCAGAGAAACAAAAAGCATCAGAGGCTTGTGAAAAGATATACAGTATATTAGCTACCTATTTAAACACGTACGAAAGCATACTTGTATACATCTATCTCATTTCATAGGTTAAAAACAGTCAGTCAAGAGATATTTTATAAGCTTTTCAGTCAATTTAGTAATGATTCCTCTTTCTCAGGTCATCTCACAGATTATTCCAGACAGAAAGAAATGCACATTTATGGAATATTTTTTATCTTATTCTACTAATTGTTTACTGGTTGTAGAAGTTAGAATAATTAACAAACATAAGTAAAAAAAAATTAGTCATCTGGCTCTAGTTTATAGTGATAAGAATGTTTAAAATTTGAGCATCAGATTAATAACAGCAGTAGTTATCCAAATCAATAGGTGAAGTAATACCTATGATAAGATATGAAATACTAAAGGTGTTAAATACTGCCAGAAGAAATCTCAGTCACTGTTGTCAGAAGTTCATTAGAAAGGCTACAATGCCTCTACATATTGTTTTAAATACCATCTTCACATACACTTTAAGAAAGAGTTCTGATTTTTTTTCTACATTAAAGCTTACCTCTTTGTGCAGTACAACACGTCCAACATAAGAGCAGAGCTGCATAGCCCAGGAACAACATTCTAGAGATTCAGAAACTCATCCAAACACATCCAGTACTGGACTCTACTTTTTTTGAGTACTTTGTGTTATTTCCACTCTTGTTTTACTCACTAGCTGCTCCAGAGACTGACCTTGCAAACCATTTATACTCTGATTTCAGCAGTCACTTCCCCTAAACCTCTTGCAACACACAAATATTTCTTTTTTTTTTTCCAACTCTCTCTAAACCTTGCTAAAGGAATAAATAAATAAAAGCCTGGCAATTTAGGTTGACACATTACTTTCCTGTGATCTGCTTGTATTTTCATCATACTTTTTTCTTTTTCTCTTTTTTTTCCTTCAGATTTATCCCCTACATACTCATACAAGGTTATTTTTTTGGTATCTAAAAGCAGTTGAACAAATAAATTATTTTGTGGTTCTTTGCGTGTTGTTTGCTTAGTTAGAAAACAAAGTCATGTTAACTGTGTGTAAAAATGAACTTCTCTACACATATAATTCAAGATCTATATTAAAAAAAATCAAAATAAAAGGCAGACAAAAATATAAAGTGCCTTACTGGTCACTCACTCTTTCTTATATAAAATAACCAACTGCCCAGAGCAAAGGAAATATACTTGATCAAATTCTTGATTAAAGAAACGTACGTGAAGCTGAAGCACTTGTTTCAGTTTCACATGAGAAATAAGACTGAGAAGGTGTGAATGAATTGTAAGATAGAGAATGAACTTTCCAAAGAAAAATATAAAGATTATGCAAAAAGAAGTATATGGCAAACTGGGCTAACAGAGGAACTTGTCACAGATTCATGTAAGCAACAGTCTTATTAATAGTTTCATGATATGTCTTGGCTTTATAAGTGCACTCCATTGGAAATGTAGATCATATGAAGAGAATTCTTTGAGACTGAGAATTCAGGGAAAAATATGTTTTCACTCCACAGTTCGAAGACTTGGTCTTAATGAAAACTGGCATTCAGCTGTTTCACCCACAAGAACTCTTCAGACAGCATAATATCTCTTCCTTTCCCTCCCCCTTTCCTAGACAAATGACTCATATGTGGAAAATGAACTCTCACCCTGCTCCATGACCCTGTGATGATCGATCTGCATCCATTTTGCAGTTACTGGTGAATACCTGACCACTGAAAAGATATTTTTTGCACCTGTCAAAGTCGAGCTCCAAGAAAACAGCTCCTCACAGAAATTCACTGCCCAAATCTATAGTTCCTTTTGCTCCATGGCACTGAAGCCTGTGCTGCTACTGCAGACAGACGTGCTCAGACAGCACCAGGACAGTCCCACTTGTCCCTCTGGACCAATCTTACCACATTACCATAGGTATTCATATGCTTCTGTACCTGTGCAAAATCTTGCCGCAGCCTGCACTGGTGAGGAACTTAGGATGGCTTAACCTTCCCTGTCACAGCAGCACAGTGACACTGCTGCTTTCCAATTCCTTAACTCATATGGGAAGCTCAGAGAGCTGGAAAAACATTGAAACAGAGCATAAAAAGGCTTGGATTTCAACCCAGACACAGTGGCTCAAACCAATTAGTTGTAAAAATATATGCTGGAGGCATGGGTTCTAAAATTTCTGCAATTTTAAATGTTGTATCCTCTGATGTCATGAAGCTCTAACTGCTTCAGGTCTTGTCAAACTGCTTTTGGGTCATTAAACCACTTGCCAAATAATTATGGGCTTGAAACACAGTCAAAGAGAACTTCAGCTACAGCTCAACCACAACTGGAATTGAAATGGTACTTTAACTTTCCTGACTGCTGTCTACAAATACAGGCAATGCTAAAACACTTTGAGCATCAGCATGCAAAACCAGAACTCCTATGAATAAATTTAAGCTAAAAATTAGAAGACTCACCTAACCTAGTGAAGCAATGTTTGTATGGATGTAATGTAGGCCTGTACAAAGAAATCATCTTCAATCACAAATCAAGGGACCAGACTCAGTCCCTTCTGGTCTTGTGTTTGTGATCTTCTTAAACCATTGATTAAACTTACCCTAACTAAATGGAAATAAAATCAGGAACTTAAACTTGATTTCCTTCCTCACCTCTTCCATGGGCTATCAATTTAAAACTAATGACTTTAATCATGTCTGACTTTGTTTAGTCATCTTCAGCCTCTAACAAAACAGAGTGCATAGGCAAACCGTGCCTCAGGACCTCTAAGGCAGGCAGAAAAAAGCCACCTCTAGAGTACCCTTACTTCCTACTCATAAAAAAAGGCAGAAAAGTAGTTATGCAGCCAAAGACAGCTGGATTTTATCTAAGGAAGCAGAGCTATTGCTTTGAGAACTGGTGTGACCACACTCACATATTGCTGTGGATGCAGCCAGACAGCCAAAATATCACCCCCAGAGAAAATATCACCACGAGAAAAAGTGCATGTCAAGATATAGGAGCATAGGAAAGTACAGGTGGGAATGGACCTCAGGAAGTTATCTTGTCCAATACTCCTGCACAAAGTAGAATCAGTATAAGGTCAGAATAAGTTATTCAAGTTTTTGTTCATTTCTTGCTCAATGTGGAGGCTTAACATCAACATTCAGAGTGTTTGTTCAAACCTGAATAACTTGGAGATCAGTGTTTGGAAGCCATGTTGTGTTAGGAAGACAGATCTGAGGAAGTCAGAGTATTCCATAGGGAACTAATGATGACTAGTAATAGAAGCTTAATTAGCCACTGCTGAAATGGCATCTCTGACCAGTATAATTTCAGCATGTCCTAACAGCATGCTTCCTGTTACACTTGAGTTTAATGATAACATTAGAGCCCATAGAATTCTACAACCAGTCACTGCTTTGCCCAAAAATCTTCATGAGAATGTGCTGTCCCACTGTATTAACAGTGAGATTATCTTTTCATCATCAACATTTGCCTTTTCTCCCACTGTCACACAACTTCTATAACTCATAATGGCATTTCACATCATGTAATATCTACAATCACAACATAAAGGTGTGAGAGGGGAAAACTGCACAGTTTACTTAGTTTAAACTAAATCAAAATCAAACCGGCTTATTGATTTATTAATAGAACATAATTAACTGGCAATCAGTGGGATATACATTCAGGTTCCATATCAGCAATGCAACAGACAAGGCACTGTTAATAGACAAAATGCTCATAAGCACCGAACAAATTTCTAAAGAACCTTTCTTCACTAATCTCCCAAAGTTCTTATCATCCACACAAAGTTGTGCACCCCCCCCCCGTGGTTATACACACAGTCTACCTCTTACACATAGCTCCTGTAGGAGATGTGGTTTCTTAATGTGTGCCTGTGCTGCACCTTGCAACCTGCTAATGCACACACCAGGGAAGAAGCACCACCCAAGGTACTACACTCACACCCAGGTGTGAGTCCCCGCCTGTCACACCTGCATGGTCACTGCCCGAGCTGGATGAAGGCACTGGCAGGATCAGGCAGGGAGGATGAGTCTGCCTGGCACAGAGTTTTTGATGGCAGCAGATGAACATACAACAAACGGTGTCAAACCCACCTCCTCTGGTTTTGACTGCTGGATCTATCTGTCACCACTGTTCTCCGTCCTGTTACAAAGTTTCATTTGTCCCATACAGTTCCTTCCAAATTGGCCCTTCCGTTCTTTCAGAACTCACTATGTAACTTCCTGGTTACTGTTTAATCCAGCTGCCGGTTGTCATCCCTTTATTAGGATCAGCTGCGGCACATGCACTCAGACAGTTTGGGAGGCTTGAACTCACATTCTTATCTTAACAGCTGTTACTGTTCAAGCCGTTTTACAAAGGATGGGCAATGTGAGCACCCTTGCAAATAGAAAAGCAATATTAGGAATCTGAATATTCCTGCAGTTTCTTCTAAGGTAAATTAGGTAACAGCATGCGTTCAGGCAGGCTTTTGCAGCAATGACAGGAGCCATATCATGTCCAATTCTAAAAGTATTTCTATACCCACTTCTGATTACTTGTATTTAAGTACCATCTCATTCTCCTGCCTTGGTTCTCTGTACTCTAAAGTGAAGTGAAAATTACTTGAAAAGGTGTTCTTTGCAAAAAAAGATGTTCTCCTATATAAAAGCAGCTGTCAGTATCTCTAATTTTAAATGAAGTCCTCCTACTCACAGCCAAGTGGAGACTTACTGGAAGGCAATTCAGAGGTTATCACCATTTTCCACCAGCTCACTCTCCCCTGATGCAGTGCTGCTATTCCTCTTGTTCCCACAGTTCCTTTCCAGGTCACCACAGATGTCAGAGGACTGTGCTGCACCAGAAATACGAGTGGCCTTGAAGGGTATGCTGTTCCTTTTTGGATCTGTGCTGTGATGGCTTAGCACATAAGAATAAAAGGATCAGGTCATGTTGTGTGCCCTGTGTCTGAAACAGCCTTATGAAGATTGTGTTTGCAGTACAGAGTCATGCTCACTGGGCAATGGAAAACATGCCCTCTACCTACCAAGATTTCACTTTAATTAGATATATGGCAAAAAAACCAAAACCACATCCCTTTTTTTATTTTATTTAATGCTTTCAGAAGAATTATCAAATTTGAAATCCCTCCCATTTCTCCTTCTGCCCTACCTTTGCAGCTTTACAGTGACCTTAAAACTCTGTTCTCACTTTGGGCTATTTCAGTCTGTTACTGTTTCTGAATCACTATCAAACCTTTCATGCCAGCAGAACAGTCTGCTACTGCATAGCCATTTAAAAAAGCAGGCATCAAGTGGAAAGATAGGAGGACTTCAAGAACATTTTTTCCTCTGAAGTTTAAATAATTTCAAACATTGCAGCATTGTACTCTGGAAGGTATATCAAACAGTAAATTATAGAGATATGCAAAGTACACAATAAAAAGTAAACAGGATCAATAAAGATTTAAAGGTACGTAAAAATGGCAAGATTTGCTTAGAAATAAATAGTTCTCTTAGAAAAAAACCCAAACAACATGGAGCAGTCTGGAGCTTGAGAGCTAGTTGTAGAAAATTATGACTACCAATTTTTTTAAAGTTGCATTATGTATTGGTAGTATTCCCCCAAGGGCTCTGCTTTTTTAAAGGACAGTTAAACTTATGACCGACTCCTCCTGTTACTCGTCCAGCTATGTAACAAATAGGTGACATAATCATTTCTTTCTGTGGAAACATTGCACAAACTTTGTGGATAACATAGTTATCATTTATGCTGTGGTAGTACTCAGACCCCGCCCCCAGACTGCACCGTAAAATTCAGAATGAGCGGAAATTGGGCCTTATCCCTAACAGCCAAGAATCCAGTAAGAAGTGACAAATGTACATTTCAACTAACAAACTAAAAACCTGAAAAAACCAATAAGTTCATGTTGACTTAACTCTCTAGCAAGTTCTTTTTGAGAAAAGGATGTGAAAGAAGAGAGTGGGATTGCAGTGACAATTCCCTTGCAGCAAGGGAGAAGTAAGAAAATGATGATGCTTTCAAATTTTTATGTGTGTGAACAGAGGATATTAGGCAAAGATGCAAGACAAGTAATCATCTGGATAGGAAATGACACAAAAGAATAAGGCAAAGTCCAGGGAACCATTGGAATTGAAATGGAAATAAATAGTTCATCTTTGATCTAACAGATTTCGTGTTATGGTCACAAACACAAAGAAGGTAAAAAAGAGGCTGCCCTTACCCCACAGTAAAATGATGGGCCCAAGAAATTGTGTTAGATTATACGAAGTAAATGCACAAGAACTACATATTGTGGATGTAAGGGTCTGAAAGTACAGTCTCTGTGGGTTCTATAAATGTTGCACTGTTCAGCAACATCCTTTTGCTTTCCATCAACCTCAAGAAGCACAAGCACTGGGTAAAGGTAAAACAGAAAGCTATATGACTTAAAAGTCCTTTTGCCCTCTTCCAACTCAATACCCACTTAGGCATCCTGGCCTAGGTCCATTACTAAGTACTGTCAGTGCACAGTGGTGATACCTATGCTTTGTAGACATATATTTGGAAAAGTCAAAATTGCAGTTAATGAGCTTAAATCCATTAAGACATCCACTGATGTAGTCCTGTACTTCACATCACTAAATAACAATTCTGTACCACAGTAGGTAAAGACAGAGATTCCTCAAAATCCGCCTTTCACCAGTTTTTGCTTTTGGTTTGGTTTAGCCTCTCAGATCCATTCAGATTGCAGAATGCTGTGACTTTCAGTCTAACACACCTAATTTTGGTCTGGTAAGGCATCTATGTCCTGTACTTCAGATTTGAGATTGCTTTTGCAGTGGTAGTCTGAAAGCCAGAGGAAAAAAGATACTAACAAATTTCTTAAAAAAATTTAAAATGTTGTTTTCTAACTGAGGGAATATACCTTCTTAATGCTGTAACTGTTTTCTGACATAAGGAATATTTATCACAAGGACTTTTCAGAATTTAATCTAGGTACATTTTAATAGTTATAGACATTACACTTTTTTTCTGCAGAAGACTTCACTTTGCAGACTATTTTGGAAGTGAAATTGCAGCTAACCGGAATCCAATATTGTTTAAGTACACTTTACTAGTTTAACCCCCAAACCATTTTTGAACTGTGACTGCTGAGTCCCTAAATACTCTTTTCAGCTGCCAAAGCTGCAGAACTGTCTCCCATACTTCCAATGCTGGCAGTACTCTAATCCCCATACTTCCAATGCTGGCAGTACTCTAGTCCCCAGTTCTAGTCATAAACCTAAAGCCACACAGACACACTCAAGTGAGAATCGACCAACTTGCAGAAGTTCCAGAAGTTCCCAACTGCAACATAAACATCCATATACTTCTTAATTATGGGGGGGGGGGGGGGGGAAGGAGGAATAAAAAAATGAGCACCTGGGGAAAAAGCCTAAAAATGACTTATTTACTTTTTAGCCAAATAGTTTTTCAGCCTAACAGACAAATAAAAAATACACATGAAAACTCTTGAAAGAAGGCATTTCCACTTACCATTTTTGACTGCAGACTAGACTATTCCTTACAGTAAGTGTCGTGTGTATGTCTGCTGAGTGGGTTAACTGAATGCCATCCAGCCAATATCACACTATTCTTCCCTGAAAGGACAATAAGTTCAAGTTACTCATATTACAGAGCTGTTTAAAAGGATTTAGTGTGCATTTGCTTCATAAACGCTTCATCCTTCTCCACCTTTTGTTTAAAAATTTCTATTTACCAGTGTTCTTTGTTACCCCAACCATAACCTCATAATATTTAGGAAAATAAAAACCATGGTCAGGATGATAAGCTTATCAGCCAGGGATGACAACTCTCTGAGTCATGGTATACAATTGAAAAGCAATGGAGGGAACAGGAATAAGAACTGTGTCTGGTAGGACTATTTCAGCATTGCAATGCTGAAGACCATCAACACTTTCAGAGGATCAAATGCGCCAGTTTATCATGGACAAGATTCTTCTCTAACTCCTTGCAATCAGGTTTGGCTTTGTTTTACCTGAATAAATACCATCAGTAAAGAATGTCCCAGTGAATGTCAATAATTAAACTGATTAACAATAAAGAAAACCTCATAAACTTTTTGAGGAAAATATTAAAGACTAACCTGATAATCTGATTTACTTTATTACAGTAGACTGCATAATTCAGATTTAGATAGAGGGGTAACCTGAAAGAAAAACTAAATACTTTTTTTTGGTTCTTTCCATACCTCAGTATGATTAAGATTTATGTCCAATCACTAGCAATAAACTCAGTCACCCCTCTCTCTCCCAGACTTGAAAGTCAAGTACCTGGAGTTACCCACCTGTACCTAGCCAGTTAAAAAAAAAACAACAAAAATAACAGAAAAAAGAGATTCATTAAAGTCTATTTTCAGTCTCCAAGTCAGGGTCACAGATGCTTTTGGCACTTCTCAGGGCCAGAATCATCCTGAAAGTACAAACCTACATTTTTTCCTTGAAAGAACTGAGCTGTGGCTCACAGCTTTTCTTTAACACAAACACGTTAGCAGGAACACCTGGTTTGAGTGCGGTGACCCAGTATAATAGTTGATAAACAGCACCTGTCTCCAAGCAGATGACTCAGTGTCTCCTCAGCTTGAAGACGTAAATTTCCCAAGTGCTTTGAGTTACTAATCAAAATATTAGATTTAGCTAACTAAAATCCCATTTCTGTCCAACTTTACACACTTGGAGTTTTTTAGAGTAACCAGGCATCATACTTGCAGACATGTAAAACACATTTTATATTGCAAAGAGTTTATATTACTTAGGAGCACAAAATTAAGCTTCCATATAAACTGCATGACTATAGTCTCAGTGATGAGTTTGTTTTAATCTTTTAGCTCAACTGTTCACCAGGTTGCCCATTTACCAGTCAGCTATTACCAGTTTAAAGCACATTTTGGTTGGAGAAAAAGTGCAAGAGCTTCTACTGCTACTTAGCTCCTCAAGTATGAAAACACATGTTAAATTAATCAATTCAGGTGGAAAATTTAATGAGGCTCCTACAACATACAGTAGAAACACCAATAATTTCCCAACTGATCTATGATTTGTAGACTTCAGAAAAGGACTACAGTAGCCTAACTACTTTGCTTTTATAGCAAAGCATTATAATATACAGGCTTCACCCCACCTTGAATTTTGGCAAGGTTAAAAAACACCCAGGCAGAGAGAGGATACAATGCTTTCTTACAAGAGATAGCCTATTCAAGTGGAGAAGCAGCTGAGAATGAAAGAAAAAAACGGGCACCACATAACAAATATTCTAAAGAAGAAACATTGGATTTTTTTTTATTTTAATTAGACTTTTATAGTGCTCTGACCCCAGAACACAGCATGGTAAAACTGGCAAGAATGTGCCAGCAAGATAATCCACTATTTTATTTATTTACCATATCACCCAAAGCAAAGAGCAAGTTACCTTTGAACTCTTGCCACACATGTGGCAACTGTTTTGCTTCATCTAACAAGCCTTTCTGAGAAGCACATTGTAAATGCAGAATGCAGCAAGCTGTGAAAAAGGGTAAGCATCATACTCCACTGATCCCAGCGTTTTACAGGACCTGGGACACTACATTGCAGCTCTGTAAAGAAACAGCAATCACAGAAGATATGCTTAAGAGCTCTGTGCTAAAGAAGCAAGGGGAGATGCATTGGCTGTAACAACAGCAGTGATAATCTGAGTCCTGGATTGGACTACCTGTTGGTGACCTACAGAAATCTTTGCCTCACAGCAGGAAGCTCAGAGCTGGATTCTCAGCAGGGCACATAACAATGTGATACACTCCAGGCTGGTATACTTAAGCTGATACTGTATGTGCCACACCAACTTTTAACTAGCTTTACCTTCTACACAGAAATCCAACTAAACAGAAAATAGAAGGTTTACTCTTCAATCCATGCATGGCCCTTATTAAATATGTGGTATTTAAACCACATTTAGGAAATAAATTCTTGTTTATCACTTAGCCCCTGATGCAGCAAAATCTGAATCTAGAAAACTGCACCATGTTAAGGGTCTGAATGATTTCATTCTAGGAAAGGAATGCTACAACTGAAGAGTTTAGGTGAAGACCTAATCTGGGAAAGCAAATCAAAATAGGCTGCAAAGAATGTAGTAATGTTTATATTTACTAGATGTGGGGCATTAGATGATTACTGTGACAGTTAGTCTAGATAAAAGTGGATCTTTAAGGCCAGATCTTAAAGCATTATTCACTGTCTGTGATAATTCACTATCAATCAAATCATATTGGCATTATGTGCTTCATCAGTCATGTGCGGAATTACAATACTTTCTAGAGTGTCTCCCACTTTTAGGTATTGCCCACAAATCTCAATCATGGGAATAATCCAACTTCCCTGTGTTTTCATACAGGGCCTGCACCACCTGTTCTGTACAACAACCCCCAACTGACCGAATGCAGAAATTGACCGAACGCTTCCTACACTGCACCGGGATTCCAGAGCTGGCACTGACCAGGTGTGCCCGACTAAAGGTGAGCAAGAGACAGACCCGGCTGTGTCAGATGAGCCACCAGCAGGAACACGGGGGGCTGTGCACAGGCCACCTAAGGCTACCCAAGGTAAAACACCCCATTTTTTCCAATTTCGGGGCCTGCAGAAAAGTGCTCCCGAGGAAGCCCGAGGTGATAGAAAAGGAGGCAGCTCGGGGGGCGAGGCGGCTCCCCCAGCCAAGTGCCGCTCGGCACGGTCCCGTGTGCCTGGCGGTGGCACAGCCCTTTGTTGTCGCCGCGGCGGCGCGCTCGCTGCCTGCCTCGGTGGGTGGGTGGGCGCGGGCGGGTGGGCGGTCGCGCTGCCGCCGAGGCCACCGCCCGCGTCCCCCCGGGGCGGGACTTCGCTCCTGGGGGCCGTGAGGCTCCCCCCGAGCCGCCGGGGACAGCGGGGACAGCTCTCCCGCCGCCTTTGTGCGCGCTCGCCGCGGGGACCGCCCGCCCCGCACCGCTCCCGCCGCGCCGGGCTCTGCCCGCTCCCGCCTGGGCGGGTGCCCGCCGCTCCTCCGGCCGCCGGGGGTCCTGCCTCCGTCCCTCCCTTCCCGGGCAGGATGGTGGACCTGGACAGCGAGGTGCCCCCGCTGCCCCCGCGGTACCGCTTTCGGGACTTGCTGCTGGGCGATCAGGGCTGGCAGAGCGACGACAGGTGAGCGCGGGGTCCGCGGCGGCCGGGCAGCGCTCCGGGAGGGCGCGGGAGCGCAGCCCCGCTGGGAAACTTTCCTGGGAAAGTGGTGCGGGGGCCGCCGAGGGGCTGCGGAGCCGCGCCCCTCCCGCAGCCGGGGGCGAGTCGGGCCGGCGCCGCTCAGCAGGGCGCGGGGCATCCCGCACCCTCCGGGGCACCCCCGCCGCTGAGCAAGGGCAGAACCTTTCCCTGCCCTACGGTACGGGAGGAGGAGGAGACGGACAGGTACGGTCCTGTCTCCGTATGGTAACATTCACTGGGGGAAAGTCCCAAACAAAACGTGCTTTTCCCGTTTGCCGAAAGGCTAATTGCAGCTGTCACTAGATGTTTTTACTGTCCAATATCCAGGCTTCTTTACATGCAGTTTCTTTTCATGCTGGGATCCTGGGCTTGGATGTAACTACCATTATTTTATTTCTTTATGAATTATTTCAAGGACTGTCAGCATCTTTAATTACACACCGCTCTAAAAAGGTATTTGTTTGTCTCACATGAAATAGCGTCTTTAAAAATAAAATAACTCCTTATATTAAAACAAACAAGCAAACCAGGAATGTGTATTGAATTTCAAAATGCTAAATGAACTGCTTTCGTGAACACAAACAGCATCGTGCCACTCTGACCATACAACCTCTTGTGTCAACAGATCATTACACTTGAAAAATTTTGTGTCATACCCACTTTGTAGTGACAATTTTTTGTGGTCAAATGACAGAGGAGCAAAAGGTAACAACATATTGGATCGATTTTAATTCAGTATATTTACATTGTCAGAATATATCTTTAACGTGGCAGTGAGAAACTTTGATTTTAATGCTGGTCTACATCGTTTAGATTTTACCTACTTCCCTAAAGAAAGATCGATTCTTACTGATTGATAATCGTAAGATCATGCAGATATATAACTAATTACTACTTTTGTTTAGGAGAATATTCTATGCATTGAAGCAATTAAACAAATGATGTTTATTCAGACAGTTATGAAATGGTGAATGACATCTTAATATAGTCACAAAAACTGAATGCTGTTGGTTGGAAATGACAGCATTATAACTACATAATGGACAGTTAAGGAGTATGTTTATCAAAGCAGGGGTTACTGTTAAAAAAAATTAAACTATGCATATATTCTGTATTCATTACTTCTGATCATAGTGCTCTTTGAGATTTTAGAAAAGGTAGATCTTAGCATCTTATACCTGCATTTTATTTTCTACTGGAATAGGAAAAAAACCCACCACCTTTCTTATTTTACAACTTTATTTATTTGAGTTTTGATGGCTAAAATTAACAAAATATTCTTGGTATACCTTTTTGGACCACTCTGGTCTAAACACTTTTTCCAGCTCTAGTTTAAACTTCTGTCAAGTACTTCCCTAATGCCAGTTGTTTGACTTGAACTTTATAAAGTTGTCTTCTATGGAAGAAGCATAGGAAATTGTGTATGAGCAACTGCACAACCCATACCATCCATTTAGCTATAGAAATGTCTATTTCAAGTCTATGTGCACTTAACAAAATGAAAATAAACAATCCTTAAAAAATATTGATACCAGAATTATAGCGTAACAGTCTTACAGAGCATGGTTACCATCTGAAAAGTGCAACAAAGGACTAGTGGAAAATTAATAGTTACTTTTAAGTATTTCATTAATATTCCAACAAGCATTACAAGAAAGATCTCTGGCACATCTGAAATACAAAAATGTAAATGGGTTTTTAGATCTTTATGCATTGTCCTGTGCTGAGGCTGGGCACAGCTGCACTGAGGTAGGAAGGCAGTGGTTTCCCTACAATACAAGCAAGACTGGGCTTTCCAAGAGACTGTGGTAGCAGCACTCTCCCCTAGCTCTGCAAGTTACCATAGCAGTCTTTCTTGATACTAGCTTTCCAGTAATTGAACAAGGTCCATTCTCATAAAAATCTTGAGTGTTATCTTTTGTTTGTCTCTTACAAAAGGGCCCTGTCTGGATTCTTACTTTTCTGAACTGGAGGCTATTACGTGCAATACTGAAATATTCATCCATTCCTATGTTGCTAGTATATTGCTACTATCAATTATGGGAAAAGCATACATGTTCTGCATAGAAATATTGTCAGATTGAATATTTAGCATATTGGACATACTCTCAGGAAATACTGAATGAGAAAGACTACAGACTTATGGGGAACTTGAGATCAGCTGTCTATTAGTTTGTAATGGTTAGTAGTACAAAAATATATCTTAATTTTTTTACTTTATTGTTTTTTCTTTGCACTCTTATGGAATTGGTTTGTGTTTGGTTTTGGTGAAGCACGTATTTATATTACACAGTAATTAGAACAGAATACAAGATATTGCCAAAGGTAACCCCTTTAGTTGAATGGTCATTAACTATGAATGGAATGTTTGAATACTGAAATACAGCTGAAGTAGTTATAGTATGGCTGCACAATGGCCAATGATCAAGACAGTTCATATTAGCTATGGGCCCTTGGCTGAGATGCTGGAAGTTATTTTCTGCCTATTTCCACTTCACTGCAACTTCTTAATTCCACTTGCTCTCAAGTTTGTCAGTCTGATTTATATTAAGGGTTTTCCATCTGTGTGGTCTGTGAACTTCAGGTCTGTTACCAGCTGAATTTTGTGTCTTCTGTTGTAGTCCCATTCCCTTTTTGATCTTCCCAGTCTGTTCATCCTTGAAGTCTCTCTTTTCTTCTTCCATTCTGCCCTATCCGGAAAGATGCTTGCTTTATCCTGACTGGGAGGCATATGGTCCACCTCTGTGTTTTCAGATGCTTGTTGATTCTTCAAAGTGGAGAGGAGATGGAATTATGCCACAAACCACCCAGGATTCTGTGTCACCAAATCACAGCATAGTTCACCTTATATGTCATATGATAGTATTTAATAATAAATATGATTGACAAGACCTCTCTTCTTTATGCTGAAAGATCTATTTCTGACATAATCATAGTTCAGTTTTGAAACCCTACTGGTCATATTTCTTTAGGACGAGAGTTTAATCAGCTATTTCTTTCAAATGTTCCTGTTCATTTATAAAATGCACACGTGCTAAAATCCTCAGCTGAATGTAACAGGGCTTTCATTCAAGAATTCTGTTCTTAGATCTGTATCTGTTTGGATACAGATTTCTAATTATAATTTTCTTTTTCTTGAGGACTTCTCCTACAGAGGAGCCTCACTGAGGCTTTTCTTTTTTTGGTGTCTAGCTCATGGTCCAATTCTTACCTATATTTCTCCAATACAGTAACATCCATCTCACTGCTTTTGCATTTGTGTTCCTCCCTCCCCCCAAAAAAAATTCTGCTTTCATAGCTTAGATTCATAACCAGCCTTGCAGTTGGCTTCAGTAACAGATGGGTTCTGGGCTGTCATATTCCACAAACCGCCAAATTGGATTGTATATTATTTTTCATAAAAGAAGTTACTGTGTGCAGAAGAACATGGTGAATCTTTGGCAAATGATTTACTTCAGTAAGAAAGCTACTTTGAATAATTTATGGGCATTCTTGAATTTGCTGAGTGATTTTTCCTGAAAATAAAAGGATGTTAAAACCAGTTTTGATCTTTTGAAAGGCTAGATTTTTCAAAAGACCTGGTTCCCTTTGAAAACTGTGGAGATGAAGCTGGATGCTTACACTACACACATTTTATATGGAAAACACTTCTACAGGACAGCTTGTAAAAAATCAGCCCAGCTAGAGCCCAGTGTGTCAAGTGGGTGAATTCTTTGGCAAGTAGGGGAATGTATCAGGTTTCTTCTGGCTATATAACTATCCCAGTCACTGGACTGATTGAGTCATTGACTTTTTCACTAGTTTTGTAAATATCGCTAATGTCCCTTTGCGAATCTTACATTTCTCTTTCATTATTGAAAGTATCTGAAAATGAAACAGACCGTTTAGATTTGCTGTATATTCTGAGTTGCTTCGTGACCATTATAATGAAATTTTTCTTTCAGTTTGGCTGCTGGGGAAGGGAGCAGAAAAAAAAGTGGGAACTCAGTGATTAACGCAAGTTTTTCACCTGTTAATTCAGTCAGGTTTTGTTAACTTGTGATTGTAACAGTAAACTATGTAATAAAATGTTTCATAAACACTTGTTTACCAGTCCGTAGTCTTACCAGCTGTGTTAAATAGCAACACAAAATTAGAAAATATCCTACCTGGTGAAGCTGTGACATGTTCAAAGCTGGTAAATAATTTGCTTCAGAGGAGGGGAGAAAAGAGGATGTTTGTCTTAGGTGCCCATGTAAGTTTTGGAAAGATACAATGAGGAAGTTTTTACATACATATATAGTTAAGGTGTGTCAAACCTTAGGACATTATAGGTGTAAAGAAAGTATTGTAAGTTAAAAATAAAAAAGCGTTTACATGCTGTCCGTATCACTGCCTTTTTAGTAAGATCTTTAGTATCTTGCAGAATGCAATTTACCTCACATTTATTAAATCATTTATGTACAGATGTTTAATCTTTTCTTTAGAAGCTTCTAAAGACATAAAAATTGCATTTGTTTTAGTGAGTTCTAGGAAGCCAGGAATGTTTTCCACCATTGAAGCATGACTGCTTATTCTAGTGAACTGTTCAAATTTTCCTTTGTGTGCTCTGGCCAGAGCCAGCAGCCAAAAATGTCTTGAACTGTGCAGTGCCTAGGAATGGTTTGGTAGCTTGGGTGTCCAAGGAAACAACACAAGCAGATAAGTTGTGGGTAGTCCAACCCCCACCTTCAAAGCATCAGATTTCATAACTTTTCTATATGCTGTTGCAAGATATGTTTACAATTTCAGTCATGGAACAAAAATTTACATTTTCCAGTTCTGTAATGTTTTTTCTATTCTGTAAATATGTAACAAGAACATTAACTGGAACTGGAAATACATTTCAAATCCTCCTCCTGTATTGAGATGAAAATTTGAGTCATTTTGCTACAGTGTATACTTTAATTATAAAACTATAGAGCTAAATTTTACCTTTGTGCAAGAACTGTTCTTACACTGAGTACTTATAGGATTAAATTAAAATCAGCTTTCCATTCTGGTGTGCTTACTGCATAAATGAACATTACCACCTATCTGGAAAGGAAAGAGATTCAGATAATAGCACACCTCCACACATCACTTGGACAATTGTACACTGCTGGCTGTCATATTGACTAGTGACTCTCAAGGAACAACTCCTGACTGTAAATCTCAGAAGGCACTTTAACAGTCATTTGTCACACTGTGAATTAGTGAGTAAAGCCCTCCCTTTGCCCTTCCTTTTGGAAATCACCTGAGACTGTTGAACTAAAAGGGGATAAAAAGCCCACACATTTCTCATTCAAGTGATTTAAAATAACTGAGTCTAGATTCAACTCGCATAAAAATTCTATCATAATTTCCTCAAAAGAAAATTCTATTATGGTTTCTTCAAAATAATCCTCCTCTTTCCTTCAAAAATACTTCAGTCAAATTGGCCTTCTCATTTTAGAAAACATTAACTTTTATGAATTCTTTCATTTAACAGAGGCCAGAAATAAAAGGGCTTGAGCAGATATTGTCAAATTTATCTTGATTTCTCCTTGTAAATACGTAAAGTGATCAAGAAGCCTAAATTCTATTGTAAAAGCTTGTTTGTTTTTTTTTTTAATTGTTCAAGATCTTAACAAGTCTATTTCACTAAGAGAACAAGGGCTTTTGTATCTGCAATGAGACTCTGCACAGTAATAGTTGAAAAGTTTGAGTTGCCCTAAAGCCTGAAGAGAATTGCTGCATGTACAGGCCAAGCCATTTCTCACTCCTTAAAAAAATGATTAGAGAAAAATATTGGCATTTGTAAAAGTGCTGCATCTCTACACCAAGAGGTCTGAGTTTACACTGTTATGGCAGGTTTAGGTACCATCCCACATAAGTAAACTGTTAATATATCTCCATACTCACCATCCTTCTAAATTTACCTTAAGACTTGATCCCTGTTATAGATAAAAGAGGGAATCAACTCACTTATGTGGAAGGAAGAGGAAGTAATGTTTTGTAGAAGGCAGTTCCATCAGCTTCATGCAAATTTCTGTTTTACCATCATTCTTGCAGCAACAACGGAGGCAAAAATGCATTGCTTCTATATTGGAATTAGGTAAGGACATGCAAAGAGAAGAGTAGTGTTTCACTGCTGGTATAACTGGATCTGTCCAAGGAAGACTGTGGTAGCATACCCCAACGAAAGTTTTATATGGCAGAAAGAGTTTAATAACCTCATCTTAAAAACTCCCAGAAACCAAGTAGTCTTCCTCCTCTGGGACAAAATGATGCACAGTTTGTAAACGTGCTTGGTACTTCAATCATTACTTAATTATACATTTATTGCCAAAGCACTTATTTTTCCATCTACAACTTGACACATACTACTGTACATCTGGCAGACACTATAATACCCCATGGGAAACTGAAGCAGTTCTTTCCCAAATGGTTTCTCTCTTAATTTTTTTATTATTATTCTATCACAGTCAGTGATTATGACTATTTATTTTATAGTAGTAAACTCTATGCTGCACTATATGTTACTCTCAGAATGACACTTCTATAACAAATGATAACATTGATTCCTATTGTCTCCCTTTTATCCTGTAAGAAGGAAATAGATCACTTGGAGCATGAGAAATGTCTGCACTTTCTTTTGTAAAAAGAGTAAAGTTGTAAAATAAATCTGCCAACCATTCCAGCACTATACATTCAGTTTCTAGACTTCACAATTAAAGGTGATCTTTAGTACTGAATTCTGATGCTTACAGTATGGCCAAATGCTTATACTAAACCACTAAATTCTTTAAAAGTGGATTCTTCATTTTTTTTTCAAGTAAATGAGCAAGTTAAGTCCTTCCTGGAGGCCTCCACTCCACGGTCCCATAATCTGTCATTGGAGAGAACGTCATTCAAAAGATGTAAATGTTCTGCAGCACAGATTTGGTACAGAATGCCTTAAAACAGCTGTTAAAGATTTCAGCCTCCCCCATGCAATCATCTGCTAATTATGTTAGCAGTCAACTTCCTGGTGGGAAGTAGCAATAAAACAGAAACAGTCATTAGGAGACAAAACCCAGTGTTTATACTCACAGATAAAAACAGTGATATTATTATTTACTCAGAAGTATCTCGAGGGACAAATCCTGCCTCCACTTACGGAGATATCTGTTGGGAAGTGCTGTACTTCTGTGGTGGAAAGCAGGTTGCTAAGTCTGACATCTTCGTGCCTGACTTGCCAAGTACCAAGCTATGGAAGATGTGGAAGGCAGGCATTAGGTTAAAATCAGTGGAAGTTGTCTACTGAGCTAGCAAAAAGGACAAAGCTTTGCCCATCCCTCTGCCTGGGTCTTACAAGTCTCCTGCTACCTTTAGCCATTAATAACTGCATATCTAACCGGGAGCACAAGGATTACATGCCTGGCAGGGGCAGTGACACAATTCGAGCAACAGTCCTCACTATGGATTAGCTCTGCCAGGAAAGTCCAGCTCTGCCTCCTAGGTTCTGTACCCTGAGTCAAACCCCTTTGGCTTTTTGCACAGAAAAGAGTTTGCCCTTTAGTTTTTTATGATGTTAAAGTTAAAAGCATTTACTGTATTTGTAGCCTAAAGTTACACAGTTCCTTCACAGTATAGTGATTGAATATAGTGATATTCAGTAAGAAGTAAACATTATGAAATAGCCTCACTCTTCTATTGTTCTAAATGACCGAAAACTTCTAGAGATTTTATGTTTTTCTCACTTTGTTTTCTCTTCCTTTTGAGACTCAAGAAAACTGCAGCACAGACAAAACCAGTGTTACCAAACCAAATCTTAAATACAGATGGGAAAAAAACCCAACAAGCTGCACTGCAAATGGAAACCTGAGGTTATATTTGTTCCTTATGAATAACACCTGTTAATACACAACATTCCCTGACCCTGGAAGGGGATTTAGCTTCTCATCTTCACACCAAATTCAAAAGAAGCTAAGGGCACTGGTCACTTATCACTATGGCCTTGTGGTTCTCACCATTGAGCACAGACAGCTATAACAGAGGGACTAAAGGCTAAGCTCTATATTTAGCTGAATGTACCCTTTGGAAAAGTGAGTAAGCTATATTTTCACTGTGTACAACAATCTAGCATTTGTTCATTGTTCAGAGGGGTTTAATCAGTTAAACAAATATCTTTTGGAAAGGCATTATTGTAGATATTGTCCAGTTTTTAATTACTGTTTTGTTTTCTCAGTAGTAATTCAAATATAAACACAAAAAGTGGAACAAACTATTCTGTAATGTGCAAATGTTGATTAGTCAAGACTATCAAAATCTAAGTAGATTTTTCACCCACCTAAGAGTACCATAAAAATGAAGCTTATCTCACAAATGTAGTTCCAGATGCCATGTATCTCATTGACACTGAGGAATTCATTTACAAAGTGTATTCAGTGACCCACGTGATCATTTATTTTTGTACTGAGACCGACCTCAGACTGCATGAAAATTACAATTTAGCTAAAATGATACAAACAACATTCCAAATGCACTGAATTAATTTTAAAGTCTTGATTAGTTTTTGCTTCCCATTTTTCCTATTTTTTGTCAGTTCACAGATCACAGTCTGAGTCCAGCAAAAAACCCCAACAAAGTAAGTTAAATTTGTAGTGACATTATGAATCCATTTAATACAATTAATTGTGGCAGTTACTGTTTGTGACTTGCTGCTGATTCAGAATGTTGGGATCCTAGTGTGGTGTTGGCAGAGCAGTGTGTGTGGTAGGAAGAACACGGCTGGCTACTTGAAATGTTTCAGAGTATAGAGGAAGTACCTCTGAGGGTGTAAGAGAGAGGAAACTTTCAGGAGCCTCTAAAAGGCCGTCTTCGGGAATATACCTTGAGCTAGTCTGAGACCATTGTGCAAGACCTCAAGTTTTGCTCTTAATTTCAGATAAAAATGAGCTGTTAGAAGATCACCATTATGAGGTGAATGTCTTCTTCCAAGGCAGAGATGAAGGGGATGTTGAGTCCTGTAGCAACCTGCTGCTACTTGACTTTAGGCTAAGGTGAACTGAGCATTTAGAACTGTTTTTCCTTTCTAAGGTGGCAGAGCCACTTTACAGTGATAGAAATGGCCATATGGAGAGAAGGAAGACCTAGAAGAAGGCACAGTAGTATTTCTATCACCCTAGACATCTGACAATTGGTTATCAGACCTCCTGACATCAATACAGCCAATGCAGTCCATAAACACAGATATCTCCTTGTTGTAGCCATATATTCCACCTAAATGTGATCAGCTTTAAGATCTATATAAGACTTAAAAACAAGATGGCAGAACAATACTGGTCCTAAACCCGCCTCACCAGTACAGTTAGATAAAGAGATCTTCAATAACCTGACTCTCACAAAAGCCAGCAAACCCTGAAATTTCTGCACTCATCTGGGAAGTCCTATTTAAGAGGAAAAAGTAGTGTTTACATTGACTAGGCCAATTTTCTGAAAGCACCTGTTAAATGATTTTCCAAACACACACAGGACACATTTTGAATGTGTGAAGTTATGATTCCAGAAAATTAAATACTGGGCAAACTATTCTACCAGCCATATGACTATGAGCAGCATTTTACTTCAGGGAGTACTAAGTGTTATTTAATATGAATAAAGATGATAGAATTAAACTTTTAAAATATTGTGAAACTTGATATTTTAAATTTTTCTTACTCTAATGAAGAGATAATTAAAACCATGCCTTATGATTAATCAGGAAGTGTAATAGCTCACTCTGAGTAAGGAGACTGAGATTTATATGAAGTCAGTAATTATATGTACCCTGTTAGCTGTGGAGAGAACAGTATAAGACAGGTGACATTTTAGAGATAATAATGACTTTTAAAACACTTGTTCAATTATGTGTTCAAAGTTCTTGAATCATTGCCACTCCTTAATGAGACATTTAGAATTAATATTAAAATTTTGTAATTCTTTTTCATGTAAAACAATAATCATATACTGTGGTTGATGCTGTGCATCAAGATGCATTTGAAAGGAAGAAATCAATTCCACAGCACTGTTAGATATATTACACTGTATACATATGTTAAGCTGTAAGTATTACCTCAGAAATCCTACATATTTTATCCTCCATCTGGATGTCAACACTGGAGCCAAAGCAGCTTTAAATACTAGAGAATGAAGACAGATATGTATCAAGGTGCAATTCTTTTGGAAGGAGTCATCAGCAGGAAATGTCATCAACACTCCTCTGTTGATTTGGTGGAGTAAATGGAGTCTCCAATGTTTCCTCTGTGGGAAGCGTCAGGCGAGACACCTACTCTCAAGTATTGGGCTTTTGTTTTATGTCTTTTTCTGAGTCTCTGCCTAAATGCTTCTCTTTGTATTTATCAGTTAAATACTCGCCTTTTGTGGAACTGCTAAACACGTGATTGTGGGAGACTGGAAGCGTGTACAGCTCCTGTAATTTCAAGGAAATTGTTATAATCTGATATTCAGCTCTATATTACCTCCCAGAATTGTTGGCATTCTAATGGCAGCTTTTGGGGTATTGTCTAAGTGTTTCCAGATTGCAAGTGTGGACTGTCTGAACAAGTAACTTTAAAAAGACACTCCTTTTTATAAAGTTACCCTGATCCTGGGCGTGTGTAAAAAGCATATGCAGTATCATTTTTTTTTCTTTTCACTTTTTAACACTTCAGCTATATATGTAATCTCAGATATGTTCTTTCTAGGCCTGTTAAGGTATCTGTGGGAAGTTCCTGACAAATTTAATTTGACTTTTGACTACTTTTTTCCTTAAAGATTGGGCATGGTTCCTATAATTTCTTGCCCTGTAATAAACAAATATTGTTAATCTAAGTAAAGCTGTAGATAGGTGGGGAATTGAGCTGAGTTCAGTAAAAAAAAAAAACTTAAACTTTTAAACAAATTTCATTTATTGGTTGGGATGTCATATTCTTGCTTCCTAACTAATTCAATATTACTTCTATCAGTAGAAGAAAAAATGTAGCTTGCAGAAGAAATAAATGCACAAGAAAAATTTATTTTAAATTGTCTGATGTAATGTCACTCCATGCTTTAGCATGTTTTGTGACAATGATCAGTACGTATTTTTGGAATACAATCCAAAAGATAATGGCGTAATATTTTTAGTCACTAAAAATTCTAAAAATAGTAAATGTAGTATCATTACCTTTAAGTGTGCTATTATTAACTAGTGATATTTCTCCTTTGGGAATACTGCTGGCTATGACTAGAATCAAAAAAGAGTGATAAAAAATAAACTTCACTGTATATTGTTGTGTTTTTCCTCACAAATAGAGTGATATGAAGGTGAGGGAAAACCAGAATTAGAGAGATACTTATTGTAGATAAAAAGCACTATGCTCATTTGCTACACTATTTCATCAGTAAATTCCATAATGACTTTCAGTAACTCTGACAAGGCTGTTTTAATCCTTCCCTCAAAAGAAACTGAAGAAAGGCTAAATTATTATACCGAGTAATGGTTTGATGAGAATTAGCACAAAGCTTGCTTTTAATTGGAATTCTAATCTCTACAAAGCTGAAAAACTTTTTCAGGTACCTTTCTGCTTCTCTGATCAAGTAAAGATTCACAATCCAAGAAGTTCTATATAAATTTTCATTTTAGGAAAAAAAGAAATTTCAGCATTAATCCCCTATTGCAAAACCTAATGTAGATATAATATGTAAAAGGCATTGCTCCTTAGAAATCACACCTAAATGGAAAAACCCAAAACAAATACCAGCTCTATTCCTTATTTGCCATGCTGCTCTCTTCTCCTAATTACTCCTTCACCTCCAACAGATTTGTAGTTGAAACTATATTGTGCAAGCCAAACACCAATGTTTTTTCCTGAGATTGCCATACCACCTAAAGTGGATTTGTACAAATTCTGATTTGTGCAGCAAGGCTGTAGAATACTACATCAGTATTGTACATTATTGTTTTGGCCAGGGTTGTATTCGCTGTGTGTCATTAAGCAGTCATCAAAATACTGTAAAACCACTAAACCTAAAGGAAGAAAGTCAGCCAAAAAGTGTTCTGACAGTTCTAGAGGATTGGGACACACATGCATGAGCCACAACTTCTTTTTAAGTAACTTGCAGAGAGATTTTCATCTTTTCACATTGAATATCACCTCCTTCTAAAGAGTGGTGCTGTTTATTTCAGTGGGAATGTCTATGGGTCTTAAACCGAGTAGAAGAGGTTATTTTCCTTTGAAGAGAAAGCATAGCAGGCAATACAGTGTCAAGACTTATGAGTAACTTAATTTATTGCACCTTGTTGCAGTGTAACTTATTAAGGCAGCAGATATAACTGCAGAGATTTTCAAATATATAGAAAATTAAAAGCTAGCTTCAATTCCTTTTATCTCTGTAATAAGTATAGGCATAATAGGTAAAATATAAGCACAATCTAAACAAATTTCCTGTAAATTCATATGCTGATTTTTTCATTATTAAATGTGAAATAATAGCTATTCCATTTGAAGTCTCAGTTTGATAAATAACATGTATGTCTACATTTTCATCCCCTACAAAGTTGGGCTTTATGTATTGTCCAACTAATAATGACTGTTCCCCATTCTGTGCTACTCTGTATTGAGGTTCCTGGACCATTATGCCAGCAAACCCCTCTTATTCTATGTATTTTAAATGGCAGTACTACCAATGCATACTGTTAGTTCACTGTCAGAGTATTTCAGGTGACATCTTAGTGACCAGTGTTTGACAATCTGAAAATGTTCTAGAAGACTGAGAAGTTCACAGTATCAGTCCAAATATTGAAAATAATATATTAATTTTTTGTTATTCGTTATTTTAAGGACGGAGATGCTTCTGGTGTTTCTGTAAATACAACTTCTCTACAAGTCCATTGCTAGACAAAAAGCAGATGCAAAAATGATAACTGTATATCATTGCGCTTGGTTTTCTTGAAAATCTTAGCACCAGGTTCCATTTCAAGTACTCTTGCCCTTTTCTAAGAGAATGTAAACTGGCTAATATGGAGTATCAGGAGTCTGGGAAATTTAGTTAAATTATGAACCAAAGCATGTCCAGTATTTCTTTTAATTTCATTTATTTTATTTTGGAAAGTGCCCCAGGCTGAAGTTTACAGTGCTAAATAATGAACTGAAACATTTTTTTTTTTTTTTGTGTAAAGCTTTATATCAAAATGTAGTTTATTGGAGATAAGCTAGCATTAGAATAGGTGGCTAAGAGGAAGTTTTGATCTCATTAACCTTACAAGGAAAGTTCTCATAAATTACTACATTGTTCTCTAGTCATATACAGAAGATCTAAAATTTACTCTGAAATCTGAGTTAGAATTTGACAAGATGTTACAAAGATAAGCATAAAAAAATCATACGTCAAGTTGATATTCAGAATAAAAAAAATTGTAGTCATATGTGTTTAAAGTTAATTCAGTAAATTCATTGAAAGTCTGGTGACTTTTAAAGGCATGACAGAGAAAAGCCAGAGTGGTATAGAAAATATCCCATTGGTATTTGATCATCTCACCCATTATATGGTAACATAAGTTGGATTGCTGGATAAATGCTGAAATACTGACATCAATAGACTCCACAAATAAAGTAGGAATGCTATTTAACACTATATTTGAATGTATTTGAGATATACTTTTACATTTCCAATGGAGAAATAGTTCAACGCAGTCAACTGGAATAAAGTTATTCTATTGATAAACCATATTAATTTTCTTTTCAACTGCGCAGAGTTGAAAACAATGAACAAAAAAAAGATTCTGAGAAAAACAAAACCAAAACCTCCAGGTAGACTAATTTATTTAAGCTCTCAGTCTAGACTGAATTGGCTACAGCTTTCTCATCAAATTTCCCCAAGCCAGTCATTATTCCATGGCTTTACTGATGATAAGAACCTGGACCATTTTGAAGATGAGACATTTTACACTCCATCATTTTAACTGAGACTGTTTCATTCACACTAATGATTATGATGTATATTTCACAGCACTCTGAGGTATGAAAGCATGATTTTATCACTTTTACCTGTTTGTAGTTTTTGTGGTAACATTTCAGAGTTTAAAAGTAGAGTGCTGAAATAAGCAAGTGACCACAGAAAATACGAGAAGCCCAGGCTACAGCAGAGATTTGAATGAGGATCTCAAAGACACAAAAGAGAAGGCCATGTTTTCTCTTACTACTTATCATTAGATGAGTACATTAGATGTTGGCATATTTAAAATGTAGGAAGCAGAATAACCATAGCCTTTCCGCTCTTCCAGTGGAGGTAGTAAACCAGAAGTCCTAAGCTTTGAATTGTCTTTTAGGTAATTTCTCAAACTTCCAACTGTAACAATGAGATTTCAGACCCTTTAGTTCAGTCACAGAGGTACAAGGAGGAGAAGATGGATACATACAGTTAGAGTTATTAGAAAGGGGGGGAAAAAAAGGATTAAAGGCCTCGGAACTCTTGATTTTCCAAATCACACAGTCCTAGAAACTGTTCATACTTCTTTTCTCTTTCCCTATTAAAAATATATACCCTCCATTTTCAGTATAAAATAAAATCATAGAACAGAGTGAATGCAGTAGAATATTAGGACACCTGAGCTTGGAAAGTTACTGAAATAGGTTCATTTCCTTCTAACAAAGAGATGAAGATTGAAAAGTGAGCACAAATCAAAGTTCTTATATCTGCTCTTGCCTTACACGATATAAAAATGGATTCTTAGCCTGTAGTGAGACAAACTGCAAAAATCTCATTTAATGGAGCAGAATATATATCTGCATATGGGGAGAATGTATATGGGTCTTTTTACCTTCTCTGTGACCAGATGTACAGAAGTCAGAGTCTGATTAATAAATGTCGATGAACACATTTTTACCTAAACAATTAATATATTCACACCATAGAAAGAGAGGTGAAGTACCTGAATTTACAGTTGCTTTCAGTTGCAACTAATTTGCAAAATATTTATTCGCTTCTTTTAGTTATTATAGTGCTCTTTTTGTCTGGTTTCAAGGCAAATAAAGAAAAATTTTGCCTTGCTTAGCCTAATTCTGCTTTATAGGTGCAACCAGCCTCTGCTTCAAAAAGAAGTTATCTGGCTTATTCTATTAGAAGTCTCTCTGTTCTATCTGTATGTTCCTTTATGACAAAGGATTTTGTAGTATATTATTTTTCAAGTTGTTATCTTCCTATTCAGTAGATTCTTTTCCTCTTTGACTTTCAAGCTGATTTATTATATTAAAAATGTGAAAAAATGGTATGTTTCTGTAGTATAAAATAATAGTATTTTTTATGATACATTCTTAAAAAAAAAAAGTCTTCTGTGAGGATAGGCACTCACTTCACATTATATCATAACATGTTTATTTTACTTTTTGGGTTGTTTACTTATTTTTCTTTATATGAGGATTGGATTTTTTTACCTTTGGTATCAATCTCCAGAGAACCTTTTCAAATGCCTTATAAAAATTTTAGTACATGATGTTCACTTCAGACTTCCCCTTATCTATCTCTTCCAATTATCTCATAATGGAGCAGAGTGCTACAGCTCATAGTCTATTTATATCTGTCATTCGCTTCATTCTTAGGTTGTTCCCAGGCTAAATCCAACTTGTAGATTGTGGCATGGGTGCCATTTAATCTTTTTTTCATCTTTTGCTGACATGCTAACTAGTACTTTATTTTTATCATTCTTAATGTATATTATAAGAATATTTTAGTTTGCCTTTTGCCACGATTTTATTTACCTGCTATTTTTGACTTTACTCTTATCTGTAACACTGTGGTTACTAAATATGTCAATTCAGTATCTGGCATTGTAGCCTGGACTCTGTGCCTGGAAACTCCCTAACATTTTAGCAGTGTTAGGAGTAGGATGACTGGAATATATAAAAATAAGCAGAATTAGTATATTATTGAATAACATTAACCATATATCTGAGACTATTATACCCATGCATGGTATTCACATCCAATTAGAAATTGTGGGAACATACTTGTGCTAGGAACATGGCTGTATGCAATTCCACAGAAACTGAAATCACTCCACACTGAGCATTATCTCCTGTCCCTTTAAACTATTAAGGTGGTCTCCAACGTAAGTTACTATAGAATTGTATCCTTGAGAACCTTATATTTAATTTTTGAAACAAGGCATTCTTAGGAGTTCAGAAAGAGAACAATGGGAGGAACAAAAGAGCATTGGAAGGAAAGTGCTGTGATATAAAAAAAAAAAAATCTTATTTTGAACTTCATAAATACTTGCCTCATATTTTTATTTCTAATTGTGTTTTGATACAATCCAGAAACCTTGATTCTAGGTCAGGCCATTGTAGAAGAGCACTGTAGAGAAACAGAGCAGCGTATGATTCCCCTTTCAAAAAGAATGTGGCAGAAGTCAAGCAATGTGCAGCAGGTAGATGGAGCACAGGACCAGGATATATACATCAAATATGAATCAAACAATGAAGAACTCAGGGTACTGAGCTACCCTTAATCCTGAAGACATATACAAGACTGATACTTAAAAGACACTTTTAGAGTGTTTTGAGGTTTGTTTGATTTTTAGAGACATTTGAAGGCAGCAAACATGGAAGAATGAATAAAGGAAAAATAGACAAGGTTACAGCAATAAATGGAACACAGCCTTCCTCTAGACAGAACAATGGCTTCATGTGTAGATACTTGTTTGTGTGGTAGGGTAGGACAGGGGATTCACCTACTGACTGTGGGTAGCTGCTACTTCTCCAGAATCAGTTTACCACAAAAATATGACCCGTAAAAGCCTCCTTTTGGGAATACTGTGTTTATGCATTTTCTGACTTGTATTTCTGCCTATGCCTATGTAAAAGGATCAATTTTGATTTTATAAACACTACAAATTGAAATAGGGATTTACAGTATGCTTTATTTTAGCAAGCTAGCAGTACATAATGCTGTTTCAGTTGATGGTGTAAATTTATACAGTTGAAATGTAATATTCTAAGTTTCCCAACTGCTGTTGTTAAAAGGATGAAAGCTCTTACAATATCCTTTTTTTTTTTTTTTGCCAGCCATACCTGTCTTTGCTCAATTAGGTTTCTTTTAAAATTGAAGAGTGTCTGCACTGAGGCAGACTTAGTCTGTTACTTAGCAGATTAAACTGGTCTGTTTGGTCATTTATTTAGCAGACAGTGGTAAGTGATAAGACAAAATAATGTAAGAGCAGAGCAAGTAACACACTGTTGCTTATTTTAATATAGTTTCATTCTGGTATACCCCCTTTTCAAACATTTCCCTCCATCAACACTCATCCAATTCCCATGCATATTTCCATATTATCCTAATTTTGTTCTTAGCATCAACATAGTTATTATTGAAACAAATAATCAGCATTTCCCCAATGATACCAAAGTGGTCCTGATGCTGTGTTCGGAAATGCTAAAATGTGCTCTGGAACTTTTGTATTAGTTAACATTTACAAAATGTTATTAGACAGCCTAATACAGGTAGTGTCATTAAGGAAAGGTTGCAGAGAAACATCTGTAGCATCTTAGACAGAAGTAACTTATGTTTGTGAAATGGGCTTTGACTGGAGGATTATTAGCATGACCAAATAAACAAGCGATATATTCTGCATCACCTGCCCATTTGGAAGCTCTAACATCCAAACAGAGATACGATTTCTTTTCATAATCCATCATTTTTTAAAAAGACATACCTATATTCACATTTATGAATGCAATTCCATGAACAACACACTGTACAATCCTAGACCAGAGCTGTTGGTTGTTGTTTCCCCACCCACCCTTTCTTACCAGTATTTTGTGTATCTAGGCTTCTAAAGAATCAGTACCTTAACTTCGTGGCATCAAATTCATGCTGTCTTTTACACCAGTACAATGAGATAGTTTTTAATCACTGTAAGTTGGTCGAACACTGCAGCTGCACTAAGGTCCTGCCTTCTACACTATCCCAGAGCACTCACACCTGCTGTACCTTTTCATTCGGTATAATAATCACAGTGATAAAGATAAGTCTGATGAACCGAGTGATCCAACTGAAAACTCTCTCCTCAAAAGAAAGAATATAAATAGTCATCAATTAGAACAAAGTCCTAGTCAGACTAATCTAGAAGTCACCCCCTCATAAGGGTGATGTGAGCAGAGACACTCCCTTCCTCCTTGTACAGATGGCAGCTTCTTCCACTGGTCATAAACAACATCCTAACTTGACAGTGTATCTACTGCTGTCTGCCAACAGTCAGCACAACCCTATTTTACATGGTTGACAGATAAGTGATTTTGTGTTTATATCTAGTTTGTACACAAACCTATATCAGTGGTTGATTTGGTAATAAGCAAATCTGTTGGTCAGTACCGAGATATTTAATGATAGTTGGCAAGCAATTGCGTTGTTGAGAGCAATGAACTATGTGTTCATATATAAACAACTGTCTAGTTCCAAACATAAATCAAACAGCTACTGCATCTATAAACTAAAAATTGCCTATATGACTGTCCTGAAGGCCAGTAGTAAGCTGATAAATACCAAACATGATTCAGTGAAGCTATGCAGCTGAATATTCCTTAATGATTTTGCTGCTTTTGCAGAGATCCCAAATCTAAAAGGCTCCATGCTGAACACACGTACATATTTTTCATGTTGTGTATACACTTGACTTCAAGTTTGTCAGTCATACACCACAACATTAAAGAGTGCATCTGGTTCAAACTGAAACTCTTAGACCTGGAAGTGCAGTCGAGGCTTAGCCTCATGTCCTAAACACCTCTGAATAGCCAGGTCTGACAGCAGCTCTTTCTCCAAAGTGTGAGTTAACAGTAATCTCGAACCACAGCCCCAGGCTTGGGTCTCTCCTCCTTTCAGGGCTGCTCCTCTCTCCTCTGCAGGTTGCAAAAATAAGGAAACTAAGCTCCCCTCTGTTCCACCAGGCTGAGCCCTCTGACTTTGTGTTCTTGCTACTACTGACACTGGAAACCTGGGCAGCTGCTTTTATTTACCACATTGTGAGGCTTGGCCACCCCCTTACTCCAGCCTGTGCTTAAGCTTCATTGTGATGGTTGCTGTCTATGACTCCTTTGTAACAATTATTTCTTGTTCTTCTGGTTTCATTTGTGTTTTCTTTTAGTTGTGAGGGGTTTGTTTGTTTCTGGTGGGTCGTTTTTTGTTTGGTTGGTTTTTTGGTGTTTTCATTTGTTTGTTTTTGTTTGTTTTTTTGTTGTTGTTGTTTTAAAGACACTACTGAAGAAATAATGTGTGATTGTTTGGTCTTTGTGGATTACTACTACAATAGTGATTTGGACTGGCAGACTTTTATTTACACTCCATTGCACTGTAAGGCACCTGGCAAATACAGTTGTCAGGCAATTTCTGTGCAAGTGCAATAATTTTAAGTTGTTAGTCCTATATAAATAAGCATACTTATGTTTACAGTGCTACCTAGATGCGTACAAGGATTTACCTTCCATGTAGCACAAGACTCAGCCAGCCTTCTTCCTGCTGTATAAACTGCTCCCAGTGAGTTTGCTGCAAAGGGAGAGCAGCCTTGGCACTTATTCCACACTCATCATATCCTTCTCTGGAGGGGATTAGAAGGTGACAAAGCAAACTGTGGTGACAGCTGGGGGTGGCAAGAGGAAGTTGTGAGGATTAGGGCTGGAAGGAAAGAAGTAAGTGGCAAAGGCGGTAACAGAAAGCAAAATTGAGCTCTTTCCTTCCTTCACATCTCCTAAGCTGAAGAAACATCCTCCAATTTTGCTGAAGGAAACAGCCAAGAGGTCAAATAATCAAGGAATCAAAGATGTGTCAGAGGTATAGAGATGCCCATACAGACTGCAGATGATCTCACTGGAGACTAAAATTAGCAATAACTTCATTCTGGTGAAGTAAGGTCTAAATATTTGAAGGTTCAAGTGTCTCAAGAATTTCACAGCTTACTTTGCTGTGACTTGTTTCTGCAAATGTAATTCATACCTGGATTGCCTTTGCAGAATGGGCACATACGAGCTGTAGACTGAGTGCCAAATTTTCATTGACTGGAGATGAATTTTACCTGCAAGGCTTTTTCTGTAGTAGACATAACATTTTTTGAGGGAGTTGTGATTCAAGTTTTGAGGCATCGTGGTAGTATCACATCACAGGAAATACAGAAGGCATGTTCTGTTTTAATTAGGTCAAAAATCCCAAGTAGCACCGAAATTCAAATGAAAATAAAACTACACTTTGGGTTAATGAATGCATTTTCCTTGGAAAAAATAAAAATATTTTCTACTTAAAGAACAGTAAAGGAAATATAAAATATAATAAATCTTACTGAACAAATTTTTCAAAGGGGAAAAAGGACGTGTTTTTGACATGACATGTTGACATTTCTATCTTAGAACTGAGAACATTGCATTTTTGAAACTTCTCTCCTTATGAAATGTTAATCAGTGAGTAAGACTCCATACAGAAATCATGTAAATTCATCTGTTTCTATTGAATGCTATAATTTAAGACCACTTTTCATAAACTTCTATTTCCTTTTGGGTAGGTGCACTTAATGCTTCCCTATAGTTTACTAAGTCATGGGTAAAAATGTAGATTAATTTACTGAATCCCAGTATTTCAGTTTGGAAAAAAAAAATAACAAAAACAAAGACCCATAAAAATTCTTTTTCTTACTTGATATAACTATGCTGTGAATTTTTTCAGGAAACACTGAATAAATTGTTGGCTATAATTGAAGTTGGCTAAGTATAACTAGCATAATACAGTGAAAAAGAACAAAAGCAGAATAGTCATCAAGCAGAAGTAATAATAAAACAAGATGGTGACAATAAAAAGCTGTGGAATTATAATGGAGAAGAGTCAATATATATATATGCTCTACTGAATCTCACATTGACCTCACATTGACCTAACAGTTTTATGTAAAATACATTGTATAATTGAAATAGGAAGAAAATTACCTTCATTTTTGGAGAGAAATACTAATTAAATACTTAAAACAATAGAAAAATAATTAGTTTGCATATTTTTACTATTTGATTATTTTACTCAGCTCTAAGTGAATAGAATATTTCCATTGATCTAAGTAGGTGTTGGATCAAATGTACTAGGAAGCTGGCTCTGTGTTTCAGGTAACATATTAATGAGTCCTATCTAAAATTATGTTTTACACTTGGTCACGTGATACTTAAAAAATGACAGATTGGGAATTCACCCACAAAGGTTTTTTTTTTTTCCTTTTTTTGATTTTTTTATCCATCTGTTCTTTTCTCCTTCTCCCTTCTGCTGCATTTTCAGAAAACTAAATCTTAATTTCTTATTTTTTAAGTAAAAATAAAACTGAGATTAGCCATCTAATCTATGAGGATATTATGTACGGACAGCTCTCAGCTTTGTTCTGCTGTCTGTTTTTGCAAAGACGAAATCTTGAAAAATAAGAAGTAAAAGATAACTTGCAGAAGAACAGTAACAGAATGGCCACTTACATTTGTCTTACAAATTAGAAATAGAGTTTAAGTGAATAGAGATTTGAATTTCTCTGGTAATCAGAGACTAACTCGAGTCACTTGCAAAGGACCAAACCAGAGAATCATAGAATTAACTGGGTTGGAAAAGACCTCTGAGATCAAGTCCAACCCTTGATCCAACACTACCGTGGTTACTAGACCGTGGCACTGAGTGCCACAAAAGAGAAGAGTGTTTGCTCAGCATTTCCTTAAAGTCAAGACATGGGCTCATCCTTTCTCTCATTAAACACGAGACCCATGTTCACACAGTGTTTTTTGCTGTTTTAAGCTCCGGACTACCACACCTACAGACAAAAAAACCTCAAAAACCCAACCCCAACCAAACGAAAAAAAACCAAGCAAAAATGACATGTTTCATTCACAGGTATTTTTTTATATACAAGAAGGGTATGTGGACTTGTGAACTGCCACATCTAAAGTAAGCAATGAGTCTTTAAGATTTTTATTTACTTAATATTCTATTCTATGACAAAATCTACCAGAAGTGTTTAAGGCTGCTATTTATCTGAACACCTGTTTCTATCTTTATCTGGTTAATCTCCATGACAATGTCCCTCATAGTGTTTACTGCTTGCTTTGTAAGACAAAACTGTTAAATGGGGAGCATGCAAACTGAATCCAAACTTAGTAAAATACAATCTACAGAGAAATAACATCACATTGTAAGTGCTGAAGTAGGAGTGACACAACTCCATCACTACCATCCATTTATTTTGAACACACAGTGGATACTTTCATAAGTGGTCACCATTAAGTTTCTGTTGGGCTTGAGAAAGTAGTATCTTTTAAGGGTCATAGCACCAACATTAAGAGGCACATACAGAGTCTATGCAGTGCTGCAGAGTTTGTTTATTAAAACCTTTATATTTATGGGCTGTCCTAATGTGCAATACTGGAAGTAGACAAAGTTGATGAAATAATTTAAGAGGAGAGGAAAGGTAAGCATCTCAAAAGACAGATTTCTCAAGGTCACAAAACAATAACTTTGAAAGTAGTGTTCAGAGGTACCTGTCACACAGGCCAAGATTTTTTACACTAGAAATTTAGAAGGAAAGGAATGACCTTTAGCTTTACTATTAAGCTAAAAGATACAGTGACAGGAGAAGATGGATGATGAAAAGGGACAAGTTGCCAGAGGTAACACTAAATTAGTGACACTTGTTACAGAAACAAAGAACCATGAAATTGTTTCCAGTAACATGGAAGGAGACCTAGAGACAGAAGACTATACATTCTGTTTTGACTGTCATTAGAGATAGTGGTTTTAGGGGAGAGAATGAGTTCGTCCTGCAAAACAAAAAGCAGAAGTAAAAATAGGAGAATGAGGCTTGGACCAGAGGGAAGGGAAGTTAACAAAAGAGAACAGAAAAGGAAGAAAAAGAGAGTCCTGAGATTCCAGATGGTGAGAGTGTAAAGGCATGTTAAAAGCAAAGGTCCGTGTAGGGAATTAGAGCAAAGGAAAACACCTCAGAAGTGGGACAGTGTGCCATTTCCTCAGTGTTTTCAAGTGAAATAGTGAAATTCTGTAGTACCTAGAGGAAGAAAGAACAGGTGAATTCTGAAAGGAACTAGAGAAAAGGAACTATTTAAGAAGGGACTGGAAATACTCTTAAAATTTGGATGGAAAAGGAGGAAGATGGAGGATGAGAGCTGCGCATGGAATAGCAGGAGAAGGGTCTCAGAGGACCAAAGAAAGAGGTTGGGGGCAAGAAGGTAAATAGATGGAGGGTTCCAAAACTCCTAAAACTAACTCTGACCCTGCAGACTGCCTTCAGTGTAGACACAAGTGTGCCTACTTGGGGAAATAATTAAGGGGCTTTTTTTTTTTTGAGAGAACATGAATCTTAGTAAGGTAACAATTACTGAGCAGTATTACAAGGAGACAGAATTTTGGAAAGCATCAATAAATATCTTCAAATAAAAGCTCTGCAATGATTAGCTTTAAAATACTGCAGTAGAAATGCTTTAAATGTACATCAACAGCTTGAGGCGTGTTGTTACTCTAAGAACAGTAATTTCTAATTCATTTCTACAATGTGTGCAGGGTACTAAGGCAAGAAGCTTGACCCTATGTATGCCTCACCTATCAGAGTCAAAGAATAGGCTGGATCTGTCATCTAACCTTTGTTTTAGAAGATCCACAAGTGATAGGGACATACAGTTGTGATGCAGAGGAACAGGGCATTTTAGACACATGAATTGTCCTCCTCCTAATGAATTTTAGTTACTCTTGAATCACCAACTGTCCCCCTTGCCTTTCATAGCCAAGCAACCTTTCACTTAAACCCAAACTTAAATGTTTGTTGAAGGGCAAAGGGAAAAGTTGATACAGAAGAATAATTTCAGGAAAGCAACAGAGAAATCATCCAGATGAACAGAGAATAAAATTTGAGCAGGAAAAAAAAAGTAGTTGCAATGTGTTATTACGTATTTTGATCCTAACACTCTAATGTAGAGTTAAATCCAGGCTGACAGAGACTGAAAGGTGTTATCACAATATGCTTGATATTCAACAAGTTTGTTTCAAGTTTCTTTTTGACAAGTAGTTGCCACCATTAAAAAAAAAAAAAAACAACAAAAAAAGGCAACAAATTAACATTTTTGCTATTCAGGTCTGGTTAATTGGCACAACTACTTACAACAGTGCCTGGAATCAAACTCATAAAGCATATCCCATTTCTGAGTTCTTTGATATTCAGACTTGAGCAATAAAAAAAGCCTTGCATAATGGATTTCCATTGCAGTAGCTCGGTTCTGTATATATATCCTACATGTGAAATATTTTTGCCCAGAAGTTAAAAAGAGCTATTTTCACATGCAATAAAATCACTTTAAAATATCTATTTCCCCACCTTGTATGCTTTGGGGGGAAAAAAAAAGTTTTAAATGAAGTTTTACTAAATTTATCAAATATCTTCCTTCAGTGATTTTCTTTCAAAATTTAGCTTTCAAATGCCCTGTTTCTTAAAGCATCATTCATGTTTGATTTACTAACTTTCTCACCTTAGGCAGTAGTTTGCAACAGAAAAGTATATTTGCAGTAAAAAGTCAAGTGTGTGAGGGAGATTACTCTGAGATTTCTTTTCCCCATAGTAAAACTTCATAGTATTTTCTCCTTAAAAAAAGTTCTAATGACAAATAATACAGAATGTAAATTCATTTTTTATTACTGCACCATTACTAGAATGGTGAATTTCTCACTGGTTTTCATGAGTCCAGGACTGAGATAATAATTTCCTTTTTGAATATGCAAGACTATGAATGGGTGATTTTAAAAAAAATTGATTAAAATTAATTGATTGAAAAGCATGTATACTACCGATTTCCCTTAAAAATCTTTCCCTCAAAGGAATGAAAAACTGAAGATATTTTCCACAGAGATGTTTGAAAAATAAATGTCATTTCCTATCTCTACTGCTGTAATATTAAATTGCTGCCATGGACCTATATTGGTTTCACAAAGAAAATTTTATGCAACTGAGGCCAGCTGATTGTAAAAAGGAACGTGAAGCTGGCTCACAATCAGATTTTAAAATACATTTGTTTATATACATAAAAATATAGACATACTATTTAAATTGTAAGGAAAAAAATCAATTCAGGGATGAAATTTTTAGCACTTGGCTTTTGAACAGTTAAGTAAAGGAAAAGTTTGCTTTTATATAGAAGGGTTTTCTTCTGATTGCAGGTACAAAATTTTACTTTGTGCAACTTGAAAAATTCAGTTTGGCCAGTTTTCTGATACTGTCAGAATTGTTTCAAGTGAAACAAGCAGCACTTATGGGAAAAATACATAAAAAAGAATTTGAGCACAACATACAGTTCTAAGCTCTAAAGAGTTTTTTGCATCCTTAATCCTTTTCCTATAACTTGTGATCGGGCTGAACTCAGCTCATGCTATTTCTTAATTCATTAATGCAGAGGATTTTTACAGTGACACTGGTAACACCTGATCTCCGTAAATCCATTAGTTATGTTAACATCCAATTACATAATCCAGTGAATATAGGTATGACTGGAAAAACATCACTAGATAGATTAACTCAGGTTTACTGATATAGAAAGGAGTTTTTAAGGAAATACCTGTAGAAAGAAAGGAACAAAAGAAACGCCCAGGTGCAGATGTCATAGCACACACTCTAAGGATTAAGATAACCCAACATGTCTTTGTGACATTACAGTTCAAATTTGAGACAGACAATTGCACTGCATTAAGTGTTTTAGAGAAGTATTTGTTTTGGGAAAATTAGAGACACTAGGCAATCCTGCATACTACAGTTAGAAAGTGTGGAACCTGTGTTCTGTCATGTACTTTCACAGTGCTGGATATCATAAAGGATCTACAAGAAACTATTGTATGAACACAGTTCTGCAGAGATCTTGGAAATATTCATCGGGTTATTCATAATAAACTGATAAATTCCCCATCAGAAAAGGACCTCAAACCTGTCAGTTTTAGTTATTCTACACTTGTTAGAATCATCTTTAAGAAAGTGCAGGGCCATATTGCAAGAGTTAGATTTCATCAGCATAGTCCTAAAAAGGTGGATTTAAATAAATTTATGTAATTTTTCTCCAGATTGAATCTGTTCGTACAGTTAATGCCTTTTCTTCATTCCAACATCAATAAATAGTAAGCATAAACATTTACAGCTCTTGGCATGCACATAGCAAGAAATCCAACTCATACTTTCATTTCTGAAGTGATTATATCTGCCAAATCTACTGCTTTCTGGCACAAAAGGATAATTTGTGGATTTGAGGGTGCACGGCGATATTGTTACTAAAGTGTGGCTACGGAGTTAGAATGGCATTGTAAATAGCAATGGAAAAATGCAGGCAAAATGAGTTAAGTAACCAGAGTGCAGACAGATGGGTCTCAGTGTTTTACAGCCATCAGAAGTGCTTTGCATTAGTGTCCCTGACCTGAATTAGGATTTTTCTGCTATACTTTGTATTACATTAAAATGTTCTACTCAAATTACATCGTAACTGAATTATAAGAATGCAGAGTATACTTGTACTTTGGGTACTTCGAGATGCCTCTTACAGTTTGAAAGATCCACTGACATCACTGTTCTTTGGGTTTAAACTAGTGAATACCACTATCAATGGTATTTAATTTTTAGAAGATTAAGACCACCACACTGTGTTTGCAAGACAATCATATAACTTCAGGTTTGCCACAGGTATATCAGGTATTTGTGCATTTTCAACAAAGCTGAAGCAAGAGTCAGTAAAGCATAAGAACTGTTCTTTAACCTCCAAACCCAGCATTTCATGGAATATTCAATGCCTACTACATGCACAGAAAAATTCAGAAGTGATTAACTGACTGCATACACAATCCTTATGTTCATCAACATTTCTGTCCCTGTAACCATCATCAAGGGATAACATTTTAATCCTTCAGCTTGATTTCCTTTGGTTAGGGTAGACTGTACTACAGCTGTCTTTTACAGGAAGATAGTAAACATGAAGCAAAAATTGTTTAAACTACGCTTTTAAATTACTTACACTATAAATGCAGAGTAAACCCAAATCTATTCTGTACATCAGATGATCTGCATATACATACACTTTCACACAGATCTGCTTGTGTGCCATTTCATCAAAACCATTTGCTTGGAATCAAATTCCAGATAGCACTTACTCTGCAATGGAGTAATCACGTTTTTCATGTCACAATCAATTTCACTCACTCACTCACTTCCTTGTACTAATTAAGTCCAGAAAAAGCTTGTTCAAGCCCTTCACTTCTACTGCTGTGAAATGATCTTAATATTTCAGTGGAGGATCAGAAGTTATTTGTGGTACATTCTCAAAGTACTCCTAGGTTACGCTTCATAGTGGGAAAAATACAGAAAAGAGCAAATACACAAGGTAAAATATTAACCATTAAAAGATTACAAGGGTTCAAGTAGAATGAGTGTTCTCCCTAGAAATTAAAAGCAGAGTCAACATGTGGAGATTTCTGTCCTTATCCCTGCCAGTAGCTCCTTCAGCCATTCACACTTAGCTTTACTTCGTAAACAGTAACCTTAAAGAAACAAAGTGAAATATTCTCTGTCTGGTAGCCAGAGCATAACGAGAGTACATTGATTATAAGTGCATGACAGTGTATTTTCTGCAAATGTGGAAGGCCACTACAATTTTAACTAAAGAAAATCGGGGGAGAAGGAGCCACAGAAGTGGTATTAGCAGTATTTGTAATCCATTTTGCTATGGAAACTGTTACTTTGTGGAATCCCAGTCTACTGTGAGCAGGGGTTACTAGGAAAGAAAAACAGACAGCTGTTAGAAGGCTATCAGTGCAATTCATAATGGTAGTGATAGGAGGGTGATTAGCTCCCACATCCTCTTTCCTTTTTATCATTAAATCATGGCATACTGTTAACATGTTGCTTTTTCATAAGTGAAAATTACTGCAATTTTCCAACAGAAAACTCTGAGAGATTAGTTTAGAATGTGTAAAAAGAAAAGAAGGAAAAGAACACCAATACTATGCCTCCTTTAATAACAGCTCGTACTTCAATAGCTTGTGCCACTTTGTTTACCTACTGAAATATATCCTTGAAGATTAAGTATATACACTTAGCATGTGGCAGCTGCCAAGTCATGGAAGATGTTTCCCACTAAAGCTGTCACTGCATTAATGACAGTAAGTACCTTGGAAAATATAGATTCTTAAAAATAAGGTTATGGTTTTGCTTCCTCTGAATAGGAAGCAGTGTAATCACCCATCCTAAAAGGAACACTACAATAAAACAAACCAAAGGTAAATGACTAGTTAAAATTAACCAAGCTCACCGAGTGAACCAGACTCTTCTTTATATGACCCTGTCCAACAAACTTCTATGTCTAAACTTCTGGTAATAAGCAGAAGTTTAGAAAAGGTCCCATTAGCTGAGACTGCACCCACTCTAGGCCCATATACCATAAATAATCCTCCAATTCCATAAGTGTACAGAAATATATGGTATAGACAAGTACTTGAGGGGAAGAGAGACACTGTAGGTAACTAGATTATACAAAAATTGTTTCAGCATAGGCTTCACATGCAAGAAGGGAAAAACAAAAGTCAGGATCGTGCTAGAAAAATATGACAGTACATATATAAATAAGTAATTGAAGTACACTTATCTGAAGAAAGACTGCTGAAATAAAGTTCAAGCACGCTTGTGAACAGAAAAAGTATATGCAGTTGTGCAACAAATGATGATATATAGAAGAAGTGAGATGTGAGGGTCACTTGTGTGATGTCACTTTATTCTTTAGCAATAACAGAACAGTTCTCAAACCCAGGACTGACTTCTCAGGGAGGGACAGAAATTGTGCCACAGTAGAGATTCATTGCTGGAGGAGAACTGGGCTGGTGAGGGAGGTTCAGTAAGTTGGGTAGAGTGGGGACTTCATGAAAACGAGACTAATGCTGCACTCATCCTACAGCGAGCAGTACCCCTCCACAACTCTGGAACAGCCAAAGTTTTTCTATACAACTAATGCACACCTGCTTCCCTTGCCAGTCCCTGCAGCAGTTTTCTCTTCTAGTCTGTATAACTATTGCATGAGTTGTACTCAGACTGAATTGAGGGACAGAAAGATGAAATACATCCTGGCAGATCTGAGGGGAATGGAGGAAAAAAAAAGATGTTACTATTGCTGTAATATAATCAGAAGGGGAGTTATTTTCTGTACAATATTGGGAGATTGCACCATAATTTTGCTTTTGGATCTCAGTATTTTATTGTGACAAAAACAAAGTTCAGAGAGAGCAGTTTGTTCGGTGCATGAACATTTGATTAAAGGTGAATACAAACAAGTGAACAGAGACATGAACGCTTAACAGAGATGTGAACAAGGCAGAAAAAAGAAGAATCATTAAAATCTCAGTTTTATGGGAAGGGAGTTAAACTGAGATGGAAGGCTTAACCTGAACATCAAGGAAATCTTCCCTACCAAGGTGGAAATTTGAGAACAGTCATCCAGTGAAAATACCAAAAGCATAGATGCTTCTTATTTTGCAGTATAGACTGTCCAAGTAATATGAAAGTGATTCTGCATGTAAAGGGGATAAACAAAGAGGTTTTTGTTTGTTGATTTTGTTGTTGTTGTTGTTGTTTTGTTTATGTTTTTTAAATCTTTTCACATGAGTCATTCAAAGCCAAATAAGCTTTTGGCTGAACACTCTATATGTTCCTCTAGTTTTATATAAAGAAATAGAGAACAAATAGAGAAACAAATTTCTTTGAAATATTAATTTATTATCTTTCATATCCAATTCTAATATTTCCTTTTATATTTCAGGGTGCAAGTTGAATTCTATATGAATGAAAATACATTTAAAGAGAGACTAAAGCTCTTCTTCATCAAAAACCAAAGATCAAGTAAGTAATTGCATTAATTGTTAAGCATATCTGTGACACTTTGAGTAAAATCCAGTTCAATTGAAGACAATAATATGGGCTTTGGAATTAATTGCTGGTTTTTAACTGGAGAATCAGGTTTAAGAAAGCTTCAGGAGTTTCATCCACAGGGAATGCATTATTTATTACACTTACATAGACAGACATGGGAAATTCATCTTAATTTAAAAAAAAAAAAAATAAAAATCCCCAAAACAAAGTAGTCAGAATTAGTAAGTTCAAACACTCCTTCTGCTTCTCTTACTTCATGTCCAAATACTCAGAACCAGAATCCCCCAAAATATAATCTCCAAAAACCTGCTTCTGACATAGTCACCTGCCACTCGTTGACGTGAACTCATTCAATCCTCCCTTGACACTGGAGGGATCTATTGCCCAGCGGTATGAGGGAGCTGGTAAGCAAAGATATTAGATCTTAGTCTGTATTTGGTGAGAGCACTGAAACCCTTCCTTCACAAATTAAAGATGTACGTGCTGTCATTGAGAAAACTGTCACTAGTAGCAGCAATTTTTCAGATAGTATAGCTAAACCAAACATTTTCACCAAACAGTTTTTGCTTAATATCAAATGGTTTTGTCAATCAGAGCAGTCAATTCTAGAATTTATATGAGTTTTCTACAGAATACTGTTCTCATCTAAATCACATACAGGCCAGTAGCTTGAAATATCAACTGTTTTATTCATTATTTTTCTGGTTTAAACTGATAAAACAAGCCTTCATCTATGTCTAATGTCAACTTAGCTTTCACTCAATCTTCTGCAAGCAAATGTCTAACCAAGTTCAAACAATGTATGAAAAAAAAGAGAAAGATGGCATATTTGTATGACTTGCTTGTACTTGCCAAGATCACACACTGCATTGTCACAGCCTAAAATAAGTCTCAAAGGGAAAAAAATAAGTGAAGTTTCAATTCAGTAAAGAGGGAATAAAAGATAACCATCACTGAGATATAAATTATTAACAGTATATTTTGGCCCAACTCCTAAAGCCAGCTGCTACTGAGATGATTTTGCTAAAACCCAGAAATGTATTAGTGATTTATAAAAGAGGAATAATGGAAGGTGATTGTAAAATTCTCATCTGGTATCTCTGTCACTCTGTTTAGATCAGCTCTCTAAATCTGACAATTAATCTCCAAAAATGCTTGCAAGGAAAGCATCAAGAGTTTATAATAAAAGTGAAAGTCACAGTCAGAACTGGTGAATGCCTGCAAAACCAGCAAATACTTGTTCAAACCAAGTAGGAAACATTAAGATTCGACATAGTTATATTTAGTTCACAAAACAAATAGATTTTGAATTGTTATTATCTATTCTTCTTTTAAAGAAAACAAAGTATGTAACAACTTGGTCACATAGACACAGTGAAATTACATTCTCATTAAAAAACAAATAACTGAATAACAGTATATGATTGATGTAGCTGAATACAAGTTTCTGGCACCCATGTCAAAATACAGAGATATTCTGTGCAAATGACCCTGCTACTTGAAAAATCTGGCTGTGAATGAAGAAAAAGAAATTAAGTCAAGCAGACCATGTTGACAGCATGTGAAATAGAGAACAAAAATAGACAGCAAGCAAACAGACATATGAAATGCTTCCTTTGTAACAGAATAATAACTGAAAATCTATTTTAGATGCCTTCTCTGGTGATCATCCCCCTCCTTGCCACATTTGAAATCCTAGATCTCCACGACAGTGGAACACACACTTTGCTTCCAACTCACACGTGACGTCCCTAACTATGAGGCTACAGAAGATTTCTACTGGAGAAAAAATACTTCTATTAGTCCTACACTAATTCCCAAAACTTTAGCAAGGGTAACTACATGTGCTCCCTCTGACAGCACACTCTGTTTCTAAAGGCTAAGGCAAACAGAACTAGGAGAGGTGACCTTCTGAAACAGTACAAACTTGAAGCCTGTTCTTTCATATTTGTGTTTTAATAACTGACCCGATCAAGGCACAGGACCTATACTATTGCCCTACTTTATATATAACCCCAGCCGTGATATGCACACTGACCAGAACCCTGAGATGAAAGCATGTCTAGTGTGAAAACCTTGCCTCACATTCTGGGAACAGCCATTCCTTGTGGAGATATCTGAAGCCTGAGTTGCAGATCTATCAGAACTAAGGTTTGAGGGTTAAGAATTTAAGGCAGCAAGCAGGAACATCGGTCCCTTATACTGATGTAGTTTTTAATCAGAAAAGCACCATTTTCTTTTGGCATTTAAACCAACATGAAATTTCAAATGATGATTAGAAACCGATGTAGAAAACAAGTGTTTCACCCCAAGATTAACATTCACAGAGCAAAAAACCAGAAGAAAAACAACGGACTTCTGTACTCAAAGAAAGTTAAACAACACAAAATTGGCAAGGAAAAGAATTCCTGATACGCTTTTTTTGTTTGTTAGGTTTTGTTTTTTATTTTTCAAACATTATCTGCTTTTCTAGTTGTAATAGCCTAGTTGTTATGGCAACCATTCATACTCCAACAGACTTCCACAAAAGGGTTAGGACAAACAAACAACTCATGTTTTCTTCACCAACAGTTCGAAAAAGCTGCAAACAAGGATCATAGTGCTCTCCAAGTCAAATAATAGGATGACAACACCTTACACACATTACTTACTTCCTTCCTTCATGCAGCCTCCCGTTCCACTTACTACTTCACTCCCTTCACTGTTAGGGAATAAATTGCCTGTGGCTAATTACTCTTGATAGGACAGCAGGAATCATTAGGTTAATGTTCTCAAATCAAATTGCCAGTAACAGCTGTGGGACTTCTCATGGTCCATGGGATTTTAACCCCTAGAATGAAGATGCAATAAAAATCCATGCAGTTCTTATGTGATGACTACAACTTCACAGTTAAAAATAGTAAGGAGTTTTGTATAATAAACTAAGATTTCTTCCAGCAATTGCATGGTAGTATACTTAAGACTCTGTTTTCTATTTTTCTGTGTTTGTAGCAGATTTAAGTTTTAAAGGGAAAGGAACCAGTAGATATAAGAAGTGATTTATCAGTTTTACCTATAGGGTGCTGATTTTGAACTTAAGACCGAGTAAAGTCAAAAAATATGTAATATAATATAATTATGATTCTTTCCTTAAAAGGGAATGTATGCACACATAAGTAATTATATTATGTTCAGCAGACCTGCTGAAGTATTTGCAGCACAACAATAATACTGTCCTTACTATGACTAGGTGCAAATGTAGTCACATCTGGGTAAGGCTCAGTCAACAGTATTCTGCTTTGGGCAGAAGGGTTCAGCTGTGCAGAAGTGGACTCTCAGTCCACAAGATTGAAAAAACAATTAATGCTTAAAGTGATCTCCACCCATTTAACATTAGTCAACTAACAGTTTTAACTTAATTAGTGAATGAAAGCTTAAAACTAAGAGTCAGATGCAAATATTTACACTATCAAAACAGTCTATTGAATTTAATAGCAATACTGAAAATTTAAACTCTAATCCTCTAATGACCGCAAAATTGCATAAAATTACAGTGAAGTTCCACTGTAGCAGAAAATGTCTCCAATGAGCCCGTGTGATAGGAGTAAGTGTCCATGTGAATCCCTTTAAAGGAAAATCCTGTCTTTGTGCAGTAGACCTATGTTTGTAGGAAGTACTGTAATATTTTGTGATAGTATTTGTGGTATATCCTTTCAGCTAGAACATTTCAATATTCACATGGTCTGTAGAACAAGTTGTTGATTCAGTTCAGTTGTGCATTCAGCATGACTTTCAGATGTCCTGATTCTTGAATGCATAATGATTCAACTTCAACATTAAATAACTACAGTTAAATATTTTATAAGTTGGAGTAGAATTAATATATTCTGTATGTGAAGCTACTGCATGAGGACTTTCAGATATTAATATTTAAATACTTTCCATTGTATATCCTCTGCCTATGGTTGAAAGTATGTTTTCTTCATGTTGCTGTATCTTGCATCTCAAAAAGCATTATCTAGTTCTGGTTCCCCTTTAAAGGCCCAAAAATGGCATCAGTTAAGATGAATGGCATAGAGTAGTTTTCAAACAAATGACTGAGTAGTTATTTACATTAAAACTGACTGAGATTTCTGGAAGATGGAAAAGTGCACTATTTGTGTATCCAACATGTCTATTCTTGCATTCTCCATGTGATGTGCCAATTTTCAGGGACAGGTGACTGGCTAAATGGACCTTTGCTTTGTTACCCCATGGCTATTCCAGTTCCTTTTAGTTTTACCTTAAAGGTGGGTTTAAAAACCTGGATTTATTTCATTATTTTCTTTTGTCTTCAAAATAGGTCTGAGAATACGATTATTCAATTTCTCTCTCAAGCTACTAAGTTGTTTCTTATACATAGTTCGTGTGCTCCTGGATGATCCTACACAAGGACTTGGATGGTAATGTTTGGGGCTTTTTCTCATTTCTGCTCTTAAAGCATTGTTTAAGTTATAAGAAACAAATTAACAAATACATGCTTGATATTCTGTCAACAGGGATTTGGTTTTATGTCTTGCAGATATTTTGAATGAATTATAAAGCTAGTCTTACACTGTGAATGGAAATAAGAATTAAAATAACAATACTATTTTTTTCACTTTACTGCTAAAATAATCCTGGCTCTCTGCTTAGATACTGTGCATCAGATATAATTGTGCAAACATATATTTTGGTTGTATTATTATATAACATTTCTATGTAAAATTGCAAATATCTGATGGCTAGTTTATGTAACAATTCTTTTAGGATTTTACTTTAGGGCCATGAAAAAGTCTCCCTGAAAAACAAGACCTTCAAAGACCTGTTTTTTACTTTACATGTATCTTAGAATGTCTCTTCAATAAGAGGAAATGGAGGGTGGAAACGAGCAGTAAAGTTTTTGCAAAATTTTTCACAGTGATGGAGAAGAGAAAATCCATCCTTAGAAATTTAGGCATATTAAGCACAGCAACTCAGGGACTTAAAGGGTTACACCTAATCATAGTTTCTGGCATGCTGCTATTCTTTTGTCATGAGACCTCTAGTGAGCCCAAATGAGCATGTTATACTGCAGGTGATGTCTGGGTATGCAGGACAGGTTAGAGCATCAGTACTGCCACAGGTATACTTTGATATTTTTGTGTTTATTGGCAAAGATGCATATTCATAGTCATCTGCAGACTGCTGAATTCCTCACACCTTTCCTAACATGTCTGTTCCTGCAAACCAAATATTTAACAATTCACCAGCTAGAGACTGTATTTATATTTTCTATAGATGTTATTCCCTTATATTGTGTTCTGGTACATTTAAGAGACTAGTTAGTTTGTTCTGTCTCTGAATAACATTTGTCTGGCTCAGAAGTTTCAGACAAGTCCTTCTGCATGCTCACTAAGACCCCAGTCCTAGAAGCTGTGCCAGACAAACCAGCCCTGTACCCAAATTTTACCCCATTAATATAAATGGTTTTATCCATAGAGATCCTGAGGGCTTGATACCAAAACTACCACTTGGATGCTTTCTTAAAAATGAGGTAATATGAAAGAAAAAATAATTCCTAGATACTGTGTCATAGCCCAGTGAAAGAAACTACTCAGCGTGCCGAGATCGTGGCCACAGAAAACATTTTTGCCTTGTTCTTTTTAAAGTGACAAATCCAGGAGGAATGCTTCTCATCAGATTTATTTCCTGTTTTTTCAGAAATGCCTGCACAAGTTGGTAGATTTCATTTACTCCTTCAGGCACAGCAGGTGGTACAGGAAAGAGCTTAAGACATAAAGCATCCTTATTAATGGATACAATTTACCACCTGTCCACTGATAGTTGATAAAAATACAGTTGTTGCTAATCTGTGGTCTACAGATCCCTTTCTTTCCCGCTGACCTTGCTTGCCAAGCATAAGCAAGGATATTTTTCCTCGTTTAGAGAAGTATATATTCCCACATCCTCACATGACCATTTGAGAGGAGGATTTGTTCCAGCAATTCAGGGCAAGTTAACCTCATATGTGTATAGCAGCCAATTTTTTTTTTTAATTGGATATCAGTAATTCTGTACTTGAATTACTGCTGCATTAATCTCCGGCCCTCCTCACATCCTCAAAAGAGGATATCAAGTGGAGTTTGCTGCAGTCTTTCCTGCTGAGTGTGGCAGGTATATGTGCTCTTTCTATCACAGCCTATCCATGTGATAGGTTTTCTGGTATCTCTTGATCTTCAGTATATATTGTATACTTGGCTCAGCTTTACAAAGTATAATTTCAGTTGTTTTGTTTGTAAATTAGAACATATTTGAAGACAAATCTTTAAAAAATGTAACCTGAAATGTTTCATAGTCCTTTAACTATAGATGTGGAGCACATACAGTTGTTCTTTCTAAAAGCTGCTTTACTTTTAAAAACATCTGTATCCATTGCCTAGAATTTCAAACTATTGCACATATTTTATAGAATACTTAATAATATAATATCCCTTTCCTCCCATATGTTTTTATGACTGTGTTCCCATATACATTTGCTAATGGAAATGGACTTTGCATGGATGGTATGACAACATCAGTAAGGAATTAAATCGGAGTTGTTCCACCAATCAAAACTACACACCTGGAACGATTGATTGGTAAGTTCCTAATTTACAAAAGCAAACCAAAAGTCTGCATAATGGTGGGAAGGGGAGGAAAACAGGAAGACAAATCCATTTCCATCTGGAATGGTGACATGTTAACATATAATAGTGATGTTTCTATAACTCTCAAGCAGTTGTGTTTCTGACTGTTCAAAGCTGCCTTTAATATTGTAATTGTTTCTCTGATTGCATAAGTGACCTGCTGGACTGGATACTCTTGTGAGATCTGATGCTTATACCTTGCAGTATACCTTGCTGCTCTAATTTCCAGTCATATGTACAACTTTTTTTTCTTTTTTGTTCAAAATACCAGGTATTGATTAATTTCATGTTTATTTTCTTATTTTAATGAACAGGTCTCCCATTATTTGGGTGAACCGAAGCTTACCTTTATGGGGATTACAGGTAATATGTAAATGACCAATTCAATGATTTCCATTTAATAACTAGATGATATTGATTTACAGCATTTGTAGCAATGTTAAAGTTGATATTAGCAAGGAAATCTACTCGAACACCAAGTACAGCAAAAAATAAGCTTATCTGAACTAACTGATTTGAATTTATATGGCTTTACAATATATTTACAATGTATTTAAGCTTATTAAAAAAGTAGAATTAGATGGTCTTTCTCTTAGAATTATCAAGCTCTGTTGAGTCAAGTAGTCACTGTTTACTCTAGTGATGAGTTTAAATTTCACAGTTGCTTATGAGTAGCCTTTGACATGCTTCATGGACTTCCTTGTTAGATACGCTAGATACCTAAAATTACTCCATAATATAGAAGCTTACACATGTAGAGGGGTATGTCACAAAAGAGGCACAACATCAGTACTTTGTGGGAGATGTCATGAAGTTTGTGGTTCAAACCTCAGTGTCCTGAGGCCTGCTCATTTTAGGAACACTTTTTTTTTTTTTTTTTTAACTTGAGGACAGTGCTGTTGGAATTCTCCCTGTGAAATGTGTTTTTCTACTAAGAATTAATTAAGTTTCCAGAATGGTTATACCATTCTGGTATATACCCCATTATATTCTTTCACCATGATTGGTGCAATGCCATTATGATAATTTGTACCTGTATAATACACAATTTTTCTAAGGGAAGAATCCCTTAATGAAAATACCTTACAATTCCTTGCTTAGAGTATGCACAGTTTGAGTAATTTTTGACATAGACATTCAGATTACTGTAAAATTTAATTAAAAAATACTGAGATATTTATTTGCTTATGAATAGTCTTATTCTAGTAAGTTTATTTGATAAAGAGGAATTTATGCCTATGTTTATGTATATGCATGTGTAAATACACGTGCATTCCTAATAGATTATGTACAACAGTTGCAAAAAAAGATTTATTTTTTATTGGAAAATATAACCTGTGTTTATATAAAACAGTAATAATCACTTGGAGAAACTGATCTACTTTGATTGGATATATTAATCATTTTCCAATCCATAGCATCTTTTTTAACTCCAGCTAATGATATTGTGAGTGCAAATAGTGCACTCTTCCAAATTTTCAGTAATAGTGAGCATTAATTTAAAATGAGAAATCCTGAGGCTTGTTTGACTTAATACTCCAGCTAAATTTGTACATCTTGATAGAATACTCCCACAATACGCATTAAAATACAAATACCTGCTATACAAATAAGTTTTATAGTTATTTAATATGTATGTAGCTCTAAGTATTTTTTATTATTTTCATATTTGACTATTTAAATATTTTTAAATTATGTAATACATACACTAAAAATATATAGTCTAAGTGAAGGCTGGTAAGTTGATCTCAGCTGCATTTAAATATTAAAATAATAATGATTCTTCTGTATAATTTTTCAACTTTCTGAATTATACACAGTAAGAAGAGTGTTTGCTTTTCCACACATTCCTAACATCTTTACAGGAAAGTAAAGAGGTGACTGGCTTCAATTTTATACAGCTTCCTTCTTCTCTTTCTCTGTCCTGTGAAAAGGTCTTGCTACCTTTTAGGAACAGAAATGAAACTTGAGCAACAATCTGACAGACTGTGTATGCAGCTCTCTGAACACTGTGGAAAGGCCATGCTGCTGGATCTCTGGAGTGTTGTGTTTCGAAAAGAGAAATGGTACTCAAGATGTAGCCCGTGCTTTACTCAGAAAAATAACAATATCTAAGCTTCATGCTAAATGCTGTTAGCTGAGATGTTTTCAGAGGATACACAGAAAAGCTGTTTTATATTATCTTTTATTTTCATTGTAATGCTTAATAGCATATATTCTATAGAAGCCAGTATTAATACTCATATTTTTTCACTTCACTGAAGGTGTCTGTGGCTGTAATAAGTCTCTTTGAAACTCTACTGCTAAGTTATCTAAGCTACAAGGTAAGTACTTTTAGTTTCTCTTAAGCATAATTCATTACAAAAAGTAACTAAGTTAAATGTTTCAGTATAAAGTTCATGTGCCTGTGCCCACACTGATGAGCAAGCAAAAAGTTGAGAAAAACACAGTTCTAGAGCATAGTTATTGTCACAGGAAGCCCTGTTTCCTAAATTTATGAGCAAACTCTAATATCTAGAGAGTAAGTGCAAGTCAGAAATTAAATTTTCCTTATTTTCCATTGTCCACTGGCACACTGTAATTTAAAAACACATTCTCTGAAGTGATCTTTATTCTTTGATACTGATTTTTCAGTTGCACAGTTTTTTCTGTCTATCCATAATGCATTGCACACAATTCCCATTGATGCCAAAGCTATAGCTACTCAATATGTATAACTCAAGTCTCAGGCCTCTAAAACTGCACAGCAAAAAAACTAGGCCAAGACAGTACTTTAAAAAAAAAATAATTATGGATATCTACATACTTGTGTCATCCATCTCGCTGATGCTACTGGAACATCTTTGCAAAATGCCCTGAAACCATTTGAAGTGAATACGATGAATTTTTGTATTTGCATTCTCCTTTATGTTTTTCCAATGTTTTTATTCAGTTTTCATAGTTTCATTTTCATATGCTCTATCCTAGTGAGTTTTAGGTTCTCTGCATTTTTAGTACCTTCAGGATAAAAGTACTAAAATCATTTAAAATCATTTATCAAAGAAAATACAAAAAGATTTGGTTTATAAAGCTGAAAATATCTTGGAGCATCATCTTTTTTTATTATTATTTTTCATATTACTGACATTCAGTAGCTATCAGAGCCACCACTGAATTTAGAGACTTGTTCTTTAGTTTGCTCATCAAGTGATTATGCCATAAATGTTTCCTTTAGTGCCCAATAATGCTAAGAAGCTGTCTAAAAATTATTCTTCTTAGTCCTTGGAGCACGTATTATTTAGGAGCTGGTGGTTACAAATGCAAACCAATTATAGGCAGAAACTATCCAAAATTTACATGCCTAGTGGCAAAATAGTAAAGGGCAATCACGATTTGTACTTTTCCTGAGTTTACTGGGCAGCATTTTATCCTTATCCATTCTGCTTGTGATCTGCACCAATTTCAGTGAGTAGAGAAGATGAGAGAAATGCTGGCAAGTCAGCTTCCGTGAGAAGTCACTTACTGGAGTGTGATGGATGTAAAGCTCTGCTGCCCTGATTTGCTGCATATACCTGTCACAGAAGTTAAGGCAATTTTATGATGGCTGTATTTCCACTCCCCATAAGGGGAGGACTAAGCTAAGGAACAATAAAAGTACTGAAATGCAGTTTTGCAATCCACCTGATGCAAAACACCCTCTTTCCTCTGGTCCTATTTTCTTAGTTTTACAGCAGTCTCTCAAAGCCAAGAAGGCTCTTATTTCACCCACTGTAAGACTTGGTCACAGGGTGACCAAAGGTGTCTTGGTTCATGTAAATCTGTGACAGATTACTTATTTTATGCCAGCACTTTCAAGACTTCTACAATTTAGGTGTAAGTCAGAGAATTATCCAGGAAGAAAACAACAAGAAAGAGATGACTGTGTTTGTATTCATGTGCACATTAGCAGGATTTCACAAATAACCTGTAAAATAAATAAAGCAAGAGAATAATAAGAGAATACTCCAAGGAATTTACCTTTCTGATACCTGGTTGATGACATATGAGAAATGATTCAACACGCAGAATAGCAAGGACATAGTAGTGTATCATGCTACTACTGTACAGTGAATTTGCATTTGTTATTGCCTTTGTACGGGGAGGAATCCAAAGAACGTAGAACTGTGTTATAGTGCTGATCACTTGGATCCAAGAAGGAATGGTTTACAATCTGCTTTCTCACAGTTTAAACCACTACACGAGGGTTTGCCCTTGGCCAGAACCCTGAAAGATGTCTGCATCAGAAATCTCCATTGTCAAAACTTGTCACAGACATCTGGCAATCCTACCCTGTCACTTGTGCAGAAGCAGTCTTAGCTGCTTTTGGCAGTACCACACATTCTCACTGCAAAAGGCAGATTTGCAGACATGATGCATTTTTATGTGGAAGCCAGAATCTTACAGCTGCACGCATCCCTAATTACCTGGAGCCCATCCACACAGGCATTTTGCCTGCACAAGTGAATTATGTGACATTTCTTCTCTATAATGCAGAGAAGAAAGCTCTTAACATTAAAAACAAGGAAATTAGTGAAATCATTAAATGGATCAGTTTGAAAAATCAGATTTTATTTTGATTATTCTTACCAAAACCCCTCAGTTTACAGCCTCATAATTTCACTGGTATATCTGACTCCCACCAATTACAATTACATGGAAGATGACAATCCTTGCCTCTTAGGTACAATGGCTTCCAGGTGTGAAAAATTAAAAATGGAAAAAGAATTTTATATGCTATGGAGTTTGTATTTAATTTTCAGTGGTTATATCAGATGGTTATTTTAACAGGAAAGAATATGTTATTGCAACTGAAAATGTAATGCTCTACTGCAAATTCTTGTAATACTGCCATGGTATATCATGCATTGTTATTGCTTTACCTATGATGGAGTCTTGATATACAGCATTTGTAAAGCTGTAAGTCGCTGAAGTTCAACTACCTTCTTTTTTAAATCTATGGATTTTCATTCCAAAATTTAATCATCCACAGCCAATGCTCAGACACGGAAAAAAAAGTAGTATTATCCTCATCCTATTGCTAGCAGTAAGCAACTTAAGAGATTAATGCCAGGTTCATTGAAGTATGTGGGAAGACCTCTAATTTCATGTGAGCAAGATCAAGTTCCAAAAAGCCCTGAAATGTACTGAAGTGTCTGTGGCAGAAATACAGAACTTGATGTTGTAGTCCTAATTCAAATATTAAACATTAGATTTTTTTCCTTATTTCCCTCTCCAAAACAAAAGGCAGAGAAAAAATACTGAGTAAAGATAATGCAAAGGAAGGAAGGACTCACTATAGAATACTTTTATCTTTCCCTCACCTATCTTCATTCCTCTTTTTAATACTTAATGAGTTAATATCTTAATAGCAGGATTAGCAGTAATAAAGAGGAAGAAAAAGAGTAATAAAGAGTAATAAAAACTCTGGAATATCCAGACCTCTGTGACTACCATGCTAATGTGACTACCAAATGCTCATGAAACAAGATTAAGAGAAAAGCTGGTATTTTTTCTTTGGAAAATATGACATATTTGCATATTTTGACACAAACTTCTATCAGAAGGATGTACAAAGCATGGCTCATCATTCATAACAAACATGAGTATGGACTACAGGGCAGTGACCTGTGCATAGGGGTAATTCAAGCAGTTGATCTGATGTTAAAATTTTCTGAGCAAAGCATTTCCTTTGCACATATGTCTCTGCAACTCTTAATGGTGTATTGGGGCTTTGTCTCTAGTTTTAAGATGTTCCAAGTCAATAAACGTTATAAGAATAAAATTGGCACAATCAAAAGCTAGAGCCTTGCAATGTAGGATTTTAAAGCTTTAGAGGCTTCCAAGAAAAAGAAGTAGAAATAGTTGTAGATAAAAGAGTTTGCCAGCAAGATAGTCAGTTACTTGTATGAAGATTCACTGAAAATCAAGAATTATTAAAAAGATAAATTCCTTAGGACAGGAACTTCACCTCCTTATCTGTAGGTGTGCACGTAAAAATAAAAGTAAACTCACCTTTAAAGAGTGAAAAAGCAGAGACAGGATGTCTGTGTGTGATTCCAAGGTACCTAAAAGAGCAATAGAAGACAGCAAGAGCTTATTATTCTCTGAAAAAATAAAAACTTAATTTAATGAAGCTCTTCATTAGCTGAGTGAATGCGTTGACTAGTTAACGCAATTAGAATTCATTTAAGTTTACTAACTAGGTCATAGCAAGGAAATATATTGGCATATGGAATCAGAGAATTGCTCTAGTAAGAATATAAATTTAAAAGTATGTGAGGTACATTATGATCAACAGTAAGAAAAAGAATTCAGAGTGGTCTATATTCTATATTCACATCCGTCATATGTGTTTAAATCTGAGATGAATTATCTTCCTGAATTTCAGGTAGTGGGAGAGATTCCATATGTTTCATTGGAATATCACATATATTTCTCATCAGAACTATATGTAATCCTACTGTGACATTGTGTTTTTTTTTTCCTTTTCTTTGAAGGGAAATATCTGGGAACAAATTCTGAGAATACCCTTTCTCCTGGAAATAATTAATGCTGTCCCTTTCATCATCACGGTAAACATATTTGAATTAATATATTTGCACATTACACTTTTATAGCTGCACAAATTTCTTTTTAAAGTAAATTTGAATCTTAGGTGGATGGTGAGTTTGTGCCTATGGGAACAGAAATTTGTCAACAAGATACTTTGCTACTTGAGTGAAGTAATAATACAGATCCCTTTCCTCCTTCCTTTTTAATAGGGCACAAACAAACCCCAAACCCTCTAACACAAACTACAGCACAATCAATAAAAAAAGCCAGCTGATTATAAAAATGTAAGAATCACTCATGTCTGCAGTGAAAACTGATTGTTCTTATTTTATCAAATAATCTTGCATGCAGTTAATCACAAAGGAAGAAAATTATATTTAAAGCCATATCTCACACTAGAAACCCATTAATAGTAAGTATTTTTACCAAGCGTTTCATTGCTGCTTGAACAGAAAAGCTCTATTCCTCAGAATATTCCTAGAAAAGCTTGTAATTAATTTGTTAATTTCTTTCAGATTTTCTGGCCAGTCCTAAGAAACCTGTTTATTCCTGTATTTTTAAACTGTTGGCTGGCAAAGCATGCTTTAGAGAATATGATTGTAAGTATGCAAAGGAAATAAATATTTTAGAGTTTCTATTTTTTTTTTAGTATATTGTCTCTAGCAGGATTTTGGCAGTACAGTCTAACCTTAATAGGAAGCTAACCAGATCTGTATTTAGATTATACAAATGGTCAACCATTACTAAACTGCTTTGCATCAAAATTAGAAAAAAAATAAGACATGAAATGAAATCTCAATTAGGATAAATTGTTACTGTGCCAATAAAGGAAATGGCAGTGGATGGTTCTTTTGCTACTCAGCCATTCATGCACAATTGCAGGGAACTCAACTGTTAGGCCTTAATTGGTCCTTGCAGCCTGTAATTTGTAAGCTAGACATGAGCAGACAGACCTTAAGGCAGCTTGCACTAGTATCAGAATTGTGCCAGGATGAACAAAGAACCAGTTAAATAATCACAGAATCACAGCTGGCTCTTTTGCACCCTTCTATATTTTCAGCAAATTCTAAGTGCATTTGAATGACTGCATTTCTATCAGGGCACTATATAATTCCTCTATAGAATCAGCTCATGGCTTAGTAATTCAAAACCAAAAATAACACCTATTTTCCATTAACACAGAATGATCTTCACCGAGCCATCCAACGCACACAGTCCGCAATGTTTAATCAAGTCCTCATTTTAATATCCACCTTATTATGTCTTATCTTCACTTGGTAAGTGGCCAAAACCCCTTTGTTTTTATTATATATATATTGGCATTGTTTTCTTTACTCCATGGTGATAAAACAGACCTTGTGGAAACCGTGCATTGAAATAAGATGAATAATATACTTCAGTGAAAGCGTTAACTAGCACCTGGCACTGCTGGGGTTCAGGTACACTGGTTTTGGAAATAGAATGTGCATGCACAGGAAAGGGACTCATTCTCTCTCTAAGGAAGGAAATACAGATGATGCAAAAACACAGGATAAAGGCATAGGGGAAAATTTACATATGCACCAAGAGTGCAATCTCAGCAGAAAAGTCACTCAGATGGGAAGAGTACCAACAGAATTATATTGGCCCATACCAAGGTCATCTTCCTCTGACCGGTGTAACAGAGACATGAAAAGTATGCAATTAACACCTTGACCAAGGTTCCCATAAGAAGTACAGGGGATTATTAATAGGTGTTAATAATCCAGATTACAGAAAGTGTAGAATTTATTAATCTAGAATACTGATAGTAGTAGATGGTAGGTTCAAACAACCAAAATGTGTTACTCTGAAGAACGTTTTGCTGAAAGACCTGAAAAACTTAAATTTACATGAGTTTGGGAAGCAAGGAGAAAAATCTATGAGGGCATTAAATACAAATAAACTTGGTTAATGAAATTCATGAGCTGCAGATGAGGAGGAAATGGTCTACAGGAAACACCACTTGATTGTCCCATTTTTATAGTATGGCTTAGGGATCTGCTGTTAACCAGGGCTGGGGGCAGATAAAGTAGACAAGGTGAGTCTTTGTTCTGGTTATAAAGTAGCTCAGTAGCTTACTAAACATACAGAATTTTCTCATCAGTAGTGCCTGAGAAGTGAGTTTTGTACACAGGAGGAACACAAGATGGTTTACAGTGTGAAACAAGATGGTGTACAAGGGGACAGTAAACAGAGATGATTATTCTGCGTGGAAAGGCTAAATCACCTGTATTTATTTTGCCAGACAAGATGCCTTTAGGTCAGCATACTGATAAAGTTTGGTGTGTCATTTTGGAGACAGTGATTTGATTTTCTCTTACTTTATTTCTCTAGCTTGTGTTTCTGATAGTCACTATTATGTGCTGCCTAACACTTTTGGTAATAACAGTGTAAAATAGCACACGGCCTTGTGTGCTTGTCTTGTCCCTCTCAATCCTTTTTTGAAGAAGAGGAGTTTGCTCTAGCCTGCAGCTAAATGAATGATCCAGTTTTACCCTTTGTCTTAGGGTGACACATCTGCATAATGACAAATGCTGCCTGTTCTATACACTAATGAACTTTTGTGATATTTAATTTCCTATTGAATATTATGGCCCTTTAATACAAAATTTTATATGAATAAGGACTACAGTAGTTGAACAAGAATGCATAAAATTCTATCATGTAGAACTTGGACATTTTTAAATTACTCTAATTTTTCTTTTTAGCTTTTTAGAATACAGGATGGTATTGAGTAAATAAGCCTGCACCTTTTTTACCTACCTACTTCAATATTTTTACTGAACTGCTGCAAAAAATATGTATTATGGTGACCAACAGGCATTGTGGTAACTGACAGTAAAACATGCAGAACATGGCAAGCTCACCTACCATAATTATGTCTGGGGTAAACAGCTGTGGCTACTACCTTATTATGGATCATTATTTACTGACCTAGAACTGATCCTGCTAGACTGCAAAATAAGCCAAGTTAGATGAAAACACCCAGTAATGCAATAACTAAGGAAATGAAGCATTTTTGGAATGACTAAGAATAGTAGTTCAAACATCTACAGCTTGCCTAAGACTTGAATTCTGTTTAGGTAATTGTTGCTATTGTTTACATGAGCACACATTATTAATGTGCATTTTTGCACATTATTACTTTATATTACTGATTATATATTTAAATTATTAAAAATTATCAAAATTAATTAACTTAATGTCTGATTATGTTAAATCTGTGATGAATTTGAGACAGCGTTTAATTTTAAGAGACATCATCTAGAGCTTACATGAGTTTTTTCATGCTGAGGGAGGACCAAAGTCCATTGCTGGGATCTGTCCACGTAAGAATGTCTTTCACCAGGCTGATCTTTCATATTTTCTGCAGTGGCAAGCAGTAACCAATTATATTTATCAATACCTTTAATGTAGCACAAAAGACTGGTGCTCACTCAAAAGTTTTGTGTGTTTTCATAACCGTGTTCTGGTTACATTTAGAAATAGTGCCCTGGTCCATGTAGCAGTAATGCAAAATTAATAAGCCCAGATTAGTAGCTTGAATACAGTTTCAGAACACTTTCCCCTCAGAGTATGAGGGACATGCCCATGGTGTCCTTTTGGCACCACTGATACCTGCCTTCATTGTGCCTCCCTGCTGACCGGCGACTTTAAGGCGCTGTATGGATTAAATTGAAACACCACAGCCCTCCTTGGCTCCTGGTTGACAAGCTTGCTTGTACCATCTGCTTCAATAGCAACACTGGCTACTCAGCACTTGTGAAGTCAATATAACTTTATAAAAGAGAGTTCTGTTCAAAGCCACATTTTTTAACAGACACATGGAAAGAGACACAGTGTAGCTTCGTATGGGAATTACACCATTTTATAAGAGGTCCAAAAGGCTATGAGAAACTCCTCATTGACTTTGCTCCTGTCTGCATATAAGTATTTTCAAAATAACTTTTACCATGTCTAGCAGAAAACCCACAGAAAATTAATTAAATTTCACCTCATGCATCATCTGTAAACCCATCATTTATGTCTCCATATGACAGTCCTATGGTGGTTACACATATAAACACACTCCAATTTATGCCTTATAACTCAGGTGTAAGCTTTCCAATGAAAACAACTAATTGGCTAATCTCACAATTTTAAGATATCATTATTCAAGCTGTCCTTTGCACTCAGGATATAGTAAGAAAAAGGCTCCTTCGTATTTCTGTATGCAGTTTATAATTTTCAATATTATTACAGAACAAACAGTAATCACACCGAAGTTTATGCTCTACTTCACTCTTGGATCTTCGGTGATAATTGTTTATGGGTTGGGGGGTGGAACTCATTTGCAGATCAATAAATTTGTAAGACCAATTCCATGGATCTGTAGTTTACAGATTACATACAAGGATTTTTTTTTCTCTTTTCTTCTGACTTTAAAGACAGATCAGGCTATCCAATTATTTTTCTTTCTTTAAACACCTCAGTGGCCTTGTAACCAGAGCAATTATACATCTACTAAAACACGTGTACTTCTACATTGCAGACTGTTCAGCAGTTACTATTGATAGAGTACTAGTGAAAGTTACAGACCTAGTGAAAATATATATTGTGTCATTTAGCTAATGGATGTTTGCACTTGTTTGTCAAATGGAATACTTATTATTTCTGTAAACTGTTCAAGAAGACAAATAACAGTGAATGACTATTTCAGGCATCTTTCTGTGACACAGTGAATCATCTATTAAGACCTATTTTGAATTCTAAAGCAGTGTTAGTCATATACCACCGTTGTAGAAGGATTAGCTTGCGAAGAACGTGGCCACAAACTGTTTGAGATGGACATGTATTTTTTTCATACTGAAGTCTGCACAAACTTTGTTTATGCTTTCCTTGAAAGCTCACTGAGGTCAACCAACATTTTTTACACTTCAGTGCTTTCAGCATCAGAAAATAGGGATGTTTCCACACAATAATTTACAGCATAAATGTAGAATGTCAGCACTGTAGCCTCAATGTTGATTACACAGTCACAGTTCTCATCTGGAGAAAACAGTATGACTAAGTTGCTTGCAAGAATGAAAACAAATCCAGACAATGATCTAGTCCAAACAAAACAAATCAAGACCTTAGGATTTGGAACATTGTGTCAGTGAAAAAAAAATGACCAACCAAAAAAGGATTAATCGCACAAAATATTAAACGGAAAAAAGCCATCTCAGTGCTCCAGTTCCCCTTATTATCAATAAGTAGATACAAGCAACTCAAAGGTGATCTGAAGGGAACTAAATCACCACATGGAGGTCTGTGCTTCTCTACCCTTCTGTGTTGATCAGGAGCCCACAATGGCAGTTCTCCAAGAAAGATGCCTAACCTTAAGTAGGATGAAGAGTGTTGGTGGATTATGTAAGGTAGAATAAAATGTCGCTTTTTGGGTCTGCAGTTCTGTCTGTGAAGTTATGTTTTGTTGTACAGCAGTCTCAGTGCTCAGGACCAATCTCAGTTTGATTTAGAGGGCGGTTTTATGCATTCAAGGAGAGCACAAAATAGAACTGTGATTCTGTCTTTTAAAACCTAGGGATTCTAGGGTTGTAAAGCACATAAAGTCTCAGGACCTAACAGACTAAACAGGAGTTGCAGAATTTAAATCCTAGAATATTATACAAGATTAATTGAAAGTTCTAAGTAACTGTAAATAATAGAAAATAAATTATTCAACTATTACAAGAATCCCACAAAGTACTGAAATAATAGTGGTTGTGCTTTTCTTTCTCTGAAATAAAGCAGATCTGTCAGGAACTTGCTTTTTCAAACAAGGGATCTCTATTTTCTGTTTTGAAATATTCCTGTGCAGTGCTCTCCAAAGATAAGAAAACAGGTCTAGAAGTAGGCCAGGTAGCACATGCAGTACCTTCCACATCCATTGTACCAGCTCCCACCCTTGTACTGCTTCTCAACTGCTGGAATCAGGGCAGCCTGTTTGGATAGTTTTCCTGTGCGTGTGTGCAGTTAGAGCTGAGCTCTATTTCAGACCTTACCTTAACACCTCCACGTGTGACGGAACAATGGCAAGGCTGTGCAGCTTCTGGGAGGTCAACAGCAAAACATTGCTCAAAATATCCATTTGTTATTTGTGAGCACACAACCTGTAAATTCGATTAGAGTTTATGTGAAATACTGCCTTCTGGGAAAAGCTGTGCCTGAACACAAGGACAACACTCTCGTCAGCTTTGGTAGGAAAAAACATACCTTATACAGAGTTTATCTTTTTTAGGTATAGAAATTTGTAAGGTGGCTTTGCTAAAATCTGCTGGACAAGAAGCATGGGAAAGCAGTGTTGCCACAAACAGTTGGCAATCTAGACTATTTAATGAAACAAAGTCAGATAAAAGTCTTAGGGTTTCTTTTGGAATACGAACTTGTGTGATGGGCCGCAGTTTTTTCACTTTTACTGGCACAGGGGACCATTTGCTTACATCCATATGATTAGTACTTAAGAGCCAAAGCCTTTCAGAAGGTGAGCGAGTATAATGAAAAATTACCATGACAAAATGTAATAAAACCCACAACTCATTTCTTAGATTAATTTTTCTTATTTTTATGGAACTACTGCATTATGACAACACAGAAATATTAACCATACACAAATTTTTTTCTTCGTTGACAGCGTGGTATTTGTAATAGCACATTTTAAAAAATATTTTTATATGTTTAAGTTCAAGAGTTCAGATCTTAAAAAATCATATGGTTGATTAGTTCTCTTGAAGAGTGCTGCTTAAGGAATATAGGATATGGATGTATGCTACCAAAAAACTAGTTAGTTCTTTGTGAAAGGCAGATCAGAAATCATGTGTATTATAGGGAGAGCAGAAGTAGTGAAGCCCAATCAGAAGTCTTTTTGGCTATCCATCAAACATAGTTTCTATGGAAACCTAGATAATTATACAGTGGTTTTCATACTATTTTAGTTATTAATTTGGTAGTGACATAATATTTCCTTTGTTAATCTTTTTAGATGTTTCTACATAGTTATTTCTAAAATAATTAGGTCAGCATCTTTCCCATGCCTCATGCAGGGAATTCTTTGTGCAACTGATTTAATGGAATATGTAAAACTAGACAGACACACCAGTGAAATTAATAACAATCTGAATAGCCTATTTACTGTGGTCTGTAAAATAAAGTCATAAAGGTTAAAAAGTTCAATCTCAATTATCTTCTTAGTGTGAGTAGTCATCTTAAAATAACAAATAATCAGATAGACTAAATGATAGCTCAGAGAACTGCCCTTCACAAAGCCTCTCTAAAACGGACTATTAAGAACAGATTATTTATAAGCAAATCTGCCTATTTTTAATATATAGAGAAATATTAAATTAAGCCATTAAACAATATGATTGAGAGATTTCTCTTGTTCTGTTTCACCCTGGAAAATGAGTCAGGGCTTCACACACTTGTGATCTTTCCAAGTTACAATCAAACTTTGCTGATTTTCTAGCACAGGTTGCAGATCATTCATTAATCTGAAAATCAGTAGTTCCAAACTGAATTTAGATAGAGGTGGGCCAAGTTAAATTTGAATAAATTTGAAAGACAAAATAAACTTATGCACATTTTTTGTTCTCTATTGCTGTACCACATGATATTTCAGTATTTCATATGGTGTGTACTCCTACATTATAGGTCAGGTAGATCATCCTTTGACAATTAATGTGATTGCAATTTCACAGTCTAGTAGTGTATTCTATAAATCAATATTTTAAATTGACAATAGGAAGAATTTTCAGTCCATCTTGCAAGACCTTTATTCTTTGTGGGAGTTAGACATTGAATTACTTTCCATTCTGAAAGTTCCAGCCTCTATCCTGTGAATCATCTTTGATCTTTCTCTTCTAATAATTTTTTTCTGCCATGCGAAGGTACTGAAAATTCAGTAATCAAAATATGCATATTTAAGTAAAGTGTAAAAATAGATTCAAAACCAAATTCCTGCTCAAGAAGGAAATAAAATTTCTCTCAGGTTCTTTCCCAATATTTTCCCCATGGGAAATGGGGATGTAAAAATGTCTCTCAAATACCAAATGCTCCTAATATTTACATCAATAATCTTTTCATTAAAGATGTATTGAGAATATTCGGGAGACACAATATTTTGGAAAACATTATGCACTCTGAATATGCCATTGGGAGAACAAATTTTCAGCCTTTATTATCATGACATCTTGTAATACAGTAATAATATTACCAGATACCATGACAAGCAGAGGTTGTTCTGGCAGCAAAGACCAATTACCATTACAAACAGAGGAAAAACGTAAACGATTTTGAGTCATATAACGTTTGAACTGTTAGAAATACAATTCTAAGAGACTGCATCTCCATGGTATCCTTTCTTCAGCAATCATATTTTGAATTTTGTGGGCTATAATAGAATCAAGCAATTGCTAATATTAACTAATTAAGGCTTGCCAACACATGTAAAGCAACACATAAAATTCCTCTTAGTCTGAATGCACTCCTGTCCTTGCTCTTTTGCAGGAACATAGCACAAGACAGAGTGACTGTAAGGAATACTTGAAGTCTTAGTAAAATTAGAAATAAAACTGGCAAAATGTGCTTTAATTTTCTGTGTTGGAAAGAGGGGTTTGGGGAAAATGTAGAAGGGATTGTCCAAAGAGCAAGGACAAATAAGGAATGTCAAAGAAAAAAATTCCATTAAAAATAATACCATATTTTAATATACGCAATATGCATTTCAGATATGTGTGTTTTCAAAAGTATCAGCACTTGAAAAAGGTCCACAGGAAAAATTCAGCCAGAGAAAAGGATTTGAGGACATAAGGACATAAGACATAGGGAGCTAGGCAGGTAAACTCAACAGGCACACAAATTATTGGGATGTGGGTTTTCTACTAAGCTTTCCATTGGTTTGTAAACACACATGCACACATACACACAGACTTGAAATATCTACAGACCTGTAGATACCTTGTGGGAAAATATAAATGTTATCTATGCAAAAGATGTATGTTACCTTTGTAACAGGGGTGACAAGAATAACTTAAGTAAAATAGAACGCTAGAATGAAAATTGATCTGGAATATAACCAGAGTCTGCAGGATGTGAAATACTCTATCATCATATTAGTAAAATAAATCTTAGGTTTTGCTTTGGTTTTGGGAGGACTTAAATAAAAACATGTAAAGTTCCCCTTAAAGGGGCTATTCAATATATGTTTTAAACCTCTGTTTCCCACCTCTTTCATAACAGGAAGGCATTACATTTCCCATGCTTCATTTTATCTTTCCAGTAAAAAGAAAAACCTGATACTCACATGCTGTCTTTAAGAATGTTCTATCACTTTAGACAGTAGCAACTAGAATGCCACATGTAACAATGATGACTAACTATGTTGAGAATGTTACCTCATCATTCAATGGCTGGCAGCAAACCATCATCACTCACAGGTCCTGGCTCAAAAATGAAGTTGTCATTACCATGCAGACCTAAAAAAATAAATATATCTTTCACTGACTGATTCATTAGACTGACAAACTATTTATTTTACTTTACAAAGATTTGGTGTTCGTGGTGGTTTATGATAACAGACTAAACTGTATTATTAGATGCTATGAGTTATTCTGGTTCTCCAACAAGCGGTAACTCATTATGCTGATTTGTAAACAGCAGCATAACTCTTTCGTGATATGTTCACTTTTATTGTCTGTTTCACATTCCAACTATATTTTAAGGGTGTGAAGTTTAGCAAAGTTCATATTTCTCAGATCAGAAAGTGACGAGTTAAAAAAGATGTTGATGTAACTTTGGCCATACTAACAGAACTTGGCACCACTAGAAACTTGGCACTCACCCTCTGTTTACATTAGGCATAGCTTTATGGAATGTTGAAAGGACATCTCAGAGGTTTTGGCAGAGCTCAGGTTGTGATATGAAATCATCTAAATAGAAGGATTTTAGTACATTTACAATGGATTTTGAAAGACAAAAAATCACTTCTAAAATGAATTTTTAAAAGAAAAAAAGTTTATCTTCTGCGTACTTGGTATTCCATTAGAAATTACTATAACTTTTAGAAAGATATTTTTCAAAGAATTGAAGACTAAAGGCATAGTCTGCCATACAGTGTCACACCTGAGTGAAAAAATATGTAAATGCCCACGTACAGGCAGGACAGAGGTACCAACAATTTACAATACCTATGCATATGAAAGAATGACGACAAATTTATATACATAGCAACCAAAATATTGAAGACAAATGCTCATAATGATAACAAAGACCATTGATGAGTCAGTGATTTCATAGCACAGTTTGAAATGTGAGAAGTGTACACCCCTGCCCTCAGGTGATCTGACTGCAGCCCTTCACCTTAAACATTCTTTCTACATTTAAGTTTTCCAGAAGGGAGAACAATAGAAAGTTTCCCATTACCCCAAGTCCTCACCCACAGAGGTGTGTTTTATCCAACATCCAGAGACACAGAAAACAGATATGTCCATCTGACTTGTGACTTGGAGAACAAATCTGTCTGCTTGCTTCATTTTAATAAACAGAAAGGGGTTACCACATTTTAGAACAGAACAGCCTTATAATTTAAATAATATGCAGCACTGTTATTTTCACTGAAACTTCCAGTTACTATTAAAAATGCTGGACATCGTGTTTATGTTTATTGTATGGTATCTTTAACATTTATTTGAAATACCATCTGTATTTCATAAAAATATACATGTCTACTTAAAAGATAAATAATAGTGCAGTAATAAAATTGAAAATGGAGCAGTTAATATGCTCATTTAAGTTATCATAAAGTTTTTGCATTCACTGATCTGTAAGTATTCACCAGCAAGAATGAACTCCTTACTGTAAGTGTAAACACTGTCCAATAGAAGCTGCTCATCAGATTACTCTCTCTATGTTCCTTCATACTTGTAACATTTCCTAGTCATCTTCACATGGGCTTCTGAAAATGTTCAAATTATTCCATCATATTCCATCTGTCTCCTATTCATATCTACAAACTTCTCTCCTTTGTTCTTGGAAAGATTATATAAAGCACAGCAAGCAGCTGCCATGAGAGAGAGAGATTTCTCATCACTTTCTAGCCTACGTGTCTGGGTCTTCTATTTATTCACCCTTTAGTCTTTCAAATGCACATTCTGTTGTTTTTCTCCAGAAGTGCTTTTCTCTCTTTTGGGTGCCTCATAAAAGCATCCATAAACTCAGTAACATAGAATCACAGAATCATAGAATCAGCTGGTTTAGAAAAGACCTCTGAGATCATCAAGTCCAACCCTTGATCCCACACGGCTGTGGTTACTAGTAAACACTTGAAAAGTTGTTTCTAGGAAATGATAGTCCATGACTAGTTTTTCTTGCTTTGGTTATACATCACATACAAAAACAGTGCTATATGGAATAGTCACTCCACAAGGTAGTCTTGCAGGACCTGGAATTAGAAAGGAAGAATTTGTGAGGTAGGTAGACTATAATTCAGGGGGGCCTCAGAGGTCAGGAAGAGCCAACTTTCTGATACCCGTCTTAGTTCTCCATGTCTTCTAATGGTGAAAGTTACCATTATTCTCATTATACTGTGAAGTCCTTTTAGATAATTGGAGATGAAAACAAATGTGAATGAAAATTTCTGGAAAAAGATGAGCTTAGTGCAGACCATGAGGGCTGGCTGCAATATCATTTTAAAATATTGTGAGATATGAATATGGGAAGGAGAAAGCAGTTTATTCTATGTTTACAAGTAAAATTCTCTTTATATAACTCTGCAACAGAATATATGTTTTATGGAAATTTAAGCTGGGAAGGAAAATATCACTGGTGAGCTTTCCAAAGGGCTGCACACCTAATGGCTACGGGTAAAGGAAATAAGACAAGTGCTATTTGCTTTGAATCACTTGAAGTTTTAGACCACTCTACCCTGTATTTGCTATTGGTTTGTGTTTCACGGCAGGATAAGCAGTGCAAGAAAGACCACTCTTCCTCAGTGCCTATCTGTTAATTTCTAAGAAATTATTTTTGTTATGGTATTAGCAACCTGAAAATGTTGCAGCTGGAGTAAGGTAACTTGGTTTGTCCTGGAACAGTTGTTTTAATAGCAGCAATGAGAGCAGCAAAAAGCAGTTGCACTCAAAAGTGCAGGCAGATGAGAGGCTGTCAAGGAGATGTAAAAATGGATAGAAGTGTAAGGAAGATCCATGTCTTTAAAAATCAAATGAAAAGGCAAAATCTGAAAAGGAGAGAATTTTGACTTAACAATAAAATTAAATCCATTTGTCATTAAAATGTGCTATGACTTGAGTTAGGTTGAGAATTAACAAAAGGTTTCTGTCAGTAGCTTATAGACTATTCTGCACACTGGGTTAGTTTTTTTCTTATGCACATTTAACAAATCTGCAGATAATGAATCTTTCAATTGTTAGTTCAGTTTGATTGAGGGAGCGTGGGTGGTTTGCATAACAACTGTTAGACCCTAAGAATGTTTCAAAACTATTGCAAGAAACATTAAACATGATGTTCCAAAGCATAACATATTGAGTGTATTAAGTTAGAGGTTTGCATTCAAATTTTCCAGCCCAGCACATCTAATTTTTGAATATTATAAATAGATTACCTGATGAATCTTCCTGAGAAAGGATAGGTATGTAATATCACCTAATTCTGTACACACCCTGAAGATGAATAGTATCTGGTGTTTAAGTTCTGACTGCATGATTCTGTTTCCTCAATACTGACTCCTTGTGTGAGCAATCCAGAACCTCAGACTCCACAGCAGGCTCTCAGCTGCCAACAGTATTGACACAGTATTGAAGCTGAACTGCCAGACTTTGTTTACCATCAAAGCTCTGGGGCAGACTGAAAGCATACAAAAAATACAGGTATTCCTTTGGACTTACAGACTGAAGTGTGTACAGACCTTTTTATGGAAGTACAGAGCTAAATGCTGCCCACAGTGGGGCTCTACTTGTGCAGTCTCAGTGACCACAGCCAATTAATTACAGCTCCACTTCTCATTTCACAAAACACAGCAGCAGGAGTAGAAAGGTTCTCACTCAGATTCAACAAATATTTATATACAGATGGTAATTTCATAATATCCTATTCTGCTTAACAAGATGTTCTTCAGTTTCTGGAAGTCACGAGTTCCTAGAGGAAGAGTTTATTTTTATAAGTTGAGCTTTTGCAACCATTAGCTGTATGTAACATTCTGATCTTTGGGGAAGGAAAATGTTTATAAAAGACCCCATGGGTAATAATCATATCATCAAACACCATCGTGTGGGATAAGGATACAACTGGAATACAAACAAAAGTGACCTTTCCAGCTGAAGGGAAATTCAGAATTAATTTCTGACATGGTGGCATTGCTGTGTACTGAAAGTTTTGCACTCTTACCTCAACTTGTGTTCGAAGTCCCCCAGAAGTGAAGTTTGATTCAAAGCCTGTCTTTCCCTTCACTATTGTGATTCTGAAAAAAACAAAAAGGGGGGGGGGGTGTTGTATGAAAATATACACTGAAAAGAACATATCTGAAAAAATAGAAAGATTCACATTGGACTGTCTGATGCAGTGGCATTAGAGCTGCAAAAATATCTAAGACTTGTTACAACGTTAACTTTGTCCTTGAATATTAAGAAGCCACAGCGTCCAGCCCTATTTTTTTTGTCCAGTCAGTGAATACATTTGAGCATGATCTACTGCATTCATAGGATCATTTGTTGCCACCTAAGAATAGCAAGTGTATTTCTCCACTGACTTACTTTAAAGGCAGCATAACAGCCTTCATTCTTTCCAATCAGCAGTTCTCCCTCATTTGTTGCCTACTGTCTTGTGTGCAATTAGTAATTTCTATGTCTTGGAATTCCATTATTCCCACAGCATTAAAGCCTTCTATGTGGAATGAAAGGTGAAAATAGGAAATTCTCTTAGTAATGCTTAAATTTGATATATTTTACGTGATATATTGTACCAGATTCTGTTATTTTAACATTTTGAAAATTGTATATCTATTTAAAACTAATAATTTTTTTTTCTGTTTGAATATTGTTTATGGAAAATTGCTTTTCACAAAATAAATTAGCAAAACACACAGGCCTTATAAAAGACCTGAGAAATCATCACAAGGGTTGGAAAAAATGGAAGCATTTGGTTTTTAGCAAGCTAAAACCTCAGCTCCAGGGTGTTTCGATGGGATTGACATTTTATTATTGGTCAGAGTATTTTCTGATTGTTGCTTCACTCTTGCTGCAGTTTCTACTCATCCCTTTTTCTTTGCCTCTTCATTATTTACACAAGAATCAGGGGCTCTGTCAGAAAGTATTAGGTTTTTAGGTCACAGATATGTGATTAGCTGCACCTTCACCTTCTGTAAGGACCAGATTACACAGCTCAGTAGTGTCTCACAGGAAAAAGGTAATTAAAATTCAGGGGACATGTGTTGTCATTCAGAAGTCAACAGACAGCGTTCCCATATGCATCTGATAGAATGAATGAGAAAAAAAATGCTACTTTAATGTCACTCCAGTTATATCAGTATTCAAGCCAGAGTTTGTGAAGTGTAAATTGAGTGTTTAATGATTGTATGGATACTTAGTTCTACAAGCTTTTCCAATAATGTCTAATTTTAAAATATGGGACAAAACTGCATCTGGCTCTACATGAATGCTCTAGAGAAGACTGAACACCCCACAGAGACAATTTCTAGTATGAAAAACTGTTTTCCTCTGTGCAAAGCAGGGCATTCTCCAGATACAGCATTAGTCCTAACATCACCTTCAGTTCAAGGACTTAAAACTGGCACCAGCTTAATATTAACATCTTTGGCAAGTAGTTAGCACTTTTTGCTGATTTTAAGCAAAACCTCTATGCATTTATCAGACTTCTGAGAGATGTCACATGCCTCCTAGAGTCAGACTGAAGTATGAACTGTTCGATTTGGTGTAAAGATGGAGGAAGTTTCCTTAAGCAGGATAGTTACAGACAATGTAGTGGTAAAATATGTCTTGAATGCCTATCTGTGTATTTCCTGGGAAGTTAACATGGTCCTTTTCTTCAGTATTTTGCTATATTTGAATTTTACCCGTAGATATTTGCTACAGTTGGTGGTCTATCAACAATTTTGCTGACTGATAGTTCATACCAATTCTTGTCATAAAGAAAAAAAATCCGTGATAGTAGCATTAGAAACTTTTAAAATAATATAAACAGCAACTGGCAGTACAGAACAATCAAATCACTGGGATTTAATTTATAATTAGTTTTAACATCACCATTCTGTGGTAGAATATGAGGAAATTGTAAAGAGTTTTGGGTGTGAGAAACTACTTGGGAAAACTTGCTTAAGCAGAATTGCTGTATTTCTGACTTGTTTCAGGTAACTTCTGTAGTATAAAAGCACTGAGCTCTTACCACAGAATCACACTGAATCTGATAAAATTAGTCCACATTGATTTCAACACAGTCATTAGCTAGTCCCTACATAAGCAGCTCTGACTTTGGGCTCAGCATCTGGTGCATTATGTTAGACCTGAAGGGGTTGTACCTGTAAACAATTAAAAAAAAAAAGTAAAAATAATAATTTAGAAATCAAACATATTTGCCAACTCTGAGTAATGAAAATATATGCTAATATCAAATAGATTGTAAACAAATGATCATAAATAAGGATGGTTAATGTACAGTATTTGCAAATTACTATCCAAATGGTTCTTGTTGTGTCCATTTCTCTGACGTGCTTCTGCAGCATGACAAAAAGCTGACAATTTCAGGGGTTATTTTACTTTACAGTACTTACTTCTGTATTGCATGTGGAGACAGGTTGTTTGCAAACAGTAGTTAGTTTTGGCACATAAATACTCAAGCAAACAAGGATTCCTGGAACTAGAAAGAAAACTTCCCGTAAAACAAAGATTGAACTCTCAAAAGTTCAAATAATACCTAAACTAAACATTACTAATCTTCAGAGGTTACATGTTGTTTTCCTTACCTTCTGGTTTTCAAGTGCAGTGGTAGCAGAGTATTTAAAATCATACTTCTGCTCTCTGTAAGTTTGTGAAATGTTTTCTGATAGGGACTTTCTGTGTACTAATTATTACAGTGATTTATTTTCTGCACAAAACCAAGTTCATGTGAGCATTGCCTTTACTGAACATTCCTTTCTTGCTTGAAATTATTACATTTTTCCAGGGATGACCAAAGAAACTACTGTTTCTTCGGGCAATGAAAGAGGAAGAGGAAGCAAACAAGAACAAGGAGATTAAAATACCACTAAAAATATGACAGCAGGCAAAACATGAAGCCCAAATTACTGCACATTTCATTATGTCAGTAAACATAAGAATGCAGAAAAGAACATATGTATTGTTACATGCAGTATTTATGCTAAAAGCAATACTTAACACTTAATTTATGAGGAAAAAAAAGAAGCTGATACTACTATTCATCTAAAGAATTAGGTTGTATTAAAAGATGTCAGTAAGTCGTGGGGAATGGAATAACTAATCCATGTGGACTTGGCTTCATGGACAGCCACTGACATTTTGGCCTGCACTCTCTATGCAGTATAACCTGGTAACCCAAACAGAGGGGGACATGCTGGAAACACTGAGTAACATTCCTTTAAAGGCATGGGTGGTGAGATGAAAGTATAATATTCTTGGGAAACAGTACCAGAGCAATATTTTATTTGTTAATTAGACTCCCATAAAATTGTCTCTTTAAAGTCAGGTTTTTCTGCAGTCTTGTGATCTCTGGTTCTGTTGAAGACTAATGGCAGAGCATCAAAACACCCAATCCAAGTATGACTTGGTAACCTGAGTTTGGATTTATCATTCCCCCGTTTTCAGGGTTAGGGCTTCAAATACAGTTTAGTGGAACTGCAAATGAGGTGTAAATAATTTTGAGGAAAGTAATTAATTTAATCAACAAGTTGTTAGGAGAGCTGAATTTCTTCTTCAGCAAAGAAGAAATAGCCCCCATGTCTTAGTGACTTTAATATTGTTAACTAAATGTGAGAAACCCTGGCTCATGCCCACTAAATTCAGTGAGAAACATCTTGAATCCACAAGATTTTGGATCAGGCACATTATTTTGATAGCTTTAAGATATAGGAATATATAGGACTGCAAGGGAGTAGAGCTGGTAAAATGAAATCTTGATTTCACTAAATTCAATAGGAATTCTACTGTTCACTTAGAAAAAGCTGAAATGGTTCATGATATATTACCTTAGTTAACTAAAGTATGATTGGGTGGGCTAGCTATGGAAAACTCGTGTATAATAATAGTAATTATTATTATAAAGAAAATAACTCATTCATCAAGACCTGAATTTTCCTACCAGCAAGCTATTAAGAAATTTGTTAAGGTTTTACAAAAAGAACAAAGAAGGAAGAAACAACTCTAATTCCTCAAAAATGTAAAAAAACCCCCACCAGCCTAAGAGGTTTACATTTTGATCCATCCTGTCAGATACAAAGAGTAAAACTGACCCTTTTGCATATACAAACACCAAGCAATTTCAGAGGCATCATCAGCAGAAAAAATACATTTCTACCAATGATAGGATCATGCATTATGCTTCAATACAACCTCATCTGCAGATATTAAATACATTGGATGGAGTGGTGTAATAGTCCTGTTACATGGGAGTCATATCACTGGCTCAGTGAAACTGCTGCTTTCCTGGCTCTTATGGCCTTAATTCCTGAAGTCAAAGTTATGTGTTTGAGGGATATACCCAAAAAAGACAACTAAAGAGAAGAAAATGCACCAAGGTGATCAGGAATAATAAAAATAAAAAAATCCATAAAATTCTGCTTTTAAAACTACATGTAACTTATGTAAATATTGTTATTAAAATGGGTTCTTTTTCCATACTTTGATGCCTCTACAGTATATTTCATTATTTCAAATTAATACTGGAAGAGGCTTTAGCTGAAAAACTTCCTTGATCTGAGACCAAAAGAAAGCATCATTAGCATAATTTCTTACAGTCCTTCTGTTAGTATTTTCAGGGACAAAAATATAATTATCTTTTTTGTAAAAAAAAAAAAAAATTAAAAAAAAAAAACAAACCACAACAACAAAAAAAAAAAAAAAAACAAAAACAAAAAAAAAAAAAAAAAATCACAAAAAAATCCCCAGAAAAACTGTGAACATAGTGAAATTATGGAAGATCTAGATTACAACTCCAGTGAAAAATGTGGGACGAATTGGATAGAATATAAATATCAGTTCTGACTGAAGCATGAAACTTAGGCAAACAACAGGGAAAAAACCCCACCCTTTTTAGAACATTTTGAGATGTGTGAAAACTACAAATGCTAGAACTGTGAAAAGGAAACTGGGAATTTGATCCATATGTTCTGGAAATGCCACTGCCCACAGCTAAATTATTTTTGGAGAACAGAACAGAGAACAGAAGAACAACTGCTAACACTGTTATAAACACAGGGTCTTCCTGGTGATGCAAAGATCTTACCATGGCAGATATTAGGGAGTTACTGTTACCATTTGGATACCATATATGAAGACACTATATTTAGTATGTTCTAGAGTAATTACGGTGGCCTGTGATATAATTTATCAATATTTATCTAATTCTCTGAGGACAAATCATTCTGCTGACTCCAAGGGGAAAAACCGCTATTCAGGGTGGTTCACACTGCAATTGATTTTTTTTTTTTAATATAGGTGAATATAATTAAAAAGCCTGAACTCATCTAAGCCATTCTACTGTGTCAGAGAAGATCACATTTTAAGCTTGGGAAGCTCTTTATCATGGTATATTTTTACAAAGTGAAATATTTTTAAAATTTACAACATATGAAATAGCAGTATGACCTGGGGACAGATTCTCCTACTGCTTCTCAAAACCAAAAGCACATCATGCTGATTACAAGAGAAGTAACTACCAGTTAACTTGGGCTACCATTTAGTTGTTCTCAGGAATGTGTAACTGGAAGGGATGAACTTCACTTGTTCTGCCTTTAAAGACAACCAAGTCTCATATTTCTATTCTGTACTTTTAGCGAGCAGGCTCTTCTTACCAATTGTCATCTTCCACTTTCTGCCTGAAGGCTGACCCTGGATGCTTTTTCCTCTGACAATTCAGTAGCCTGCAATTCTCACATTCTAATTTATTCTAGGCAGTCAGTACCCATTTGTATCAACAGTATTCAGATATGCAACACATTCTCATAACTAGTTCACACTAGTAACTCTTGCCACCCAAAGGGGTAGAGACCAGCATAAAGAGGGATAGATTTAAAGTATGTACATTTTTCTTGGCCATACCAGCAAACTCTCCTTATAGAAGTTGAAAGATATCTATAAAAAATTTTGAATGGTGGCAGCTATATACCATCTGTTTTGTTCTGGTTTAGAAAGGAATTTCATCAATCCATAATGTTCTATATACCACCTCTCCCTCACAACAGCCACTAAGCAAAGCCTAGCAACAGTTGTGCCTATCATACCGGAATAATCAAAAAATGAGTTTCTTTTATTACAAATGACATTTGGAAATTATATCAATAATGCACTTCTGTTCTGATACTAATTTTTACTCTTCTTTGAAAAAATGTCTTTGCTAAGCAATTTATGAATTCTGAAAATAAATAGTTCTCTGCACATATAATCATCAAGCTTGAACAGTTTTTATTTTTCATGTCTTTATTCATTCTTTTCTACATAGTATTTGTGGAATTCAGCATCTGGAACGAGCAGGAAACAGGTTGACTCTCTTTGACTCCCTTTATTTCTGCATAGTGACATTTTCCACTGTGGGCTTTGGGGATGTTACACCCAAGATATGGCCTTCAAAGCTGCTTGTTGTCATTATGATCTGTGTTGCTCTTGTGGTGCTGCCCATTCAGGTAAATTTGGATTTTTCTTCTCTTTAGAATTGTTTTTAAAACAAAAGAATAATTGAAATAATTTATTGTTACTATTATTATTGCATAAAAAATGTCAGAAAAAAGAACCATCTTCTATTATTTTTTTTTTTCCTTTTTCCTGTATGTTCTCCTATATTCTAGATTTATACTAAAAACCAGAGCACTAATAACAGTTTTCAAATGCTGATGAAAGCTTTCTGCTCCCGTCATGTACCACAGAGCCCTTCTTTTATCCTGAGATACGGGTTTGTTATTAATGGAGCAATTTAAAAAAAAAAGCACAACAGTAGCCAGCACTTTCTTTATGAGTGTAGCATTTCCTCAGCAGGCTCTCCCTGTTTCTAATCTTGGTTCTCTCCACTTCCTCTCTTACTCTTACAGCTCAGTGCTAACTTGAAAAAAATCTCATTAAATCTGCAACTCCAGCAAACTGGGTTCACAGCTGTGTATGGTACACACACACACAGAACCAAAAGCACAGTTAGGAATTTTTCATGCCTACTTAGGTTTAGGACTTTCTAACACTTTTAACAGGAAAAGACTGATTTGTGAAAATCCAAATATTTCAAGGATTCAAAGGGCTTTGTTAAATTTGCACCAAGCATTTTCCAGCTCATTAGGTGAGGCTGGATGACAGAAACTCTGAGGTTACATGGGAAGCCCTGCCAAGATGTTCATTGTTCCACTGATCACCCAGACCTTGTGACAGAAAGAGAGGGTGTGGGGAGACACTGAGCATTTTCATCAAAGCTTATGGTAGACCTGCTAGACCATGAAGCTCCAAAGTTTCTCACACAGGCAGAGTTTCCAGACTCAACTTCTTTGACAGTGAACTAAAGCTCACTGTGAGCAGATAACACAGAAACCCTGGGAGGCTGGAAGCTCAAGCTCTTAGCATTAATTTTACTGAAGTTATTTGAATGCTCTAATTATAACCTAAATATTTAATGTCTGTATTCACAGATGTATGCGCTAATACAATTATATGCTCCCTCAGTGAAAAATTAGTAAAATATATATTCTATTGAAAACTAAAATGTGCTCTGCTTAAGAAATTTGCAATTTCCTAGAATATAGATATTTCATCTTTCATACTTCAGAAATAAGAGGTCTACATTAGCAGTAAATAATCTAGAATCTACTGGCCTTTCACATAAATTTACCTATTATTAGCTACTTTCTTTTATAACTTTGTAGTGGTAATGGGGCTTCCTTCAGTTTTCCATACACAGAATGTGGGAGGCATTCTTTCCTGAACTTTTGTCCTGCTATGATATGCAATCAGTTATTATTCATGATTCAACTTCACCATCAGTTGAATGTGGATGAGAAAAAGCAGCTATGACAGAAACATATAGTTAAATTGACCTCAGTATTAAGCATGTATTACTTACAAGAAGCTTTGAAATGGTGTTTGTATGTTTTATTACAGACTGCTACAGTATTCTCTTTAGTCTCAGGGATTCAGACTAGTAATATTTACTGTTAGCCTGCCTATATTGTTCAGGTGACAAAAGCAAATTTGCTGTATTAACAGCTACTGTGTTTTCTGTGGTTTTAAATTGTATCTAAATTTATAAGACAGACTAGCGAGTATACAGCAGGTCACCTTCAGAACATTATAAAATCTCTGGGAAGAGTTATTGCCCAAACTAAGTCAAATGGTGCTTCTATCCAAGTAACGTGTGAAAATTTAACCTTTCATATGAGGGAACCACTTATGTCACATGGCACTAGATAAAGAGAGCCCAGAGGTATAAAATACTTAAAGAAATAAGGTGCCAGCCTTCATTCTTTTCCAAAATCTTAAGATTTAATGTAATCTCATGATATTTTAATGAACTTTCACTGCTATTTGTGTGTGGTAGATTCTGGCACTATTGCCATGTTTTTCAATCACCCTGTTATTCCTCTCATACACTTGAACATTTTACAAAGAAAAAGACATTGTGGGCTAAGGGCAGCTTTTCATAGAGGCATGAGATTGAATTATGCAACATTGTCAAGTCATTATACAGTTGCACTGCACACCTTGTCTATATTCCACTGACAATTGGCATCTCTTGCAGTTTGAACAGCTGGCATATTTATGGATGGAGAGACAAAAGTCCGGTGGAAACTACAGTCGATACAGAGCTCAGACAGAAAAACATGTTGTGTTGTGTGTAAGCTCTCTGAAGATTGACTTACTTATGGATTTCTTAAATGAATTCTATGCTCACCCCAGATTGCAGGTACTGAGAGTTAAAGAAAAAATAAAAAATTCAAAAAATAAGAAACGCAAAATACTGATTTTTTTTTTTTTTTTCAGAAAGGCTTCTGAAATGGTCTTTAATTTCTAAAACTGAATTTGGGAATAGCTAGCAGAATTGGGAATCTATAACTGCAGTAAGAAGCTGAGGTATAGAATTTTAAATTGAGGTAAATAGACTAAATAGGTAGAATTACTGTCTTGTTGAATTATGCCAGTCCTTTTAGAAACACGAATTTCCATGCAAATTCCTTAGATTCTATCCCAAAGTAGAAAATAAATGAAAGTGGTTTTTTTCCCATTATTTTGGGACTGGATCAAAAAATCCTCAAAAGTCAAAGCATCTTTTGGTTTTCATGTTTTGCTTTGTTTTTTGCCAGTGTTTGGAATCACAGAATAGGTGAGATTGAAAGGGACACAGTGGGCCATCTGGTCCAACTTCCCTGCTCCAGCAGGGTCATCCTAGAGCACCCTGCACAGGATTTTAAAGATTAGATCCATTTGGAATTGTGGAAATTAAGAAATAAATATTTGTACTTTAAAGGACGAAGACCTTAAAAAATTACATGGAAGAGATTTTCTTAGTGTACACATATTCCCTGGTTACTGCAAACTTGTCATATGACTTGTTTGGAACATCTGAAAGCCTATTTACATGAGATAGCAATTTGGATTTGTTATCATTACCTTTGCTACAGACTATTTCTTTTACTAAATCTTCTCTATGCCTTTTACTAAGTTACCTGTGTACCATGCTTCATTAACTAGTGCAAAAAAATCACACAAATACAATCCTCAATTGGCTGAGCAGCAATTTGCCGAATCCCAAATCCAAAATATTCCCCAAAATAATTAGCTAGCAAGAGCCATAAGCAAATGCACAAAGAAATCACATTTTTTATAGATGGAAACACAAACTGAAATCCAAAATTTAGTCAACTAACCTGAAGAATGAGTCAGGTTCTGTGATACACTGGAGACAAAGAAGAAAAGTCCAAATACTACATAGGAAGAATAAAAGAGCTTATATACATTCCCTTCACAGCTGAAATCAAATTTGACTCAATGATCTTAGAGATCTTTTCCAACCTTAATGATTCTTTGAACTGGGAAGCTGAAGGATGCAGGTGCACTGCATTCAGTGCACAAAGCTTTCCACAAACCCTGAGTGTCCCAAGGAAGACTTCTGTGACAGGCGTGTCCTAAGCTCTCAGTTTCTCCTCTCATGTTACGCTTACCCCTCCTTTTAATCTCTGCACACATGTATGCTTCAGACCAACCTTTCTTTTCCTAACAAGGACTACCTGTAGCACAGGAAGCAGAGTATGGAATCACCCATTAATGTAAAGGAAAAAAAAAAAAAGGGGAAATCAACTCTGACTATCAGTGACTATCAGAGACATTTTTGACATCCCAAGTCACTGCTGACTCATTCTCCAGCAACAATAAATGGTAACATAGGAAAATAAGATGACTATTCTCCCTTTTTTTTTTTGACAGGACTATTATGTCGTTATTTTGTGCCCTACCGAGATGGATGCTCAGGTGCGAAGGGTGTTACAAATCCCAATGTGGTCCCAAAGAGTTATCTACCTGCAAGGCTCAGCACTAAAAGATCAAGACCTGTTGAGAGCCAAGTAGGCAAATATTGATCATGTTTTTTTGCTTTTGTTTCACTCATATTGTTTGATAAATAGTTTTAACAAACAACAAAAGCTGTGCTAGAAGGAAATGTGTATTTAGAATGTGTATTTAGAAAGCAAAGCAAAGCTCTTTGATATAATTAGTTTTCCTTAATATCTGAAATTTTTCAAGGAACAAATATCTGTGAGCATTTTCATTTGGCCGGATTTTTTTTACTGTCTTTCTGTCTTAGTGTTTAAAGGTATTGAAACGGAATGCTTGTGATTTCCTCTGAAAAAGCAGAACAGTATATTCCAAAATGACAGTAATGATAGAATATGTCTCTATTTCTTGAGAAAATACGGTAAATGTGATGGTAGTTCTCCTGACCAACTAAAGAGAAAAAAAGGAAACATAATTAATTATCACCCTTTGAACGCACTGTACAGTTTTGCTTTCTTCTTAGGTTCAGCCTGGCAATATTAAGCACCTATTTTACCTCCATATAGTCTTCCTTCAGGGCCCTCCTCTTACCACATACATCCACCCCTTCTAAGAAATGCTCTCTGCTCTCCGCTAGTTAATAGTGACTGACGCTTACCAAAACACATCAGTCACACACAGTTCCTCACACACACCTCCCCCCCCATTCCTCAATCAGTTGAGCCTGTGATGGAATTCTTAGTGGAATTCACATAGAATGATTGTCTCTCTACACTCTCCAGAGAGAAAGTTGATTCTTAGCAAATAACTGAGTTAACCTATCGGCATTGCTCTATAATGTAGATATTGAAAAATGAAGCCAATAGCTGTCTATTTGTGTCATTCAGCCTTCTTTACCCAAAGGGAGTTATTTCCAAGAATCTCATCTGTGAGAAGCCTCATGAGCAGTGTTATCTTCTCAGACTTCTGTCACTGAAAAAAAAAGCTACTTCTACATCTGTTTAAAATTTGACAAGACAATAAAGCTTTTTTCAGGAACAGAAATTTTCTTTTAGTGAAATGTGAAATTCCTTTTTTTTTTTTTTTTATTCTTGCTGATTTTGAGAAGGAATTCATGTGTGGATTTAGCTGACATTTGTTCCACACATTAGGAGAAGAAAAATTAGGCTGTTCCCTAAATATAATCTTGATATTCACTTATAATAACCTGGAGGTAGTCAGCTGTGGAACTGTGCTTTTTCCTACAGAACATGTAATTGAATGTACCTGTCACAGAATAATTTTCAGCCTCTCCTGAGAGAAGCAGCATAGTGGGAATTTAATAGAACATTTAACATGAAATATAACCCAGTACCAAGACGTTTGCTGCATTTCTTTTTAATGAGAACATAATGTGCTGAGAAGATAACAAGGCACATGGTAAACTTATTCTAATAAATAATGGTTAAAAACAACAACAAAATTATTAAGAAGTATCTCATTATCAAAATTTATACATATATTATTTGTGAAATCCAATGTGAAAATAACGTGATGGAGGTCACACCACAAAGTAAAGGAATATCAAAAGTTGGCCAGTTGTGTAAGTAGGGAGTAGTCAGTTAATAAAAGACTATTTTTCTTTCTATGCCCTAGTACACAATTTGACTTTAGAAAAATGATACTCATTCTTTCTTCCTGTCTTTGAAGGCGTCACTTTGCAAACTTTTGGTGTTCTCTGAACAGTGTTTATGTGTGCAGCTTTAACAAAGAAACTGAATAAATTCTGTCATGAGGTGCCACACTGTTCATTAGCCTGACTGGAGACTTTACAGCTACTTCAGCCACTGAAACAACACAGTAACTGGTTAAAACAGTTCTCATTCTCCATGTAGACTAGCACTAGACAGTGAATAACACTACCATGCTTGATTTCTTTCCCCCACAGCTTTCTTCCATATTCTGTCATGACCTCAAATATTTTTTCTCTCTGCCCTCCACTTTCTTAGGTGAACCATATTCACTCTTTTTCTTTGGCTTATACTTTTTTCATTCACAAATTTCTCTTCTGTATATGAAGTCCCTTTAATTTCTGCCATCCCTAAGCAACAGAATTGTTGGGTTTTTTTGCCTCAGAGTCAGTTTACTAGCACATAAAAATAGTATAATTGACAAAGCTTTTTTAGTTTTAAGGACATTTAATAACACTTCTCTCATACTCTGCGTTCTAATAAATGTTTTCAACACAGATGTCATTAATGTTTCTGTTGTATAAATTAATGACATTCACAGATGTTAGTTGCAGGTTATCATCCTTGTCATATGTGGCTGAAGTGATTCAAGAATTTACAAAAAAACATTGGGGAAAAAGATGAATATGTTCACATAAGGTTTCATTTCCTTATGAAATCATCTATATATACTGTCACCCGAGTTACCTCATCAGCTCTCATCAAAATCTCATCTAATTTCCTACAATTTTGGTAAAGACCCTATCTTCCCAATACTGCTCCCATATTTAGCTGAAATTACTCATACAGCTCCCGTGATTTCTTCCTAATCAAAAATGCCATGAACTGAAAATAGTTCATTTAATGCATACATACACAGAAATGTTTTTTAACCCAAACACATTATTCTTGGATGTCTACCCAACTTCCTGCTATCGCTAGGCAAGACAAGTCTATATTAAGTTACCTGCCCCATCTTTTTCGTTCTTATCAATAATAACTTGGGCATATCATACCCTTACACACTAGGCAGACTGGTGCTATTTATCCACCTTTTATACTCACAGCAGATACTTATTTTGCAGATTAGGCGTGTTTGAGGTCACTGTGCTTTTATTAGTTTGGCACGGCTTCTACTGGCACCAGGGAAAGAAATGAGAACAGAGAGACTAAACTTTCTCTGTGTTCTGGTTTTATATGCAAGATTATGAACTGTGAAACACGAGTCCATGTAAATACTCTGTTGGAATGTAACAGTCTTGTCTCCTCTCTTCTAGAATGGATGATGCTGAAGCTTGTTTCATACTGAGCAGCCGCTGTGAGGTGGACAGGACAGCAGCTGTGAGTTTGGAAGAAATAACTAGGAATGAATGTGCATGTTGTTATACTGATACTGCCCTTTAGATACTAAATTACATGACCTACCTACCAAAGAAGTTCAGATTTTACACTGTTTTAGTTACACATTTTTTTTAAAAAAGTAGAAATTTATACATTCTTACAAACTTTAAAAAACTTCAAAAAACCAATTTTCACACTGAATAAAGTAAATTTTTATCAGTTTTTTTTTTTTATGGAACAATGGCAGAATAGCATAGAAGCATAGTACCTTGTAGATAAATTGATAATTGGTCATTAATCACTCCCAAGAATAGTAGTTTGTCAAAAGGTTTCCATTCAAATCACCTGGACTAATGTCAATGTTTGCTCTTGATTTCCAATTCAAAGAATTATAGTTATTAAAAAGAGATATGTATCAACTGACTGGTATTTTTGTTCAGAACTATCGAAGAAGTATTAAAAGTTCACCACTAACAAAGTAAAGGCTGAATTCAACTTACAAATTCATTTGTGACTAACACCAAATAACCAATATATCTGAGAGTATTTGACTATTTTTCATATTGGCCAATTTCAAAAATACAAATGGCAGGACTCTTTAAATAAGTTTATATGGCTTTGCCCATGCTAGTAGTTACTTGCAGTCAAGTAAGTTACTGTCCACAAAGGAAGACTGCTAATACAAATCTTTATTCTGTGATAAAAGAAAAAAACTGTTTTAATATGAACTAGAACCCTGCCAGCTCATGAAATTAATTATTGATCACAAAAATCCAGGAAAAAAGTCCACTGAGGAAGGATTTATGAACATAACTTTAAATTTTTCACCACAAGCTATACACAAAATTATTGAATGCTTGCCTCTATTCAGTTCAATCTCAAACTCCAAAGGAAGTTCAGAATAAATCTGAATATTCCCAAAGATGCTTACAAGTTGCCTAACAAGACTGAACCAGTTTATAATTCAGTAAGTAAGATTTAAGCAATCTCAATTAAAAATACTGTTTTGCTGCTACATTATAAGGAATAGCAATTATTTTTCTAAATGTTAAAAATAGAGACAGTAAAACACGGGAAATGAGGGCTTTGCATTACATATCCAGTATTTCTTAATATACTCTCTGTCTGCTATGAAAAGGTAGTTGTTTCCATACCTGCACATACGGCATATCAGAGAAGGGAGAAAAATAAAAGCAACATAAGCTGCAGCTAGCAAGAAAAAAGGATATTTCCTTGTTAGGCAAATGAACCCTCAGAACAAATTTTATCAAACATAATTTATTTTTCATATTTTATTCAAGGCTAAAGATCCTGTTCTGGTCCTATCGCTTGCAGAAAGTCACTGAACTCCCTGACAAATAAATCCTTGCTCCTACTAAAACACTGAAACTTAATGAGCTAAGAGCTTTGAATTTGATTCATCAGCAGTAGACTCCTGCAAATACAGTAGTGAAAGCCAGTGAACTGGCAGCAAGTAATCCTGGAGTAGTCAAGCAAGGCAAGCATACTGCTTGGAAGGGACAGAGGGTCTGGGTACTTAGGGACAAGAACAAGCTAGAGTTCTTGCAAATACCTGGGAAAATACTGGTAACTTCTGAGAGACTGAAAAGTATCAAAAAAGCCAAACTCACTTGCCTAAATTAGCCATGAGTTTAGAATAAATCAGCAACAACATCTCATCTCACAACGTGAGATACATGACAGTTGCACAGTGGTTAGAAATGAGAAATCCCGTATATAAGCAGAGCACGTGATTTACATTGCACTTGGTAGGTTTATGCAGCATTAAGGACAGCTACATCAGCTGTTCATCTCTGCTCATAACTGCTCCAGAATTTATGCAAAGACAAGACAATTTTCACCTCTGCTGAACCATCCCATAGAGCAGACAGTGGACTCTACATACAGCTCACGGAGCTTCCATCCATTCTGGCCAGCACTGTCTAGTTTGGGCTTTGGAGTCATGGCCAGCTCCGTCTCTCTCCAGGCAGCCTTTCTGTCCTCAAGGACTGGTGTTTTCCTCAGGAAACACCAAACTGGTATGAAGCACATTTCAGCTGCCAGTACAGACTATTATCAGATCTCCTTTATCTTTGCATCTGAAGCATACCAACAGGCATATCTTACCAAAGACACGATCCTGTTACCTTCTTCTGGGACAGAGTGCCCTGTTGGAGGGCTGGCTGGCCAGTCATAATAGTGCAGTATCTCAGCTCTAGCAATGATATTCTGAGGGCCAGTGGGATCTGAAGCTTTTAAACGAGGTGTCACCTCCCCGTCTTGTTTTCTTTTTTGTTGTCAGATTACTTTTTCACAGGGAATGCAATTATGCAAGTAGAAAACAGGACAATTTTTTATTTAGTTAGTTTTATTTTACTGCCCCCTAGAGCTTTGAAATGAAATGGATTTAATTTCGTATGTTGTTCCAGCTCTAGTCTTTACTAACAACTTTAGTTGTTAGTTACAGTTTGTCACTGGGCTGAAGGAAGTTCAGCTGTTTTCCCAGAATCAATCTTTATAACTACAACTGATTTTTCACCCTGTTGTCATGAAGCTAACAAACTGATTAAGACAGTCTTGGATCCTCTCCTATGTCTGACAACTGTCAAAATAGGAGGAGGAGATTCCTGACCAGAACAGCTGTTGCTACTCAAGTGATTTTTCGAAGTCCCTGAGAGCTTTTCTCTCCCCAGCTACAGTCCTCAAGCAGAGGATCTACTCATTTGCCATGGATACTTGACTGCAATGGCTGTTCATTGCTTGCTATTTCATTGGTAAATAAGTTTTAATGACAGCATTTTTGCAGCTAACAGCTTTGTTCTGATGCTTTCTGAAAATTCAAAGATGGTCCAGTTCAAGCTTGCACCTTTTTTCCCCCTCTTCCATTAATCAAGTTGTGTGACACTACTGTACTGGCAATCTAAGTTACACTGTCTTAAGGGCATCAAAATACAGATGCAAACATAGGAGGATATAACTAATTTATCAAGTCGCGTGGCAAGAAGATGATTAAATTAACAGATTTATTTTAAAATATTACATGTATTTCTTTGAGTTCGGGTGATTAAATTCCTGTTACACCCACTTTAAAACTTAAACAGCTTTTCATTCATAAAATTCATTATCACCCCTATATTAACCACCATTTGTAACAGTGGTATCACCAATACTATATGGAGAGACTGAATCTAAGAAATCACTTGAAGTGCCTACCTGTATTTTTGGCTCTCTCTCCTTGAGTGCTTCTTCAGAGTAGAATTTGGGAGAATAACTGGGCAAAAAAGCTCAGAAACACTGATAACCAGCTTTTGTACACAAACATCTGTGTATACTAAGTGAAAAGAGAGAAAAAGAAGCAATAATGCAAGTTATTAGATGAACAGCACATACACTGAGTTCATTGTATGAAGCTGTACAGGGCATTTAAGTATCCATTTTATATATATTACATGTTTGTAGACTGTTGCTTCAAAGAGTTAGCAAATGGAACGCAAGGCATATTTTGCAGTGTTACGACTGCAAATGTGCCAAATAATCATCAAGAGATCTTAATTTTGAAATCTTTTGCTTTTCTATACAATTACATAAAAATATTTTATGTTGAGATTCCTACTTTTAGTTTTATGACACCCACTTCTATTGATCTATGTTTGTTTGGGTTTTTAATAAAATAGCATCATTTGATGCTATTTATGAATTTTATGAAACAATCTTCATTCTTATATTTAACAATTATTGCACATTATGAAAAAAACCAGTTTTTTTAGACAAAATAATAAAAAAAAAATCAAGAAAATATCTAACATGGAAGTAACTATACTTCTAGGCATGTGGCATACAGAAAACAGCCTCTTCTCACCACTTTTGCCAGCCAGAGTGGTCTGAATGATTACTATGGAAAGAAAGGGAGGAAACTGGTAATGGCAAACCCTGTGTCATTAAGCCACACCATCACTGCAAGTGACTGCTTCCCTGATACCTTTTGCATAAAAAGATTACGTAACATCTTCAACAACACATGATTTTCAAATTTGTCCCTAGTCCACTCCCAAGCCTCTTACTACTCCTGTAATGTATCTATATGACTGCCATCCGTCACATTACCCAGCCATTTGCTATTTCTATGGTGTGTTGGCATTTCATCACCTTAAGACAAAACAGCAAAACCCCAAATGACCAAAAAAAAAAAAAAAATCCTAAGGAGGATAAGAAAAAGTGACTGTATACATGGAAAACTTACAGCAGGTTACATCCAAGTTCTGGAACCTCCTGAATGCGTACAGCAATCCTACATCTATGTAACTATTAATAAGAAAAAACTGAAATAATGTATTTTACTATTCTCAAATGGTCTTCCTCTTATGACTCCATTTTAGTATTTCTAGTAGAAAAAGTACTTGCTAACATCTCAATTGACATTAAAATATTATGGTTTGAAAATGTCAATTACGCCCTGTTCCAGGCAGAGATTTTCCCTTGTGTTCAGGAGTCTGAAAGCTTTTCTTATTGCTGATGCTGCAAATATAATGAATCATTCTTTATATTTTATCTTTTAATACCACCAATGCCATGACTAGGCAAGGCATTTCAATCCAAGTATTGTTTCCTAGATGCAGCTCTCATATTGCTTTTTGGTTTTGAAATAACTAAAAACTGATGGCTGATACACTGAATTTAGTCTTATTTCATAAAATTCAAAATATTAATGTATTATCACATAGATTATTTTCTAGGATAGCAGTATTCATCCTTGCCATAGGACAAAAATAACAGGCTGAGAAATCTCTTGGAATCTTTGGTCAGTAGCTGGCAAAATTCTGACGTCAGTTGTGCAAATGTTTTAGTTGCACGAAAACGTAGATCTGCTTTTAATTAAACTGTTATTTTTTAGATTTAGCCACAATTTTAAACCCTCACTTCCTGATGTCCTCATTTAAGGCTATTTTAATTTTGAGTCTCTTTGGAAAGACATCTCTGCTACATCATTCTTGATTAATTAGACATGACTCATCACTGCCATCTAAGTTTTCACACAATTCTTCCACATCCAAATGTCACCCCTTTCCAAATGACATGATCCCTTGATGACACTTGCAGAAAGATAGGAGACGGTCAAAATACCTTATTAGTGGAAGATTTCTGTAAACAAGCTCTCTAATCTGCGTTCCAACAAATATAATTTTGCACTCCTCCAGACTAATGTCTGAAGATGGAGGAGAGAATACAGATTTTTCTGGTGTTGTTGGAGACTTCTCCTAGTCTCCACAACCTTTCAAAGATAAGAATGCAACTCTTCAAGGACATTGGTCTGCTCTGTCTGTACCCATCTGACCCTGCAGGCTCTTATGGGTTGAGGTCTCTGAAGCAATCCCTGTCAAGATCATCCCCTGCTGGTGATCCTCCTCCTGCTTGAGCCTGCCTCAAAGCAGAGGCCTGAGAGAACACAGAGTGCCTCAGCCTTGTCCACGTCTGCAGAATTACTGGATAGTTTGTCTATGTGTATACGTAATTATGTAATACACATAATATGTAATATTACTTATATAAGGTGTACATAAACATCCACACCAGCTGGTATATAATTACTAGTCTTAAAATGAGTTTTCCTCAATGGAGTCAGTCTGATAATAGATTCTTTTTCTAATGTGACATGGTTATTTGTCATCACCTCATACTTTTTATTCTAGGATCATCAAACCATTTTAAGAGCCTGGGCAGTTAAAGACTTTGCTCCAAATTGTCCTTTGTATGTCCAGATATTGAAACCTGAGAATAAATTCCACATTAAGTTTGCAGGTAAGTGTGAGATTTCAGTCATTGAAGCACTTGTTAGTATTTGGCAGTTTGTTTCATAAACGCACAAGCAAAGTGAGAATCCCTGGACATATTTACTGGTTAGAAGCTGATTAAGAGTGCAGTGTTGTAAAATACCATGGGCTGTATGTGTCCTATCAATGGTAAAATGTCATGTTTTACATTAAACACTTAGTTGTAAGCACTTTTAAGAATTATTAGTCTTATGTTGCATAATGAAGAGAGTAGAATTCTTTCATTATAACGCATTGCTACTCCTTAATTATAGATCCGAGTAGGTCTCCAGCTTACTATATCCATGTCTGTAAGTCATTTCTGTCTAAAAATCATACTAAGGGATATATAAGAAAATCTACGCAGAAAAGGCCAGATTTAATTCAACAAACAAGTGGGGCAAAAATCTTCTCATTGGACTATTTTTTTCTAAGTGGTATGGAAAACATTATTTTAATTACTTGCAAACATTTTGGAAAGAGACGTATAATTTAATTCTACATCCAGTAAAATGCATGCCTTAGAAACTGGCATAAAGTGCAAAATGATGCTAGAAAATTTTAAAAAATTCACTCATATAAAAAGACATTACCAGCTTTAATTTGACAAACTTTCTCTGCAATATGTAGGTAGGTCTCTCTTTCTCTGTCTATATACAAACACTGTCTATATACAAATACATATGTACATAAATATGCTTATGTGCAAAAACACACAAATACTTTTATAATGAACTAATATATAATGAATCTCTCTGAAGTAGAGGAAAAGTTTTCCTTTTCAGCTTTAATTTTGAAAATTCAGTTTTCTTGACAGATATTCTAAGGAAGAAAAGATTGCTGATTCATGCAAAAATCAAAACAACTCTATGGAAAAATATTAATCTCCTCCATCATACCAGAATGTGATAAAAAAGTAAATTCTAGTGCAGAACAGTCCCAGAGCAACAGTTAAAGTTGTAATTTTAAAAGCTACTGAATTTACCACTAAGTTAGAGAGAAGAAAAAAAAGCATCAATAGCAGTTCTGAAGTTATAAAAGTGTAATCTCAAACTATGAGATGGCACAGCAGGGAATAAGGCTCATGCTGTGACAGGAATGATAATGCTTTTTCATCTCTCCTTTAAAACCACATAACACAAACATAATCTCTTCTCCCTACCCATGGCCACTTTTCTTTATCAGTAACTGTGTTAATTTGTTGTTCCAAATTGTGTTTTTAAGAGAGTTTCATTATCCTTAATGGCTTGTCTCTGTAGGAACTTACATAAAACTAGACTTGCAAAACAGAGGTAATTTTTTATATCTCTTCTAAGTCTCGGATAGAGAATTTGGACCAAAACAACCAACCAATCAATCCCCTCCCCCCCCAAACCTCTTTTGGTAATATTTCCTTCAACTGAACTTCAGCATCACTGCTGGATGCTTCCCTACTTCAAGGGGTTAGGGCACTCACAGAGCTGTGAGAGCAACATTTAATTGCATACATTTTCCTAAGAGGACTCTCCTGTTATTCATCTCATCCAACTCCTCTTCATTCTGAAATATGTATCCAGTGGGAGCTGCAGACAATAGACCTATCCAGAGTGCCTACAAATAAAATTTGTCATAACCATTCGGAACGTTTTTCTAAGTGCTTTTCCTATTATGATTCAAGACTGCTTTTTTACTGCCTTAATGCAAAAGCTTCTTTTAAATTTAATATTCCTTTAAAAAATGACTTCTTTCTTCTGGAAGTTTCCCAAAATAATATTGTGCATTTTTATGGACTGAAATATTCAGTAATAGGATTTCTTTTTCTTTTTTTTCCCCTTCTTTACGCACAGTTTTAGAGACTATAACTGTCAAAAATAAAGTTTCTGAATTTAGAAAAAATACAGCCAAATAGTTCCAGAAAGTCCTCCTAACTAAAGTTTGACTTTTAACTACATTGAAAATTTATAAAACACTATAAGCCCAGTTTCTCAGCATCTTAGATTAGGCTGACCAGTCCTCCTAGATGGCATGAGACAGTCCTGAAATTTAGACTCTGACTGCCTTTCCCCCAAAAATAGCATCCTGGAGATCTTCTGCCTTTGGCATCAGAAATAGTATATTAGCATATAATTGTTATAATTTATTCACACATAGAAAACAAGACTTATAGATTCTTCCTGTCTTCAATGAGAGCACGAGAACTTATTTTTGTCATCAAAGCAAGAGGATTGAGTTACTTTGTCCAGGGTCATATGGCCTGTCAGAAAGGCAGGTTTCCTGGCTTCTCACCTGATGCTGGACATGCATCCTTGCATTCTGTGCCTTCTGTTAATTTTTACAATGGATTTTAACTACTTCATTTAAAATGGTAACTTATACTTCTATTAATACAGTGGCATAAGTGTTTGTCCCAGCAAACCCCACTGCAAGTTTAAGGTATGAACCCTCTAAATACACACTCTAACATGACAGTTGTCAGATGGGCAAGGAAACACTGTCTTACCTCTTAAACTGAAATTCTTTGATTTCTCCTTAGAAATTTCTAATATATAAATGCCTTGACACGCCCAGGTTTTCTGTCAGTAATACTGCATTTTCCTTTGTTGGCAGTTACATATAGTTTTCTTATGTTTCATATGCTTATGTTCCCACTTCTCCTTCAAACACATGGGGCTACAAAAGGCCATGTATCCTTATTGCATGTCTGGCCTTGCATTTCAGCACAAATGGGAAACTAAAATTGTCCTTGGCAGAGCAATATATGCAATTCAGACACTGGACTAAATCACATATTTTCTGAGTTGAACTTAAAACTTTTATATATATATATATTTATATATATATGCTAGAAAATAAATTAATTAATTTTACCTTGATTGTTTGGAAATTATGCATAATTACAATTCCAGGAAATGGGGATACATTTTGGCATTCTCTATTTATTCAAAATGCACCAATGAATTAGTACAGATTGTTGAAGTCTGACGTTAAACCTTCAGTAGTTTATTTGAAAGGAACATAGTCCAGATTCACCGAAATGGATATTGAATGCATCTGATGATTAATCTATCCAATTACAGATAAAAATAGTCTCCAGGTAATGGATGGGCATTTTTCCCTATCTGGTCTGGTAGTGGTTATGTTAATTTATTAAATTGACAAAAGTAAGGTTTCTCAGAATAACCATGCCAGGTCTAGGACATGCTTACCACATGGCTGCTGCTGCAGTCATAAATCAGTATTCTGACTCTGTTTTATGGTCAATAACATTACATAAACCATAACTCACCACACTGCATTACTACATCTGTTTGAGACAGCCTTAGAAACATAATTTCTGTCGAAATATATTTTCAACAGAAACTACAGCTTCTGGAAATTCTAAATGGAATATTTCATTAGTACAAATGCAATCACAGTATTTCTTTTTGGTAAACTGATTTGACATATTTATTATTCATTTCAAGATAAACCGAAGTTTTCCTTGGCTGCTTTACTGTCACCCCAAATGAGCAATTTGCTGATTCTGGTACTTGCTGTCAGAGGACCTGAATGGTGTCCAAGACCTGAGGAGTGGGACAGCTGTAACCCAGCTTCCTCCCTTCTCACTTTAGAAGATAAAGCAGCAGATAAAGTTCTGAATAGTCCTCACCACAGCTCCACAGTGAGTCCTGAACATACATACAAAACAGGGTAATGTTATAGACAAGCTATAATCTGTCAATGAATTGGAGAAATGAGCAAAGTATTTTTTACCTGATCTGTGGCTTATACAAGAACTTAACTGCAGCCAAGAGGAGAAACCCATAGTACCTCTCTTTGTGTTTCAAATGGCTACAATATTTCTAGTAGTGGTAATTAGATCGCTGAAGAAGCTTTCACATGGTGGTGTCAAAGTACCTCTGAGAAGTCAAAAGCGTCAAAACACTTCTGAAGTCTGTGGGGTGTTATTTTCATATACCTATTTTACAGATGCATAACAAGTCATGAAAGGCATAATTAACTCACACAAGGTCAAAGTCTACAACTGGTGTAGAAATAGTCCTACAAGTCCCAGCATCATGGCTCTTGATGAAAAAACACTTGACAGCACAATGTGGATCTCTTAGACATACAAGATTAGAATGGCTGTTGTAGGACAGCAGTCTCTGTTTGCTGTGTACTATATCCTTTGTTAGATAATACTTTACATAAAATCTGTCCAAAAAGTCCACCACATATGGTAGAGAGTATAGAACATACAGAGGATTTAAGTCCAAGTTATACTTTTCATTTGCATTGTGCTAGCCATGATATTTTAATTTTCTTTTATATATATTAAATCATCATGTCCAATTTAGCTCAAGTACGTGATCTGAAATTACAATGAAATAATTTTCTTGTGTATTTTTTCTTGCTTGTATTTTCAAAATTATTAGCTATAGTATAAAAACATTCTAAACAAAAAAAAATAAGGGGAGGTTATTTAGTCAAATCCAATACAAATTAAAAAATATGTAAAATTCTCATTCCTTCATTACGAGGAAGTTGGTATTCACTTTCATAAATCTGCCATCTGACTGATGGTAACAGAATGCAGATATTCCATCCAACCACTAGACTATGTCTTACTCTCTCAAAATCTCTGGTTTGAAATTCAAATAGATTTATTAATGGCATAAGGTCAACTAAAAGAACGTATTTCTATCTGAAATATTTTCTGCAGAAATATTTAATTGCTATAAGTGAAATATATTTACAGGAGGAAAAATCTTATTTTGTTTTATATTTGACAGTGTCTTTATATAACTAAATTCATCCCTTCCCTATGACATTTAAATAGGTCTTGATCTTCAGAAAATGACAGAATTAATTTCTCCTTTCAGTAGTCAATGATTCTGTTACTGAAAAGCCTCTTGATATTTCAAAACAATAGGGAACAAAGAAGGCATACTTTGTATGCCTTCACTTTTATTTTCAGTAAGTGGCATGCTTATAGCTATATTCTGACTAGAAAGTATATTAGACAAGGTGGTCCTAAGGATTTCAATGATATATTAATGAAACTAGAAGCATATCTATGTAGATAGCTCAGATCTAGGTGGGGAAATTATTTACTTACTTTTACTCAGCAATTTTCATATGGCTTATCTTTTGGTAAGCTGTACTACTCTAATATTCTTTCTAATCAGAAGCTAATTCTGCTCCCATTGAAAGGACATAGACTGAATCAAACACTAAATTCAGAAGAAAAACTGACTTAGCATGCAATAATAATTCATATGACACTGAAAGCACGTACAGATTTGGCAGTTCAAGTGCAGAAGATACAAACCAGACTATGCTTCGTAGCTCTACTCCTACAGCTAGTGCAACAGGAGAGTGGAAGTGGGATTCACAGAGCCACTGCATCCTCTCCATGTGTAAATCCAGGACAGACAGCACAAACTGGATGCAAACCTCGTGCAGTCTGAGAGACAGCAAAGATGGGGCAAATCATACACACCTCATTTCCAAGGTTCAAGTGGAAGATGAAGATCCCGAAGCAAGTGGATGATACATCTTCACTGATTTCCTAGACAAGGAAGTGATAATTCTGTTCAATTGAAAGTATTTTTGTAAAACAATTTATATCTTCTTTTTTTTCCTACAGATCATGTTGTGTGTGAAGAGGAATTCAAATATGCTATGCTAGCTCTAAATTGTATATGCCCAGCTACTTCTACATTAATCACACTGTTGGTTCATACATCTAGGGGACAGTAAGTATTTAGTACCATAAAAACCCAAACAACTTGTAAAAGTCATAGCTGATATTCTTTGGAAAACAGCTTACCATGAATTCCTAAACAACTGCAGTTTTAAAAAAGAAGATAGAACTTTCTGCACAATAAAAGCACCAAGATATTTCAGTCATGGCATTATAATGTCAAAGGGACACCCCTCCTCCAATATTTAAGTTTGTTGCATGCTGTTGTGCCACTTCTACAACATAAAATATGAAAAAAAAATTGTATTTCTAATTTAGTAGATTGAATTGTGGATCTATGCCAAAGTTCTACTTAAGAAACCAGCAAAGCCCTATTTCAATATGTTAATTTGCAGGTCTGTTTCACTGAGCTCAAAAAATGTTTTTCTGATAACATATATTATTTGCTATTCAGTTCCTGTACATTAAGAAGCAAACAAACATACATGGTTTTTAATATAACCACACTGCTGGAAGGATACAGAATTACAGTGTCTCTACAGACTGCATAGTCACAGTAGCACTTCTATGTATTTACTAAACTAACGTTGCCACATCTGGTATATCTCTGTTATGCTATATTCTCGGAATCATAAGGTATTCTTAATAAAATGTTGTGGGCAGACAGGTGCTTTAAAAAGTAAATCTCAAAATATATCTGTAGAGATGGAATACCTGAATATAGGTACGATATTCAAGTATTTACAAGACTACACAAGTCTTGTAAAAATGCTAACTTTTTTCCAAGTTACCATGGACCAGTAATACCATGATATTTATAAGCAGAGTTATTTAACCTTCTGTGTGGCATTTGTAGTATTCCCCTGTGCCCTGAATGGGGAAAACAGAAATTCTTGCCAGAACTTTTACTATCAAGAACAACAGATGTCAAGATTTTAATGGCACTGTCTGTACCAGGCTTTGTTAAGAAGACAACAACAAAATACTGTTTCCATACCTCCTGAGCACCGAGATGAAATACATTCTTCATCTGCCTACCTTTATCTGACAAGCACAGAATACAGAGCCTTTTTTAGTTATTTCATATGACATGCACATAAAAGAAAAGCAGTATTCCTAACAGCTATCAGAGAATTTTCCATCAGCACAAATTCAGACATGTGAAAGGGACTACCTTGTATCTTATTTATAATCTTATTATTGATCTCAATATTATAATCTTATCTTTAAATGTTATCTCATTATCTAATTCAGTAATAGGACTTTATTAGGGTTTGTATTATGACACAAAATATTGACTGACTTGTACTTAATGTGATCTTTGCAGAACAGCTCCATGGGAAGCTTTTAGACAACTAACTGGAACCAAGCAGACTTTAAACAGGTGAACGTTTTATTTTAGGGGGAAAAGTCAAATATGGAAAAGTTTTCTGTAATTTCATTTCTAGTTCTGCTGTTCTACACCAAGTGCACTGTTTGTTAATACTGCTGCAGTAAAAATGGTTTACTTATTTCCATCCTGAAACAAAATGTTTTCATGCTGAAGGTGGAGAAACATGGTAAACTGAAGAAAAACAGAAATTGTGTTAAGATATTGAAAACGTACAAATAAGCATAAAGGAGCATTTCCCAATACCTTGAGATCTTCACTCCAACTGGCAAAACACAGAACACATTTGTCAGTTTTATGACCTATCTGCACTTACGTATGTCTAGTCTATATATGTATCCATTACATCCAGTAAAACTCAGGCAGGCAGAACCTTGTTTCACCATGAAACTCTAATAAAAAAGTTCACAGAAGCCCCAGGGCTACAAGTTTTGTTGTTAGCTGAGGTTTGGAACATTTCCACTAAACACTGCATTTGGATAAAGAACATTAGCTGCACAGAGTAAAGGATCATATGCTTATTCTCTTGCACTAGAGAAAAGAACATATATACTTGTAATACTATACAAGATACAGTAACTAAAAATGTCCATAGGGTAAAGTTCACCGATAAGCAAATACAAAAAATCTTTCTTACAGATAAAGTGACCAAAGAGAAATTACTCTATCTTATGTAAGTTATTATTAATGATTCTTTACCTACTTCAAACAGGAACCACACAGTCTGCTACAAAGCATCTGAAGATACTGTCTTTATGAGTAGAATGAGCATGCTGGTGGTTTCACCTGTCATCTTTAAATTGCAATGAATCTACTTATTATGGTGTGAATTTAAAGTAATTCAGCTATCTCTCTCCTGATAATAAAGTACATAATCTTATATGCCTATTACTTAGCAGAAAATGCTCTTTAATTCATTAAAATAATCTCTGTACTTACAGTATTACCAGGCTTTGATCTCAAATATTTCTTTCAGATCAGCCTAATGGACCTTTTTAACAGACATTTGTAGTTTCTATTGCCATGAAACGCTGTTGTGATTAATAAGAATTCTACATTATATTTTAAATTATTCTGTTTATCTGTACATGTTTCAGGGAGTGTCAGCAGTCACCAGAACAATGGCAGAAAATGTATGGCAGATGCTCTGGTAACGAAGTGTATCATATTAACCTGGAAGAAAGTACTTTTTTTGCTGAGTACGAGGGGAAGAGCTTCACATATGCTTCTTTCCATGCACATAAAAAGTATGTTTATTTTCCTGTCAACAGTTAAAAGTTCAAACAAATAATTGCTTGTTTTGTCTGCAACACAGCTATGCACTCAAACGCACAGTAATACACATTACTCTGTACCTGGCCACTCATATGGGTATACTTCTGTAAGTTATAGCTGGTCAGGTAAAAGCTCATGTTCATTCTGTACAGGCCTTCTCAGTCTGAGAGAGTAGAATGTAAAGGATATAAAGCATAAGCTGGACAGTCAGAAAAAAAAATGAACCTTAGAGAGGTTTTATGAGAACATCAGTCCTTTTCCATGCCCAAAACAATCTGGAAAAGAATGAGGGGGAGGGTGTGGGGTTTTTATTTATTTAGGACTCAGCTGGAAATCTGGCTTCCTTTGTGGCATAACCGTTTTATGCAACACGTTCAATTTAAAGGTGGCATACGGTACATTCTGGTGATTGTTCGGAAATAAACCCGTATTTTTTTCTGTTAGATGATAACATATCTTCTTTAAGTTCCAGATGATGCATCACTTATTTGATGCTGCTCTATGAGGTAAACACATAAAATAAACACAAATTGCGTATGTTTGTATATATTTAACAAAATGAACATTTATCAAACCCTGAATACAGAGTTTATTCTCATACTTAATGAATGAAAGATTAGGTTTTTTGCTGTAATTCCTTATTTTCTATCACTAATCGAATACATTTCTAGAAGTGAATCGCAAAAATGAATTAGGAAAATGGTTTCCATTACTTATGAATAATGCAACAATTTAACATGATTAATACTTTTTCATGTTATATATCCATCTTTCTACTAATATTTTCCCAGAAGGGACTATTCATCTGATAGGAAAAAAAAAAACAACTAGAACAACATTATAAGAATATTATGGGGATTAAGAAAACCATTCGATTCAATTGCCTAGGAATTCATGAGCTCATAAAAACTGCTTGATCAGAAGTGGCCTATTTAGCAGACAACATTTTTCAAACATACTTGTCATCCAAAAATCTGCAAATATTCATAATGTGCAAAATATAAAAATATACCCGAGGTTCATTTTTGACAATGGAAATTCTGGTATGTGCAGGACTATGCAAAATGAACCATGCCTTTCCTTTTCTAATTAAGGTTTGGAGTCTGTCTGATTGGTGTTAGAAAGGAAGATAACAAAAACATTTTGCTGAATCCAGGTCCTCGATATATCATGAGTTCTACAGATATATGCTTTTATATAAATATCACCAAAGAAGAGAATTCTGCTTTTAAGAAGCAAGAAAAGCATAGAAAAAACCACGAATCAAAATTATCTTACCATGGAGCTTCCAGGCTACCAGTACACAGTATAATAGCCAGCATGGGTAAGTAAAATAAAAAAACCCTCACAACAAATTCTTATTCAATATATAGTACATTAGTATGTTTTAAACCGTATTCCTAAAATTTTAGAAACCTATAATCATGTGAATAAACTAAAACATGTAAAAATATTAAACACTTGCCCTCATATTTACAAAAATCCCACAACAACAAAAACCAAAACAAATGGAATTTGGGTATCTTTTTCTTTTACTTGACAATATGGTATTAAACTGGTTAAGAATGGTGTATAATAAAGTAATATTAAAGTGTATGCAAAGCAAAACAATTGGGTAAATCACATGAGTACTTTGGCTTTCCTACCTGGTTGTCTGTAGTAAGTTTTTGTAGGTGTCTTTGATTAAAAAAATGCCCTTAGGAAAATCTACAGGTTGTTGATGTATATTAGTATGGATTCTTATATAAGGTGTCATTTTAAAAGTGTAGTTAACAAGACAACATATATTAACAGTCAGAAAAAGTGCTACTTTCCTCAAGTATAGTTTTAATATTTGTTATATTTTAATGTAATAAACACAATCAATATAGTATTACTTTCAGTCTCTGGCCATGTAGTTAGAATCCCCACTAAATACGGGAATCTCACTGAAATGTTTTGACAAGCACACTGAGGAAATGTTTTCAACGCTACCTCAGGGACCGTGGCTATCGATCTACAAGACACAGGATGCCGAGCGTCCAGCGGAGCTACGCTGGCCCTTCCTCCTGACGGAGGGAAGGAGGGCAGACGGCCCAGCATAGCACCAGTTTTGGAGGTTGCAGACTCATCCTCACTTCAGACGTGTGACCTGCTAAGTGACCAGTCAGAAGATGAAACTACCCCATCAGATGATGAAGTCTCTGCAGGCTTAGAGTATGTGTATTAAATATAATTTGAAAAGCCACTATTATGTGAAAGGCATCTATCGATTTTTTTGACATGCAGATCAATCCAAGAAGTTGTAGGAAGCAAGACCCATAAAGCCCAATTATGGAATTATTCCCTTTTATGAAATGCTATTTTCTGCCAGCAGAATGCCATAAGCCTATTTTGAAATAAAGAAAGCCCCAACAGGTTAACTCTTCCATTTGCTGGAGATTTTCTGTCTGCTGTTATAAAAGATCTAGTTGTGTCTGAAGTTTTTTTCATAGCATATTTTATGGCCATTTTTCTTACCATCTTTAGTTACTAAGTTAGCACTCAACTAATTTGGAAACAGATAAGTACTCCTGCCCTGAGAATGCATTGATAATCAGATCATCTAACAGGCTTGTTGAATGCTGGGGTGAGGTGTCTGGCTTCCAAATGTAGGAATGACAAAAAAACCAGTATGAGACAAAATTATCATGTCTAATTTAAAATACTTGTTAATGTATTACTGAGAGCAATGATGCATTACCCAGATAAACCCAGATTGAATCATGTAACTGCCATATAGATAAGCAATTATGTTTATTGGGATTGCTGACAGGGATGTTAAAAGTGAAATACACAATTAAGCCAGTGGCTCACCTACCAGAGTTTCCCATCTCCAACACTGGCAAGCATGAGAAGCCCCAGGAAATATTATACAGTTCTAAGGAAAAAAATAATAGAACAAGTCATCTTAAATCTGCAGAATGAAATCTCGGGATTTAAAAGGCCTCTTGCACAAAACTAAGGCAAATTAGAAATTTCATCTTATCAGCAAGAGGATTTGCCATTTAAAATTTATTTCAGCCATTTTGAAAGTATTTTAATAAAGCAAAGAGGTAATGACTTCACTCATTCTTGATAAGTATTTGAAAGTAAAATTAGAGAAGGAAGAGCAGAAATACAGTTATTGCTATTTCTTTTCTTTCCTTTTTTAACTTCCTCAGAAGTTTCCAGTTCAAAACACTAGGAGAGCACACTATGATATATCAGCCTATTTTCAAAACCCGAAGCAAAATTTCTTCGGTCCACAGAAGCATGACAGCTTTCACTAGGTTGTACTGAATTCATGGAAACAGCAAAATATATTCCTTTGACCTTTATTAAACAGTTCATTTCACATACTTGACTCTGCGAAACTTAGACATATGTATAAACATCCCATAAAATAGTAGTACAGTCAGCTGTCTTTCGGTAATTTGCTCTACTGAAAAATGTTTGTTCTATTCTAGGTATGCCAAAGGCTATCCTCCTTACTCTCCATATATTGGAAGTTCTCCCACATTTTGTCATCTTCTGCATGAAAAAGTACCCTTCTGTTGTCTAAGACTGGATAAGGTAAAGGAAGTTTCTCTTACTGGATAAACACTGCATTCTCATTTGTCTCTGGCATCTGAACAGAGGTAAATTCTTATTTCTGCTTAGGGATGAGGTTTCTTCAGCACTTGCTGAACTCTGTTTTCTTTTTCTCCTCCTTTTCATCACCAAGTGTTTATTTATGTCTAACCAGGTCTATATCAGGTCATCTGGTACAATATTCACATCCACTGAACTTGTTTCTTATTTTGATTTTAGGGATGCCAACATAACTACTATGAAGATGCCAAAGCCTATGGATTCAAAAATAAATTGATTATAGTTGCAGCAGAAACTGCTGGCAATGGCTTATATAACTTTATTGTTCCACTCAGAGCTTATTACCGACCAAAGAAAGAACTGAACCCCATTGTGTTACTCCTGGATAACCCGTAAGTAGATTTTTTTTTTCTTTGACAAGTTTTAAACTCATTTTACCATTACTTCAATAGATACTTTTCATATGGCCAACTTAAAATCAAGAATATTATGGCACATTTATCTTTGAGGAAAGTTATTGACAAAAATAACACCCTATGTTCACTGTCATACACAAAATTGAGCTTTTACTGACTGTAAATGGCCATAGTAAATTTAAACGTTGTTATTCTTCACAGCTAATGTTTCATCTAAGTTTTTCTTAAAAATACCCCAAATAATGTGAATACTACTTTTAAAATCAACATAATTTTATAAACACTGTAAAAAACAAGCTGTGTAACAGTTTCACAGCTACATAATTGCACTAACCTACTTAACACAATGCACTTACTGGCCTGGACCAGCTAGGTACACTTTTAATAATTCTAGACTCAAAGATAAACAGTTATTTAAGCCAGGAGAACACCCACAGACACCCTTTGTCTACAATTATATAAAATCATGGAAGGAAATTAAAACCTGCAATATAGTTGTCACTACTATATCTGTCTGGGGATCACTGGAATTTTTAGCCTTTCTTGCATTAGCTGTTTAAAATTTAAGACAAATTCTACTCTGTCAAGACTGGTATATTTATAATCTGACAATGAAATTTATTTTTTTTTCCACACTTTGGTACTGCTCAAGTACTTAAAATCACAATTTGAAAGACACAAAAATGGAGGTTAGCTGTATACAGAAAATTAGAACAAGCTATGGTTCTAAGAAAGGACAGCAGCAAAAACGTCTTGTAGGCTGTGATTCCAGGGCTGACACATCCCTTTGTATAGATAGGTTCCAGGTTAAGGGATTATTTTTTTTCTACAAAGGCCTGCTGTGAAGTGTCCCACTTTCCCTCAGGCAGCTCTTCAGTCACCTGTGTTTGCAAAAGAGAAGGTTTATGTTCATACTATGTCATACAGTGAATTACACAAGTTGGTAGAAGCCTAAATGAGACTAAATCACTTTGCAAAGTCAGACTGAAGCCGTGAGCACACGATGCCCTCTAGTGCTTGCTCTTTTTGCCAGCAGAGTGCCTGAGTTTACACATTTTAATGCTGTTGTGATATTTAATGGCTAAAACAACTTCTGATTAGCATAAAGTAAAAGCTATGCTTTCTAATTGAACTAATACCCTTAGTGTTGTGTCTCTCTACGCAGCGTTTGCAGTGACTCCTCTGAAAGGAGGTAGAACTCAGGCTGCCATTCAAGTCAATTGGAATTTTTTAATTTACTTCATTGGACTTGGGAATTCAACCATCTCCAATGAACATATCTATGCCTTGTTGTATTCCTGTTTTCTCTGCTTATCAAGGCTATTTATTACAGTGTGCCTGTTCTGATACCTACACATCATATGTGTTCTAAGATTTCCAGTGTTTCTTGGTATTGTAAGAGGAAACACAGTAAAAGTTATGATTAAAGAAACCATGCAATAAAATATAGTATCTTAGTTTTCACATTCCATTTTAAAAATTAAGTTTCGTCTAATATTGTCTCATTGACTTGAATGGAGTAGGTGTTGCAAAACCCTAATGATGATTTGATTTCCACTTCACATTTTAATTAAGAATTGTTGCTGCTTGTTTTAAGTACTCCTAAGACATGCATTGGAGTATGTATAAGTTGGTAGTGTGTCCTTGACATCAGTCATTCATTCTTACACTTGGAATTGTTCTGTGCCATAAAATTGCTGATTTTAGAGGAGCATTTATTAATATAAGCGTGTTACTTCTGATCCTTCTTTATGATCACAGCAAACTGTTGATTCATAGCTATCTACAAACCTTTCTCCTGCTTAAAGCGGTATTATAATGTCAAAGTTTAAAGAAGTTACTTTTTAAAAAAAAACCTACCAGTTTATTGAAATATTTTAGAAGAGATGTTGGTGTTGTGATACTGTGTTTCATTTTGTAATCCCATCTGCTGCTTAGGCCAGATATGCATTTTCTGGATGCAATCTGTTGGTTTCCAATGGTTTACTACATGGTTGGCTCTATCGACAAGTAGGTGAAATAACTGTTAGAAAACTTAACATTGTAGTTCTCAGTGGTTTGTTGTGTGTATCGTGATTGCATGTTTCAGTCTGTGTTGTAGTTGAAGATGATCTTTTTGCATGCACGGTTTGTGTCTGTGTGCTATAATTTGGGGTTTCAAATTTCTGATTTATAAGGGTATCATTAGTGAAAAATGTGGCAGGGACCACAAGTTAATATCTTTAAAACATAAGATTAACACTTATTCAGGTGCATTAATATGTCCCTTTAAATGAACAGATTATAGCTCTTATTCCAGTGTTATTCTGTACTGAGTTATAAATGGTTTGAATTTATTGACTCAGGTTTTGTAAAGATAGCTACAGAATGTAAACAGTCATGAATGTGTCCAACAGTTTTCATTTTCCACCACTTAAAATATCACTTACTCCTACATTTCTGTCTTCACCTCTACTAATATGTTTACATATAGGTTTAGCAACATTGATTTAATGTAAAAATCAGACAGAAACAGGAGAAGAGGAAGGGCTCATGAGTATTTTAGTAAACGCCTGTGTGTAGACTGTAAATTTAAAAAACTACTTCACAGCACAGCTAATACCAAATTGGGGATACAATTATTAATTCCCTTTGGAGAGATCAAAAAACTTACTTGTTCTCTTGAATTAACAGAATCCAGTTTTTTTATAAACTTGGCACTGAAATTTCAGTATATGCTGCTATTTTCAAGGATCAACTGAAAGTCTGAAAAAGCAGAAATACAAATTACTCAGAAAAGGTTTGGAGTTCTACTTGTCCACTGAAATTGTTAGTATAGATCATATAATATCAACCTTTCTTTTCTTGTAGTCAACCATCAGTGATATTGCACAGTTTCAAAAATAATTATATATATTCTTCCAAAACACGATGTTAAAAAGCACCATATATTTGTAGTTTTCCGTACTCAAATTTTCAAAAATAATTTACAATGTGTTACATAAATTTAGGAACTTAAGAAGATCATTACTGAAAAGAAAAATTGGACAATTTGGAAAAGAAAAAAAGGACATTAAGACTTAGTTAATATTGTAAGATTACCTAATAAGAAGCAATTATGATGTCAAAACAGCTCCACCTTGTAAGTAAACAGAATGATGCAGAAATTTAGTTTTCCATTTCCCTTGGAAACTATGAAATTCACCCCTTCTTATTTCACTTACTTAAATTTTGCTAGGTTTCTGGAGTCTTTATTGTTACAGAAAAGTCCTTTCTAAACTTGCCAAAAAATGCTTGGGGTCTCTGGAAAATATTATTGTTAAAACAGCTGAAACATGCTTTATTTTGGAAACAAAGCTACAAGGCGTGATAAGAACCATAACTCAGTTGTCTGTGAGTGTGTTCTGTGATCAGGCTTCAGAGAAACATAGTCCGGGAGCGTGTAAAGTTACTTCTGATCCACAGCCACTCCTAAAAGTATCATGAGAACACTCCAACTCATAGGTTAACCTAAAAGATTACTGTCTTAGATACCCTGGTAGAACTTTTAGTAACATTTTGAAACTGAAATAAACTTGTGGGGAAGAGCAACCCAGAGCATTTATTTGGGTCTTTTTATTGTCTAAAGTAATTGTCATGGAGCAAGTTGTTGCAGCATATTGTCTTCCACAGTAACCTTTAAAGGCTTATTTAAAAAAAAAAAAAAAAAAAAAAAAAAAAAAAAAAAAATTTATCATTTAGCAAACAGAGAGGGGCTGTAACAATCTACTAAAGTAGATTCTGTATTCTGTCAAGTAATTGAGATGTTTTACTTAATATAGATTATATTAGAAGTTATGATATGTACATGGAAATGAAGGGGACTGAGCTGATCTGCAAATGCCAACCATCACCAATCCTTTAAGTGTTCCATATTTAAGTTGCTTGTTTCTTTTTCCCTCTCTTTCTCCTCATAAAAGCCTAGATGACTTATTAAGATGTGGGGTCACCTTTGCAGCTAATATGGTGGTGGTGGACAAAGAAAGTACAATGAGTGCTGAAGAAGACTACATGGCAGATGCCAAGACTATTGTAAATGTTCAAACACTCTTCAGGTAAGGCATTTTTGCAACCTATCTTTACATCCTCATTACTGTGAAATACTTGATGCTTTTTGTGCTGAAATAAGAAATTATTCTTTTTTCTTCTGCTGAAGTTTTCCATTAAATGAATTTGTTTCTTACACGGGCAGACTTTTCCCCATCTTGTTCAGCAATACACTAAGAATCCTGAGGTATTCTCCTGAAACCTGAGATGAAATTCTTTGCATCCCAAAACCAGATGATCATTTTAAAAGTTAACTGTCAGGTTTACAGGAAGGCAAAGAAAGCTACTTTTGAACACTTAGGGCAAAAGGTAGTTGAGAAAAGAAGTGTTTCCACAGTGCACCAGTCTTTCACAATAATGCTACAGCCAGTATGAAAAGCAGATCCCTCTAATGCTACAAGGTAAGCAATGCATCATTATGAAGTTAGTAGTAAGAATTCACATTTTGAATGTTTAGTTTTGAACAAAAATTAGGTTTCAAGGCACATACAGGCAACACTAGATATGACAACAACATGCTAAGGGCCATGAAGGAATAAAATGATCAGTCTAGTGAAGAGGCTGAGGAGGCCATGATGAAAAGCTAAACCTGTTCCTTTAGAGCATCTCCTCATTAAAGCCTTTGTGTTAAATATCTTGGTTCAACAAGTGTGAAAAGATGCATGTCTCTGAACTGTGAAAAGTATTATTTGCTTAACAAAAACATCAAAAAAATCCCACACAAAACAAAACACACTACCCAGTCAACTATGAAATGCCTCCCCGATTTGGGGCTCAGCAAATCCTAATGTTCATTCTAATAGAAACTGGAAAAAAATTAAGTATTTCCCTAGGGGATTGAGTATCATTCAGTATTGCTTTTATTGCAATTACGTCTTTTCTGTGTCAAGCCTTCCAAATAAAACTGGAGAGAGGTGTACAGTAAAAGTCTTTTGAATCTGTCAGTGTCTTAGAAAACTGAGCTCATTAAAATACAGGTATTTCAACTGAGCTTTTTTTTGTAAATGCAGCTCTGTGAGAATGCAGTTAAATGTTGTTAGCATTTCTTCACGGGCTCAAAAGAAGCAAAATCTGTTGCATAAGAAAGTTTAGTTCTGTCTTTTGGTATCTTTGGGTTTTTGAATTGGCACCCGATACTAGCACAAGTGTGTGTGTTTAATCACACTGATTAAATTTGGGTTTGAAACCATAATCAAACTGAATCTGTGCATCATTCAGGTCTACTTTTAACCTGCTGGGTTGAAACACCTGCGAGGGTGTCTCACTGAGGATTTTCACATACATCGCTTTTTCAGAAATGCATTTTACCCCCAAATATAAAACAGAAAAATGAGTCGAATAAAAAATAAAACTTGCAAAGTACCAGTTGGTTTTTCCTGTAGCTGTGTTCTACTTTGTAAAAGATCATAGTAGCAAACTACATACTATAGGTATCCAACTAGATCTTACTATTCTCCTTCAGTTGTCTTGCACAATGCTTGCAACTAGATGGCAGCTTTAACTCACGTACAAGCCACATATCTGGTTCAGTATCAGACTGCATGGTACTATTCACAGTCAAAATAAACCATAATAAATAGCTTGGTTTAAGGCTTATCAATACTTTTTCATAAAACTCTGTAAACTTTCACAAAGAGTGTATTGTATACATTTTTTTTCTATTTTTTTTCCCTAGAACATGTATAATAATTACACTGCATTTTTATATTACATAAAAGCATAGAAATAAGTAAGCTTTGGGAAGAGGCATAAGGTAGTGACATTTACCTGCTCTACAGAATAAACTACATTCATTGCACTAAGGTATATAGTTTTGTAAATTACCTTTAAAAATATATTTAAAGCTTTTTCATTACTTAATAATAGCTAATTATATAAAAAACTAATGAAGAAGAGACCAAACATGGTGGAGAGCAACAGCACTTAACACAAACTGTAGTTTTAAAGAAGGATTTTAAACCACAGGTGTTAATATATGCTGTTCTCAAAGATATCACAGTGGAGATTCCACTTAAGTCTCACCAAGTGAAATCATTCAGAGGACACAGGCTAATCTAACCCTCACTCATCTACTCAGGCCTGAAACAGTGATGTGAGCGAGCTGCAGTACTGTTTGGCCTATGCTGGCAGTTCTCATATATCTGTTCTGACATTATTGCTTGATTTACATAAATTATAATCCTGCTTTGCCAGAAGAGTGTACCCTGCTCCCCTGCCTTAGAAGACAGACAAATTCTTTATAAGGACAGGGTTATGAGCACCTTTAAGGCTAGAAGCTGTTCCATACCAATTAAAACTGTCACAACACTAGCTTACCTGACTTAATTATAGTTAAAAGGAGTAAAGAAGTGTGACTCAAATGGGTACACTGACTAAGAAAGGAAATCTTTAATCCTTTGGATGGGAAAGAACAAGTTATCACAGTTTAAAAATGAAAGAAGAAATTAATACTCTTGGACTATGCCTTAAGATGCTTTTCACTTTTTAAAATGAAAAGCCAATCACTGAGTTGAGACAGTTCCGAGTCCACCTCAGAAAAGCTGGGTTTCCTCAGGCAGTAGGTCTGTACTAGAAGAAGTGTTTATATCTACTTTTGCTCTAATAATTAAAAGCTTTAAATGGTGGTGTTTGGGAGGCCCTGTTTTAAAGTTTTACTAGCTAATGTCTTGAAGGCTCTGTTTGAAATCCTGCAAGAAGCTTTTGACTGCTGTACACCTAACAAGTCAATAGCTTGGCTGGTATCTAGCTGTCAGCACCAGTTTAGAGATAAACTAAATGAGGCATTATGATGGCATTACATTGTTTTCTTGGTTTACCATTTTGGTTCAGGAAAGAACTAAATGTATCTCTTGCTTGTCTGATTTTCAACTACCTGTTCAACAGCAACCCATGCCTTCCATCAGGCTGATGAGGGCATTCTCTGCCCCATCCAGTCTTTCTTACGAGAATAGGATAGAAGAGAGGGATCTTTGCACAGAAGTAGCCTGCTCCAGTGCTTAAAGCTTGCAGGCAGTGTGCCTTGCACCCAGGGCAAGAGGCAATCTGTCCCAGACTACCTGGAGAGTAATTTCCCCTAATTCAGCTAGAAGGCACTCATAAGTAAAATATGAATTTTACCAATACCAGTTTTGAAACTGATTTCCTAATATAAATCAGTTCTCATATCTTGGTGATAAACTGAACCCATCTTTAATGGAAACCTAGCAACCTGCATTTTTTTTCCTGTAAGTTTTGTATATTTTATCATTAGATCAGCTTTTAATTTCCTGTTACTCTTAGTTCTGAATGTTATTGTTAGTTTTCAAATATGAATGCATGACCTTTAATACAGCAATACAAGAAAACATCCAGCCAGCAGAAGCTTAAGTAATTCAATACTACATGGTACAGAATCAATGCAGAGGAAAATTATTCTCCTTCCTCTGAACTTGAACACATTTGTTAAGCTACTTTATAAGTCCAAGTTTATACCTACAAGTGTGATACTTTCATGAGCACTGGCAGGTTTTTGTAACACACAGCATACAAGTGAAGATTATTTCACAGTTGCATCTCAAGGGTTTGGTTATCATCTCTTTAATCTGTGCATGCAGGCTCCATCCCTAAGTACTTAATCTTTAGTAGGACAGAAATAGATTGTATAACAGTACAAAGGTACAGAAATTCCTGAAATGCCTTTCCAACAACAGTGCACACAAATGGTCATTGTTAAGTGATCCATGTTCTCACCCAGTTTGCCAAGTCCATTTTGCCTCATGTGATCACATTTAACATCTATTGTCATGCGTACATAAGTACTCTCAGGATCAGCAGAAGAGATTACAAATACACATCTTATTTTCTGACACTTTAGAGGAAATACTCAAATAATAATCTGAGTTCTATTCCAAATTGTTTAGTATTTACATAGCATAAACTATGATTTTCTTCCTAGTTCTTAGAGCCCTGAGTGCAGAGGAGGGGCTCTTTGGTCTCCTTCTTCAAAACCTGTGTACTTCAGTCAGATCACGGTTAAACTTTCCTCACTGCTTTTTGTTACTAGAAGCCTGACTTGGTGTTAATGTTTAATATTTTGTATATGTAAATATTTCAAAGTGACAACACAGGTATACATAAGCATACATTTTCTCAGCCACTCCCACAAGTGTCAGTTTTCATCTGTGTTGTTCAGTCTCTAGTCACAGCATACAAACAGGACTCAAGCAAAGAAATCAAATGGAAAGAGTACATAAACCAGGCACTAAGTGAAGGCTGTATAACCTTGCATTTCCTGTTGTTTCATAGAGATTTGTGTCATTTTAGAAATCATTTAATAAAACCTCTGGCAATGAAATTAAGTGGTTTCTTTCTAGCAGTTTACTGTTTGAATGTATATGTGTTTCTTTGTGAATTCTACAGATAATGTTTTGTAGTCTCCTCTGCTATTGTACCAGCATCTCACTGTGCCACAACCCACCAGAGGTTTCAGGGACTTCATTAAAAACATGGACGTGAGCACAGACTGTAGCATTATGTTAATTGTTATAATTAGAGGTATAACTGTTACATTCTTTTAAAATACAGGTTGTTCTCAAGCCTGAGCATTATCACAGAATTAACTCACCCAGCCAACATGAGATTCATGCAGTTCAGAGCCAAAGACTGCTATTCTCTTGCTCTATCCAAATTAGAAAAGGTAAGGAGATTTGCCTTCACTCCTACCCCCAATTTAAATGTTATAATTTTACTCCTTTTTCTGATTTTGTAACAATCATTTCAAAACAAGTGGAAACAGTGAAATAGTTTTATGGTTGTAGAAAGCTACTGTAAAAGATATTTTTTTCAAAACTCTACCCTTATTTAAGAATGCAGTGTGATTTGATTTCCATTACTTTACAATATGATATTAATCAACCAACCAATCTCAAGGAAAAGTGAGTATTTTTGGATAATTGAATATTCAGAGCTAATATGGTTTTCCAAGAGGCTGATACAGGCAATTAACATGAAACATCTTTTAATTAACTAAACACTTAAAACATACAGCTTTTATTATAATTTTTTATTCCACATCACTTTAAAGGCACTAAAATTTTATCTTCTATATGCATTACCCTGTATCTGTATGAGATATTTGGTGCTGCTGTGACAGTTTGAGAACAGCAATTGTTCTCTGTCAAAGGACAGTCCTAGTGCCAGTAAGGATAGTGACACCACTTAACTGCTATATAAAACATTCATATTCTATGCACTGACATGCATACATTGGCATTTGTGAGCTGTGGAACAGGAAGGCTACGGGAAGATAAATTTAATATGCTTGTTCAAAACACTATTGCTGGCCAATTTCTGAGTTTATGAGAGTAAGACAAATAATATCACTGTGACCGTCTTCAAAGACAGAAATCTTTCACTCCAGTCATCTCTTTTTCCCCTTGCTATCTATCTATCTATCTTACTGCTAGGTTCTCTTGTGTAGCCTCCAAATCTCTGCACCTCAAATATCTTACATATCTTGGCAAATTTGAATTCATGCTAAAATCATTACCATCATACAGAATGAACATATAATTTCCATTTTCTAGCCGTACAATAAATTTCCTACATTTTGGAGATTTCATATAGTTAACTATTTATTGTATAATATTCATGGAGTTAATTTTTACTTAATGGAAACGAGCCTCTTCTAGAAACTTACCTTCACAGTCCAGTTTCTTACAGAGGAATCAAATTCTGCAAAAATTCAGCCTGTGTAGGTGAGATGGGATAAGTTACTCAGTTGACTGTCATGCTTACATATCGGCCACAAGATGTAAATATCTGGGTGATCTTCTGTGATTTGTTGACCTTTACCTGTAATAGCATGAAGGCTCAATCTTATTTAGGTGGTATTCTGACAAGCGCATAACGTGGAGAACTGTGAAGGAACCAGACAAAAGTTGTTAAGCAAAGAGAGGAGCTGTTTGCAGCAGGAGGCACAGCTTTATTTGGATTATGCCACTCCCACTATACATTAAGGTTTGCACCTGTGGCTCCTCGATTTTAGCACTCCCTCCCTCAATGGTAAATTCAGGAAGGATAAGCTGAAACTGGCTGGAATCACGCGTTGCCAATTTATTCAGGGCAACAAGTGCCTGCACCTGGATGGTGCCCTCAAGACTGTTCCAACCTAACTCAGTTCCTTGGTGTGCTATGACCTACAGGGTTTTTTAAATTATTTTTTAACATATTCTCTTAATTAATTTCAGTTGCTTCTGGAATACTCTGTGGACTGTAGCCTGTCTACTTCAGTGCAGTGAAAACAGGATATTTATCTCAATTCTTGTTTGCTTTACATAGGCTCCTCTGTTTTTTCCAGCAGAAGTTCTGGAAATTATTAAAAATATTTTAAATTCTTCCCTATATTTATTAATTTATTGTGCAAATGTAAAGTTGTGAATATAGGCTGGAAGCTGAACAGTTAATGAACTTCCTGTCCAAATTATGTTCTGCTGAAATAGAGGTAGATAAATTACCTTAAAGAAAGAACATTTTCTTCATTGCTGTTGCAGTTGCCTGCTGTTGATATTTCCCTGTCATTTCATCTTAACATTTGCAGGAAGAACTTCGCAGGTGGTGTTGTAGTTCATTTGATGTTTCAGAACTCCCTCATGCAAAATGAAAGGCAATTAAAAACTCCAGTAAAAATTATCTAATGCAGTGAAACGTATAGTTGCTTGTTATTTTTGCATTAAGCGCCTCATTTTCAGAAAGACTGAAAACGTCAGGAAAGTTGCCTTGAGGTAGCACTGAAACACATTTGCAAAATTGGCTTTTCAACCCAGTGGGCTGCAGAAGAAAGATACACAAATCAGTTGTCCATCTGCCGTTGCAGCTGCAACTTTTCTCATTTTCAAGATAAATAAATCTGACAGTAAACTCAGCACTGACATAGGAGAAAGCAGCAGCCCTTTTACAACAGAGAAAAGGAAAACCAAAACACTTATGGTCTAAAAATTATAATATATAAGTGAGGTAACCACTCCCTCTTCCTTGAAAGAAAGGATTTATAATGTTTGGGATAAGATTCCCACTTTAGTTTTCTATGTTTTTTTTTTCCTAGTAAATATTGTGGGTGTTAACTGAAGGATAAAAATTCTAAACCTTCAAGTCATCATTTTGAAATAAGTACAAGCTCCTATATCTTCTAATCAAACCAATACTGTAATTTTGTATCTTCCATGGGGCTAAGCATATAGATGTTAGGTGAGCAGAAATCTATCTGGGATGGCCCAGTATATTTGCAGTGATATACACAAAGCCAGGCTGCTTTTTTAACCTTCAGTTAAGGATAGGGCATGCCCTCTCCATTTTTTGTTTTTAATATTGTTCAGGTATTAAGCATATTTGAATTAATGTGAAGTAACAGCAAGTAATAATGACGTGGTTTATAAAAACAGATTGGTACCTCTTAATTGGTGTCTTATTTTACATGGATCTCTAATGATTTACATCAGCTACAATTCTATAACTTTACAAACCATTAGCATACACATTTGGCTGTTGAACTGACAGGGTTTTAGGAAATTGCTCCAGATCAACAACAGGAAGTGAATCTGTTCTTGACAAAAGGTTAGGATAGAACCAAAACCAAGTGCACTGACTGTTCCCTGTAACAAGCCACTACCTCTGTCACCTCTGTATGTTCTTGCATGACCAACACTGCCCCCCACTTCTTGTATGTTCACTGGAGCAGCTTTGCATTGTTGTTACACAACAGTTACAGCCTCTCATGGCCTCTCCCATATTACTGCCTGTATCAGAGATGGGCCCTACATCTCTTTCATCCACTGACAGAGTGGCTGAGACAGGGTTTCAAATTAGTTTGGGGCTGGTGATTTGTTATTGGTATGACAGAATTTACTTTTATAAAGAAATAGGTATTTATGTAGAATAGTAAAAATATAAAAGCATGATAAGGAACCATAAAAAAGATTTGGCACAAATATAAATGGAGGTAGAAAAGAGGGGAAAAAAACTGAAAAGCGTATGAACTTGACCTTCTGTGTAGATATTCTCTGTTATTCTGACAACATGCAAACCCCAAAGGAAATAATTAATTAACTTTAAATTAAATAGAGGAAGCACATGCTAACAAGTTCTTAAAAGCACAAGAGTACACCTGTAATTACTTAGAAAGAAAGCAGTAAAAATTCTATACTTCATCACTTGAGCAAAGTCACAAACATAGGAAGATTGAGGACTAAGTAAACATCTCCATCTACTAATAGCTGTGCCTTAAAATGCCATATATATATGAAGTTCTGTGGAACACACTCATGCCATGATCTTTTATTTATGTTCCTAGAAATAATCTATGATTGTCTTTAAGTAGTTATATCCCCTTCCTCATTAAATCCAAAAAGTGCCATTAAAGGAGATGCTGGGCATCACACTTATTGTGGAATAAAACTGCTGGCACATTCTGGCACATTCCTGGCTTCTACATCCACAGTATTCTATCCTTCTATCCTTTTTAAATTGATCTGGTAGAATATGCCCATGCGATTTGAAATGTGATGACTGAAACAATATATACAATTGAAACAATATATACAATAATCAAAATCTTTCAACCTGAAAAACTGTACAAACTGGACAAAGATGCTACATACTTGTAGAAAGCAACTATATAGAGATTAAAGGGATTTTACACTATTGATCTCTTTCAAGGTAATATGAATTTCATATTTTTATTATAATCCTTCCAAACCCATCATTAAAAGTGTTTTCTATTTTTTAATTCCTTAACAGAAAGAGCGGGAGAAGGGATCTAATCTTGCATTTATGTTTCGACTGCCCTTTGCTGCTGGCAGGGTTTTCAGCATCAGTATGTTGGATACATTGCTTTATCAGGTACTGTGAACAATAATGTGACTTAAAACAAATATTACCACCTATTCTATTGTACTTAATTGTTAAATAACCCTATTTTCCTACATATGATCCATTAAAGTGTGTGTCTATACCAGAAACAACCAAAGGCAAAAGATAATTGAGCATGTTCTACACGATGGTATTAGTTCAGTTATCAGTGCCAAAATCACCCTGACCTTGCACAAAATCTGTTGTTAAATACTAAAATACTGTTTATGAACCTCTCCACAGTCAAACAGTTTTGATAAGGCCTACATAAATTACAGATTATACAGACTAACACTTGTACTCTGCAACAAAAAGTGCCCATTACCACAAAGCAGTGTCTCTAACAAAACAAATCAAAAAAACCCAACAGAATTACATTAATATATAATTTATCAGTCATCTGCATTTGCTCATAAAGGCCTCAATTACGCCATTGTGGCCCGTCCTCTTACTTGTGTTGACTAGACCTCCAGAGGACCAATTATTTTAAAGTAAGGTATTCACACCCTAACATGGAATATATTCAGTGGTTACTGAATAGGGGAAGAAAAGGCAGCACTCAACCTTGTTGCCCAGAATCCAGGATGGAGCTCCTCATGCAGAAGGTAGTGATGCCAGTCAGTGGGAATAAGGGAAGGGCAACAACCTTGGACAGTTGAAGAGAAAATATCAGAAAGTAGAGAGTCAGGTCAAATGAAGGTAGCAGTTTCTAGTTTCAGGGTGGAAAAATAGGACAATATTGCTTGCTTTTCAGCAGTGACCATGTTGCTGCACACCCTGATACATCAGGATGACCAAACAGCAGCCCCCAGCACTTGCCTTCAAGGATCAAGGTAGACACAATAAGCAGCAACACCACCATGGCCCATGTAATCTGCTCACCTAAAGCAGCTACCTACTTTGTTCCTAGAGACAGCCTGTTGACAGCTTTTGTATTCAGGTGTGAAACACTGTTGCAGGGAACTTAGTAATTTTGTGCATGAAAGATATTATTTCATTGCAATTCTACTTCCAATAAATTTCCTGTAGGCAACTTCAACATAAATAGAATTACTGTAGCTAAACTTCTGTCAAGAAGTCATTAATATGGAAACCAGTCATGCATATGGACATATACATTCTAGATGCTCTAGAAACAGGTGTATTTGCATATAAAACATCTTCATAATCATGACCCAGAATATCAACATCACATACTGCAAAAATAAAAAAAAAAAAGAATATGAAGACACTTATAAACAAATCTGTCATTATCAACAACTCCTGCCAGCAAATCACTTCAGTATTTTATATTTCCTCCTAGATGTGAACAGTCATGCTATGACTTGACAGAGTAACACCATTCATACAAAGTGTTTAAAACAAAAGATCCCATACACTTATTCTCGCTTAAATTCCACGTCCTTTCTTTGAGCTCCTACTGCTCATGGGTGAACTGTCATTTTTCTAGAATTATCTTCCTTATTCCAAGTTAGAAATGCTATGAAAGCAACTCTGTTCTTTTTCATGGTTCCATCCTTTTCTGTACAGCATTTTTTATCTTCTGCATACAAAGAACAGAGTAAATGACATGAAGAACAGCAGGATTCATCTGGGGCTTCCTGTTACAGGTCAAAAGAAAAGCCTTTGAATTACTTTTAGGGCACTGACTGAAAAATGAAAACTTGGTCTGGCAAATCCTGGTGAATACACTTAGTAATCTAACAAAAATTTCACAGCATAAATGATGCAGCCAAGATAAAACATAAGTGAAAGTTACAAAAAAAATTTCTTCAAGATGCTCATTAGCATTTAGCCCATCACACTGGAAGATTACCAGTGTAAAAATTAAAATAGTTGAATCACTATGTATCAAATTAAATCTGTCTAGCTTCTGAGTTTAAACAAATTCAGATTCTATAAAGGATTTATAGAATACCTTTGTAAGGTATTTCTTTATGAAAACCTATTTGCTAGCTCTCTGTTTGCATGAAGCCAAAACAGTTAACTGTACGTTGTGTTCCAACAAGGACTGACAGCCAGCCTTGAATCCTGCCCTGCTACACCCCAAGAGGTGGCAATGAACAGTTTGACCACAGCTAGAAGAGCACCCACATGGCCCTCTGATTCCAGCATCTCAACTCATGAGGAAAAATATTTGTGATTTTTAGCTGATCTAATGTCAGCTAATTCCTAGCCTTAGCCTACACTTCTACGTTGAGCCTAATTTCTGCCTTTTAACCTATAGCAACACACTTCTGTTAGCACAGCAACAAGCCTGGACTGAGACAAGACAGATGAACCCTTAAAAACCATAAAATTACTCATTTGAATTAAACTAATAGCAGTTTCATCTCAGTATTACCCACTTCTCAGACCCATTTAGCATATGACAGCATTTCTTTTGCACAGAAGAGTTCATTATAATTTCACACCTGGTAAGGCTAACACTTTACTTCCATTGATCTTATGTCTACACTCATCTTTGCTTTTATGGTGCCTTATTATGCCTCAGTCTTCTGAATCCTGAATGTACATTGCATGCACATGCAGCGCCAAACTAGAAAACTTAATTTTATGTAAGTAAATTCAGCAAAAAAAAAGGAATAGCTATTTCCACAGTGATAAGATACTTAAAGAGATGGATTGTAAAAACAGATGTACAATTTCTTTGAAATTCATACATGGTGCTAATGGTTACCTGCTCATCTGTTCATTAAAGCTTTTTTCTTTCTTTTCCGTCTCTCCTGTTAAAAAATCTGGCAGTCATTTGTGAAAGATTATATGATTTCTATTACAAGACTTCTGCTGGGACTTGATACCACACCAGGATCTGGGTTTCTTTGTTCTGTAAGTTATTAAAAAAATAAAAAATTAGTACAGAGTACCAGAGAAGACTCTCTGCTGTCTGCAATGTCTTTGTATGGCATTTCCTTTTGTGTAAGTCCAAGAAAGGCCATCTGTTTCCTTTTTCACCAGGGGAGAAGACAGGAAAATTTGACAGAAAACACACATTTTTAGTTCCATAGCAAAAAACACCTCCCAAGAAAATACAATATAGTTTATAAAGCAAAGAGGAAAATAGGAAAGTCAGGAAAACACAGGAAAAGTGCATTTTGTATGACGTGGCAATGGCAGTTTAGCAAACAACTTAAAAATTAAGTATATAAACCCCAGGAAGCACTATCTATATTGCACAGCCTGGCTATGTACGTCAGTATTCCCCAGTGCAATTTTTATGTGTATATACACACATGAAAAATAAAATCACTAACATTATTATTGAAATAAACCCCACCCTTCTGTTTTCTCCCACACCCATCATTCCCTAGCTGGTAAACAGATCAATTCAAGTTGCTTTCTAGGGACCTAAAAAGAATTGCAGGATGTTGTACTCTAAAAGGAAGTTATCAATGATGGCTTACAAAAGCTGCTTCAATAGAAACCAATTATGTATTTCTTGGTCAATCATTAAGCTTTGTTACAGTGAATGTAAGAGAACTGAATCTCTAAAAAGGAGCTCATTTTCATCTTGAAATAAGGCTGGTGTCATAGTAATGAAATAATTGAGCTTCATTTAAGACTTCCTTATGCCATTTATGCTTAGTGTATTACTTCCTCCCCGCTCTCTTCTCCCCAGATATTCAGCCTGCAGTCTAGTGAACAGTGAATTTGGCTGCATTCAAAATCCTCATGCACTCTGGAGTCTGTCCATCACCAGCTTCTTACTGCTGCCAGTATTTAGTTCATTCTTTTATATTTTACACAAATATGAACATTGGATGAAGGATGCCATGTAAGTTTTTAAGTAACTTGAAAACAAGACCAGAAGTTCGTAAGACTGAACTGCTTGCACTGCAATGTCCTCTAAACAGGGAGAAAGCAAAAGAAACAGTATTACAAACTCAGTGGAAGTTCCAGATTTGTTGTGGAGCAAAGGTGCAATACTACAATATGATAATTACCAGTTAGTGTTTAGTTTTAATTTTTTTTTTCATGCGTAGCATGGTGAACAAGTGATAAGCCCTCAAGAGTTAAAAGTTCTCCCTCCTATTATTATTTGTTCAGATGAAAATCACAGAAGAGGATCTATGGATTAGGACATATGCCAGACTGTATCAGAAACTTTGTTCTTCTACAGGAGACATTCCAATAGGAGTCTATAGGACAGAATCCCAAAAGCTTGCAACATCCGAGGTACGTCAGTTTACTGTGCTTTCCTTTGGATTTGATTACAAAGTATACAAGGCCTCCCTCTGCTGACACATACATGGTCACACTAACTCAGGTACAGCTGGGACAGGCTCTGGTTTGAACTTGCAGGTGGTGACTAATGGCAGTGTGTGTAACAAGCTCTATAACCAGGTCCTCTATCAGGTCTGTCAAGAATATCAACATTGTATCAAAACAGGTGGCATTTCACTATTCACACAACTTTCTAATTTAGTCTCTTGTTGCTCATTTCTAGTTAGTGTTATTAAAAGTATTGTGGGATATCTCTAAATATAGCTGCCAAACAGCGGCAATTTTTGAAATATGTATTCATGTGTTTACTGAATAAACATATAAAGAATGACAAAAGAACTTTTCCCCGACTATTTAACATACTTTTTTGTTTGTTTGGGCAGCTCTTATTTCTGTCATGTATTAGCCATTTGTTTATGTGACCATTGGTACATCTCATTAAACCATGGCTCCAAAGCAGCTCTAAAATGCAACACTGAGCAACAACTTCCTCCTTTCTTCTGAAATACTCAGACATAGTTTACACTGATTTCTGAGGCAGGCAGTTTGTATTTTTTTTCCATATTTTGGAAAAATATTAGAAAACACTAAGGCATATAATGCTTAGCTGCAAGACTTATCCTGAAGTAAGTACAAACATTCAGATGAAGTTAATTTTTAAAAAAGAGAGAAAAAAAAATCTATGCAAGATTCCACCCAGTTCCCCAGTGTCTCTCTTTGGGGACCACCCACTGTCTCTGCAGGTGGCTTTTACTACTTAGGCAGTGGACTGTGTCACTGCAATAATATCAAATGATTTTTTAAATATAGCAGCATTAACATAATCCATCAAAATCATTCCTTGGAGAAGAATGTAGTCAGTCTCACTGCTAACATAAAAAAAAGTCTGTCATAGCTTTCAGGAAAACACAGGAGATATCAGATTTTAAGAATTCATAAAATAAGGATAAGATAAAATTCATGGCAATGCTTTATCCTCATGTTCTGAGAGAATAGGGCTGGCTATTTAACTTCAGGTACAAAAAAGAGAATGAAGAAAAGTTGAACTGTGAGAATACAACATATTGTGAAGAGTGCATTTTTGGTGCCCTTAGTTTTTATCTTTCTGCATTTTCATAAGATTTCAAACACAGGCTGACTGGCAAACAGGATTTGCACAGGGAAGGGGTAACTACAAGAGTAACCCTCATCTTTTCTACGTGAACTTTCATATTTTTTTGGCAGGATGTTCAGGCGGCAAGCATGTACACTCAAATTCATCTTCTGAGACAAGCTTAACTGATAAATTAAAGATCTTTCAAATATTTTCAGTATTTTCATTGGGAACCACTGGAGCCTGTACACATGCAGCTGCTCAAGAGCCTCGATACTTGATTAGACCAGACCCAGATTTAGCTGGAGGTAGTGATTTTCTTTTGCAAAGAAGCAGTTTGTTAAAACATTCAGACACTCAAATCAGCCTGGAAGCCTCTGTCTGGTAGATAAGAGTTGAGTTCTATATTAGTTCCTACCACCTTTCACAGGTAATCCCATGAAGAATTTGAGTTAGATCAGATAGATGAAGCAGAAGGAGGTTGGAGAAATCTCCTGGTTAAATTTTCTAATTGTCAAGTACTGGACAAATGTGGAAGAGTGGCACTGCTTGTTTATTATGTGACAAAAAAAGCAGCTGTTGATATTTTTAAGCTGAAGGAGTTTTTGACTGATTTCACTAATCAAATAATATTAGCGTGGGCTACCATTTTAGCTTATCAATACATTAAGCCATTGGATGAGATCTTTAAAATGGAAGTTAGAGAAAAGTAAATTGCTCTGTTACTCAGGAATATGGATTTTAACCATAAATTTGAAGGTTTGTTACTCAGAGAACCTCCAACATGAATATCAATTTGAGTTTAAACAGACTTTTGGAACTTAATTTTTACTGCACAATAACACAGTAACTGTCAGTTAATGGTTAACTCAAGTCACAGGAACAATATATGCCAATATTAATATTTTTATATCTACAATTTATCCTTTGGCACCCCCTTTTTTTATTATGCAAAAGAGAAGCCCTCACCTCACTGACAGATAATTCCTTTCAAAATAAAGCGAGGTTTCAGTGATTTGGTAACTAAATAACAAGTGAATCTAGCCTGCCTCTCAATGACCGTCACACCTATGATTCAAACCATTTCCATTTCATTAAAAAAAAATAAAAATAAAAAAGAGAGATGAAATCTTTTTTTTACTACCTCTGTAGGTGATTTTCTGTGGTTCCTGTTAAATGGTCCATGTCTGTTTCTTTACATTCACTTCTGTTTAAATTGTCTTTTGTTTTCTTTTTCCCCTTCATTTGTCAGTCCCGAGAAATGGCTTCACAAGTAAGTATTAACTCATTGTCTGCCTGTTGCTGGGTGTCATGGTTTAAGCCCGGGAGGCAGTAAGCCCCCCACAGCCACTCGCTTGCTCGCTCTCCCCAAGGTGCAACGGGGGAGAAAACTGAAAGGGTAAAAGTGAGAAAACTCGTGGGCAGTTCAATAAGTTAAACACTGTTTCCGTCACAAATCCAAAACGCCATCCCATACAGGCTACTGTGAAGAAATTTAACTCAATCACAGCCAGAAACAGTGCGCAAAGTTAAATTGGGGGAATAAAGTCCTTACAGAAAATGGAACTGTGCAGGGGATCATCCCTGGGTAAACAGATTTTAAAGCAGCATTGTTCTAGACACAAACGTCTTACTGAAAATCTCAAAGATGATAGACTGGAGCTTTCAGAAAGTATTTTAAATGAAATTTGAGGCTGATTAAAACAGAGGGGGACACAAAGAAGTACTCTGTGCTGCGCTTTTATCTTCTGTGTATTTAACAGCTGACACTGGGAGACACACTTCCGTGCTGCTTTTGAAAGAGAGTCTGGGGTTCTTTGGTTTTGCTTTGTTGTTAAACAGTTGAACTTTTTCTGCTTGCATAGAGCAAAGGGCCATTCTGCACAGCTTTATCAACAGGCAACATAAAAACTTAATGGTCATCTAAGTAAATACTTAACTGTTATGATGATGATTGGTCTCTGTCTTTTCAGTACTACAGTCTGTTCAGTACTACAGACTGTTTTATCAGAAGCTGGACAAGGAAAGCTACCAATGCAGGCAGGAAGAAAGGCAAAACAAGACCACCCTTTATACTCAGTTTGTATCTGATTTGTTCACACCAAATAGCTCCATCCTATCCATAAGTAGCACCTTATCATATGGAATATAGTCTGCCTACCTTAATCCTTACTGTAAAATATGCACAAAACCAAAATGACAATTTAACAAACAACAACAAAATCAAACAGCATTCCTGTACAAAGGGGTCTAGGATTCTCTTCTATGCCCTTCCCAAAACATCAGCTGAGTCAGTAACAAAACTTCAAAGACCATGTAGTCTTAAGAAAAAAAACAACAAATAATCCCTTTTCTATTGCAGACTAAGCTGAAGAGCCTCAATAAATTAGATGGTCTTTGCATGAGGTTTATTGCAACATCCTAGTTTAGATTATTAAAAATGTGATTTTATTGAAGTGCTACAACACAAACATTTGTAGTGTTTTGATTGTTTTGCTGTCTGTTTGTGTTTGTTTGTTGCCTTTTTTTTTTTTTTACACAGATAAAAGCTAGTTTGTGCAAAAGTGAAATATTTAAGTATCTTTCACACTCTATACAACTGACTCATATCAAATACTGTTTTATGGACTCCAGGAACCTTACAGATTCTATGTGGGAATGTCTGGTGAGCCTCTTAAAGAAAGCTTGTATTAAACACTGATGAGGTCAGCAGATTCTTGCTTTCAGATTTCATATTAATGGGAAAAGGCCATTAAATAGCTCTTGGTTTAAATTTTCTTTATTCAGTGATAACTTTTAGCATATTGTGAATTCTTTCTCTTCTAGGGGATTCATATAAATTCAGCCAGCTCATTTACATAATCTTTGTTTTGTACTTCATACTTTCATATGTGCCTGGGAATTTGAGATACAGTTAACAGGCATATTCTACCTGTGGTCTTAAAAGAGTGCTGAAAACAGTGCAGCAAAGTTGAACTATTACTTAATGAATCCACCACATACATCTAAAAAGCAGTTACGGAATTGAATTTCTGGCCGCAAATATGCAGACTGGGAAGGAAGTGGAGAAGTCATTCAGAAAAGATTCCTAGATTCAGGAAGGGCAGTGTCAGGCTAGAGTTGCTCTTCTCAGAATCAAAGTGGAATCAAGCATTAAATAACATAACTTTGACAAACATATTTGTATCATAAATGAGCTTTTTACATAAAAAGTCAAAGGCTAATTAAAGAATGCCCATTCAGGAACACTTGCTAAGTACAAACAGCTGAATCCCCTCAGCTCTACTGCAACCAAAACACACGTTCAACTGCACTGCTGAAAAGAGGAGAGAACATCTTAATCTGCTTCCATTTTGTAATGCCCTTAATCTCTTTTGTCATTTTCCTTTCAAGTCTCAAATCTCTATCAGCGTGGAAGAATGGGAAGACACTAAAGACACCAAAGAACAGTTTAGTTATCGCGGTAACCATCGGAACTCAACCTCCAGTGACCAGTCTGACCATCCCCTGCTGCGACGGAAGAGCATGCAGTGGGCGCGGCGGCTGAGCAGGAGAGCACCCAGGCACTCGGGGAAAACAGCAGAGAAGATCAACCAGCAGAGAATGAACCTTTACAGGAGGTCAGAAAGACAGGAGCTTGCTGAGCTCGTGAAAAACAGGATGAAGCATCTGGGCCTTTCTCCAGCAGGATACGGTATCGCTATTATAATAAATACTTCAATAACATTAGCGTTATGCAAGCTGAGCTCATTTTTAAGAACTGAGGGTGCCATAAGCAAAATATTAACTTTATGATAATGTTTTTGTTCTGTTGGTTTAGGGTCTTTTTTTTTTCGTTTACCAAGAGTAACAGAATGTTTTTAGTCCATTCTATTATCACTCATTCCCGTGTTCATATGGAAGGCTCAGAAGGCAGCATGTCAGTCACATTTATGTTCAGCATATGACATGTATATGCTGAATGTACATTACCCTGTCATTGAACAGCTTCACCTTATTTCCACAAACGTGTTCAAATACAGATGAAGGCAGAACTGTTGTAAAAGTTCACTCACATGTCAAGGTGGGGAGTTTTCATATGTGAAGGATATTGCATTTTCTCCACAATTCTTAAAAATAGCGCCAAATTGTCACATTACAGTAATTTTTTATGAAGCATGTTTCATTAGGTCTTTAACATTTTTATCCATCAAGTCCTTCTCCAGCAAGGCTGATGTTGGGTTGCTTTTTAGTTTGTTCCATTTTATTTTGTAGGTTTGCTTTTTTTAAGCTATTGACAAGAGCTGTGCAACACTTATTAATACATGCACCACAGCTGCCTGGGTTGCCTTTCTATGGCCTTGACCCCAGAACTATGGGTTCTAGTTTCCTAGAAACACCCAAGTATTTCTAGATCCCAACTTATTAGTCTGCAGAGTAAGTCCATTGTGCAACTTGGTGCTTTCTACTTCTGAAGCAGCAACACTGGGGTTCCCATGCTCCATTTTCACTTAAAGAATCCAAAATGTTCTCTTTTACAAAAGTATTACTCTTCATTTTTTCAACATAATTATTTTTAAATTTGACTTATCCATAAAATATCCATCTGCTGTAGGTAAATGGGGTATTTCCTGCAGAATGGATAGTTTTATTTGTCTGTTTAACAATAAACATTTTTAATGCATGTTCAAAACATCAATAACCAATGGCAAAAACCAATTTTGATATCAATAGCAATGTACAACCCAACAGTAGTCGTTATTGTTACTACCAACACAAAATCAACTTAACTGCAAGAGAAGGCTGCTACAGAATATATAGCTGTAGTTTTGCTTAATATCTACATATCAAATATGTAAATACAGTATCTTTTTTTCCACAGTCCAAATGGATAATTACTATTCCTTCTTTCTTTGTGTATTCTATACAACTCTCTGCAGAAAGATTCAGGACTCAATATTTTCCAGGAGTTTCACAGGCCACAATAACATTTGATCAAGCATAGAGAAGTTTTGTAAATTTGATTCATATTTACGGTAGTAACAAGAAAACTTTGTTGTACTACTGCTTTTGCTGTCAAATCCTAGTTAAAAGCTGAAAGTAAACATTCGTTTCATTAGTCAGATTTAGGATGATTATGTACCCTCTAAAGAACAGCAAAAACCTAAAAAAAAAATGTCAGCCTTCATTTTCAACACATCAGTAGAAGAATAATGAAAAATGCAAGGAAGGCATACCAACTTCCATTTATACAGCCTTCACATTTCAAGCCGTTGGCACAGGTGGTAAAAGAGAAATGCTTGCTAGATATATGGAAAAAGAGAAAAGAGGTTTATGTTGACCAAATCTGGAAATGGATGAGAGTGCCATACACCTGCACTTAACCTTGATCACTTGAACTCAATGCCAGCCGAGGATGGAAGTCCCTACTTCCCACATACTTACCTATGCTGCAGGGCAGGCTGGTAAATCACCTTAAAGTTGGGTTACATTCAGAACTGTTGTGACTGAAAAAAGCAAAAGAAGATTTTTAAAACATTCAGAAAGAAAACAGGATATTTTTTGAGCTAGTAACTCAAAAGATAACATGTCAGTTCCAATTCAAGTACAGTTGAAAAGAAGTTGCTAAACTTATTTGAAATCATTCTGACAATCAGACACTTTTTGACAGCTTTCTGAACCAAAGAAGATTTTTTTATCAAATTAGTTTGTCAAAAATACTACTTTTCACAATTCATTTGTAAATATAATTCATTTGGTACATTTTTTTCTGTTCTCTAGATGAAATGAATGATCATCAGAACACCCTTTCTTACATCCTGATCAATCCTTCTCCAGATACAAGATTAGAGCTGAATGATATAGTGTAAGTTAAAGCATCCACATAAAAAAATAAAGTCACAAGACCTGCAAAATTTCTGGTTTGCACTTTCTGCCTGAATTCCTTTTATTATCTTTCTGCTGGAAAAGAACTCCAAATGTTCCCATACATCTGCAAAAAAAAAAAGGAAACTTCTATTTAAATAGCCATCTAATTATACTATATATGTACTTATTAAAAATTAATATTTATTCTCCTTAAAGTTTTGCCTGTAATTTAGCTACCCAGTCTTAATAGAAAGATCAACCCCTTAAAATCAGTATTTTCAAGTGGGATTTGATTACATAGATCCGAAGATTATTAAAGCGAATAGAAGTCTTCCCCTGAATATCATGTGATATTCATGCTTAATGGCATGACCTTAACACAGGAAATGTTTTCCCCTGCTTACCAGGAATTTTTCCAGGCTACATGAGAAAAAAATGAACACAAATTTGAACTGTCAAAAAAGTTTTGAAAGCCAAGAATTTTAGTTATCTAAGCATTGTTTCTTATTGAAGAATATGTGACAGCTGTGTTAACGTCCTGAGCCATTTCTGTCTTTGGTTTGCTCTACTAACATGCCCCTCTGCTCCACGGGCAAGAGACCAGAGAGCCCAGCTGTGCAGGGGCCTCCACGTCACTGCTGACCCACCTCATTGCTTGCTCACAAGGAGGAAAAGCTGTTAGAGAAAGAATCCAGCTCCAGAATGTCAGCCTACACCACGATTACCAACATCTGACTTTTAATAATGGAGCACAATGACAAGAACTATCCATTGTTTTCTTTTAGAAACAACTCTGTGGACTGCTTGTTTATTCTTTAAGGTATAATGAATAAAGGCAATGCATTAACACATACAGTGTGCATTAACACATTAATACATTCTTAGCAAAGCAGCTCTCAGTTCAAGTAAGTTTTCACTGTGCCTGGTACATACACATAATGTCTGGGTAGCCAAAATGTGAAAAAGCTTTGTTATTAGCTCCTAAAGTGAGTGATGCTACTGAGTGTCCAAGTTACCCAACAGGAATTAGATTAAGCACCTTCAAAGTAAGTCTCTAAGTCTTCCTCAGATCTTTTCACAACATTACAACTCTATGCACTTATCCTTGCTTGCACCACATTGTTTTAATAACAGTTATAATTTCTTTTTGTAGATACTTGATCCGACCTGATCCATTGACTTATGTTCCAAATGCTGCACCCAGCCGAAAAGACAGCTTCTGCAATACAGTGGGACAAGACACCAGGGAGGAAACACAACTTTGATTTGTAATTCATCACAAAATTAAGAGACAATTTTATACACATGTTGTTTCCACTAACCATTTTGAAAACTGAGTGGTATATTTTATTCAGATTTTGGAAACAAAATGACAGTGGGTAAGTGACCAAATGTAGAAATGTGGTGCCTAGAAACTCTTAATTTCAGGGATTGTCAGGCTTGTGGCCTGTTGAGTATGATAGTTGAACTTTGTCAGCCTAACAGAATTATGACACCTGTTTGCTATTTAACCAATATGAACAAATGTCAGATTTCATCATATGTTTTGCTTAGATGCTTCTAAGCGTATTTATCAAGGTGACAAGCATGTCAGTGACTAAGCTTCTGATCTACATCAGATTATCTGATGCCCATAGAGAGACAATGGATAATTTGTAGTAGAAAATACATTAATACCTAAAGCTGCCAGCAAGGCTCTGCGTGTCAAGAATTCAGTCTTTGAAATATTTTTCAATCTCAGCCTGTCATCCGTTTGTATTAGAACAGGCTAGTTTAGGTCCCATTTTAGCCTCCAGGACCTGAGCGTTAGTTCTTTGGGTTTACACAGATCAGGTTGAATGACATAACCCAGTCGCTCCGCAGAGGTTGAGATCTGAGACACATCCACTGAAAGAGGAGCCCAGCTGGAGGAAAATCCCTGTCATCTCACACAGGCAGCCCCCCCAGACTTGCAAAAAACTGGGAAGGTACAATCTGTGTGAAGCTGCATACAATGGTAGCTCAGGTGAAATGTAATCCTTTGAACCTTAGCGAGTTTGCCTAGAGAAGCCTGAATAGATAATAATACAAAAGTGAGAACATCCCTCTAGGGAATGATTCCTACCGCAAGTCCTTTCCATTTTCATGAATATGCCAGAACTGAAACTGCCCAAAGCATGTACATGCCCAGTCATCCAGATTACCCAAATGTGATACATTTTCATATGAAATGATGTATCCCACTGAAAATCAAAGAAATTTTTATCCCATTCCATAAAATCAATGTAATTCCACATTATGTGAAAAAGCATTATGGATTTACAACCTCTGTTTTGGCATGAAGTACCCAAGAAAGCATCTGCTTGTGTATGAAACACCTGGAGCTGCTACAGAATCTCCAGTCTGTATGCCACAACTGGTCAAGCTTTCTACAGAATTAAGCCACAACTGGTCAAGCTTTTTATAAAATTAAGCATGCCTGTACAGGATCATCCAAAATCATGTTCTTGCTCTGCCATCTGTCACAAACTGGGAAGAACATACTTAAGGTTTAAAAAGCCCTACTGTTACACTTACCTACATAGAACCAGTACAAGAAATTTGGCAGTCTACTGTCTGATTATTCTTTGAACATCCTTGATGTCCTACTTGTACCAAAAAATCAGTCAGAATTATTTAGATTCTATTCTATATTCATTGATAGAACTACATTTTATTTCTGGATAAAAAAACCAAAAAATACCCCCACAGCCAAGTTGCCAAAAGTGAGCAACTCATGGATTTGAGTATATTTATCAGCATTGTAAGGATGTTGTAATCAAGTCACGTTCAGATTAGGAATGACATCAAATCTACTGTTAACGCAACCCTACCTCTTCATTCCTCCAAAATTTAAAAAATCCATTCCATCTTAATTCAGAAATCCTGAAGCTACAGTTACAAAAAACCACAGAGGTCTCAGACTGGACTGCAGCTCTCAGAAGACCAAGAGTACCAGTTTTAACAGGAAAAAGGATAAGTGGAAAGAAGTTTCCCAGCAGGTTTTTTTTTACATTGACATATTGAAGTAGCATCATGGTCCAGAAGGGTTTCAGTGGTTCTCCTTAGAGTCCATTATTATTCATAGTGTTTTTCCACACACACTAGTAATTTATCAGATTATTCTGATGAAATATTTCAAATGGGCACTGTGGGAGGAAAAAAGAAAATTGAAACAGCTGCACAGACTGAAGTCTACAGTTTTTTTTTAAAAACGTGTATGGTACAGGATCTTGTCCAAGACCTGTCATACAAGTTATCCCAGAAAATTCTGCATGTGCACTGTGAATAACTTTCTATTTTCCATGTCTCTGGGGAGAAGACAGTATTCCAGATGAATATTTAAAAAAAAAAATACAAATTTCTTATAAGCGTTCACTCCAAAATATTTGGAAGATCTTTTGTTTCATACCAAAGGTTTTTCTAACGGAGTCTCAAGGAGGCAGGCAGGATTCCAGAAACATGGCTACCCTCCAGCAGGCAAGCCCGATAGCCTGCTTTTAGGGTGATTCACACACTGTTTCACAGGCATTCCCTGTACACTGCCTATAATATGCACCACAGATTTAAGGACACTCTGCTGAAAGGATCTATAGCTAGGACTGGAGTCCTCACATTTAACAGCCAATAAAGCAGTATAAACAAGCAGTCAGGTGTGTCCGTTTTCCCACTCAACTCAGCAGAATTGCTGCTCAGCTAGATGTGAAGAGTAGCATCTAATGTGTCCTGATATTTCTCCAGGCCTAATGGATTTCTAATTGCTCATTAGCCCCAGAAGATTTGCTAAAGCAAACACAAAGACAGCTGGAGACACAGTCTCTAAAATGAGTGCAAGAAAACCTTTCTGAACAAAATACTTAGTTCTCTTCAAAATCTACTGGAAGACAAGGAAGGTAATAAAAATTAACAACAACATCTTATGAAGTAGAAGTTCTAATAACCCATGAATAATATACCACAAAGTTCAGTTATTCAGAATAATACTGCCCTTCATGTTGAAAGCAGAACAGCTTTGCTTCCTCTGGAATATCTTCACAGATACTCCATTCTAGGGGGATTTAGATCTTTCAAAAACCATCCCAAGTACCATATGAATGAGACAGTATGCACTTTCCTTCAGTGAAAGTCATCCTACAGGCAATCTTATGTTCACATGCTTTCTTTCCTCGTGATTATCAGAAACATAATAAAAGCCTAATTGGACTGGAGACCAGACTGAGGAACAGTAATCTTTATGCTCAGAGCTGGAGAAGGGATAATGAAGCTCTAGAACGAGCAGGGTCAGATGACTATTGAGCAGAGGAGTTTGATCTGGCAACAGTTCACTCAGTAAAGAGAAAAATCTAGAGCTATGAAAAAAACACTATTTCTATCTGTGCTTAAATGAATGCATTTTTCCTCCTGACACACTTCTATCAACAGCTCCAAGATGTCCATCTTTCCCAAAACTATCTTAACACAGACCAAGCAGTTTGGTACCCACAGTCACAGTCCCAGTGAGGGAAGTTCTAGCAATTAATAACTGCTTCATTCTCACAAGAGAATGCTCAAGCAAAGCCAGACCTACCTGTGAAAATGTATTACCTAGTCTGCAATAAAAAGTCACAAGAACTGTTTCAATGGAATGCAGTGTGTTTCCTTAGCTATTTCGCTCCAATTCCACAACATGCTTTAATTCACATACAAAGTAAAAAGCACAGAGTTTGAGTTTTTAAAGCCTGCAGTAGAATGAGTTAGTGAATTTGTCATGAAATTATGTCTTGGAAATTAAAAGAACAGTTATTTTCCAGCATACATGCTTCCACTCTCACAAACGACTTCCTACTACAACTACTCTTAAACAATTTTAAAGTATACAAAAATATATCACTGAATGTTTCTTACACATCGTTATTTACCAACGAACCAAAAACCACTAACAAATAAATTTCAGACTCCAGCATCAAGTGCACCAGAAGTAAGTCACGATTGTGTGTTACTGGCCCTGTAATACACAAGGACTGACAGCAACTGTTCTGTAATTTTGAAACACTGATGCATGAGATTTTGCTTCACTGAATTCCACTTGATATCCAGCAGAAACCAGTCACTAGAATCTGGAAATCAACAACAAGAAGCAGCTCTGTGCAGGTACATCAAGTTGTACAAAGTTATTAAAATACTTTTTCAAGGCAGTGCTATAAATGCAGAATTTATAAAATAAAGCAATCTGCATAAAATATGGTGGCATATTCTTGATACTATATTAGAAACAGCCCACTCCCACTTTGAAACAGCCATACATTGAATAAATGTCTAAAGAATGACACTTTAAATTTTCAGCCACTCTTTCTTATGCTTGATACAGAATATGCACTGCAGGGATACAGGATAAGAGTTACTAATTTATAATCAGTTATGACAGGTGACCAAAAGTTTGCTTTTGAAGTTAATCCAAAATATTAATGATGATTTTGTTATATACTTCATTATCACCTACACTACCAATGCAAGAATGTCAGTAATGGTAATTCAACACAAGTATAAACTCCCATGACCTCTGAAGAAGCTTGAAATATTTCACTTAATTAAGTTAGAAACAAACACTTGAAGTTTTTGAGTTCTCTAAGAACTGAAGTTTTCTATATGTTCTGCAAAATCCAGACTTTATACTGTTATGATTTTTAAGTGGCTCGTTCCAACCAAGGAGAGAGACTGGAAGATAAACCATAGAAATAAAAGAGTAAATACTTTATGTGCATGAGGTATCCCAGACAAATTGGGGCACTCCAAATGTGATTATGTTTAAAGCATACAGGTACAACATGATTTGACTAATCACTAACACCCACACTACCAATTACTAATAGCAGTAAAACTTCTCTAGATCATTTCCTATTTCTTTTGTCCTTTCATCAGTAGGGGGTGGCTGATGAACTACTTAATGTCTCTGGAAACTCTGTAGCTTTGAACAGGTTGGTACTTACTCCTGCTAGGGGTTATAAACCCTCACTGCTTCCATAACTGTACAGTGGTATGGCAGACTCCAAATAAACCCAGAGAATTGGTATATTTATAGTCTATTATTTGGACTACTGGCAAGTCTTTGTTAAGGCAGCCAATTCTGCTGCTTGTGCACTCAGCTTCAGGCTGCGGTGAAGACTCTATTACTTTATCTTACAGAATCATGGTATTATTACAATTGGAAAATACCTCCAAGATCATCGAGTCCAACCTTTGATTGAACACCAGCATGTCAACTAAACCATAGCACTAAGTGCCACGTCCAGTCATTTCTTGAACACTTCCAGGGATGGTGACTCCACCACTTCCCCGGGCAGCCCATTCCAATGCTTGACAACCATTTCAGTGAAGAAATTCTTCCTGATGTCCAAACTGAACCTCCTCTGGCACAACCATTTCCTCTCGTCCTATCATTCGTTGCCTGGGAGAAGAGCCTGACCCCCACCTGGCTACAAGTTCCTGTCAGGTGGTTGTAGAGAGTGATGAGGTCTTCCCTGAGCCTCCTTTTCTCCTGCCTAAACACCCCCAGCTCCCTCAGTCACTCCTCATCAGACTTGTGCTCCAGACCCTCCCCCAGGTTTGTTGTCCTTCTCTGAACTCACTCCAGTACCTCAAAGTCTTCCTTGTAGTGAGGGGCCCAGAACAGGACACACTGTTCAAGGTGTGGCCTCACCAGTGCCCCGTACTGTGGGACAGTCACTGGTTCTGGCTATGCTATTTCTGATACGGGCCAGGATGCCAGTGGCCTTTGTGATCACCTGGGCACACACTGGCTCATGTTCAGCTGGTGTTGATCAAACCCCCCCCCCCCGGGTCCTTTTCTGCTGGGCTGCTGCCTTCAGTAGCTACTAAATAACCTGGAACTTCATTACCATTCAGATAATATGAGGCCCTGCCCACCCATAGTTTAAAGCACAAAGGTACCTTTGGTCATTTAAAATTTGATAGAGAGTTGAAAGTGATTGTCTAGGCTGTATAAAACGTTAATGCAGATAGAGAGTTAGCATTTCCAGAGGCGAACTTAGCCTGGAAAAAGGTGTTAGTTAACTGTATTGAATGTTTTTCACAAACTGATCTCTAAAGAGTTCTATACCTGTATTTGAAAGGGAGCTGCAAAAGTACAGTAAGTCAGAGTTTTTCAAATGTTTTGTGCCAAAACACTACTTAACAGATGCCACATGTAGCTCACAATCAAAGAGCAAATATCAACACATTGTATTTTTTAGAGATTCTTTAGCAGTTTCTTGCTATTTCACAAAGAAATGATAGATTTAGAAGGACTAAAATAGTCAGGAATCCTACCTCTGTGCCCACAGAGAGCCTGAGAACAAGCTTGTAGGCCCTAGGATTTCTGTTCTAAGTATTTTCCAGAGAAATCATGAGTTAACACAAAGAAAACTGAAGCAGGACATTCTCCGTTCTATTTGAAAAGGTAAAAACACTCTGCCACTTGTAGCAATGAAGAGACAGCCTATGAAACGAGATTGGATTGAACCATTTTAGAATATGCAATAGAAATGTAAAGTAAGAATTAATTCATGCTAAATTATAATGTAATCTGGATCAGATAGATACCATATAATCTGAATGTAGATGTGTGGTGGATTACTCTTGGCCAGCATCCAAACACTCACCCACCTACTCCCTTCTCAAGTGGACAAGGGGAGAAAAGAGGATGGAAAAGTTCATGGGTCAAGATAAAGAACAGGAAGATCACTTACTGGATACCATCAAGGACAGAAAAAACTTGGGCAAGACTAATTTATATATATTGCTGATTAAAATACATTTGGATAGGAAGAAACAGAGATGAAAATAGAAAGCAATACCTCCTACCCATCTTTTCCTGGGCTCAACTTCTTGTTCTGCCCCTGCAGCAGCAGAAAAGGGTTGGGGGTTAAGGTCTCTCCCTACTCCTCCTCCTTTTTAAAAACACGTGCTCCAGTGTGAGCTCTTGAAGGGCCACAGTATCTTCAGAAAATGTCCAGCTGCTGTAGGTTGAGAGAAAAAGGGCATAAGCATATTCTGTGATAAATTGGTCAATAGTTTAACTAACTCACAAACCTATAAAACATTAAGAACACAGTGAGTAATGGCTTAGCTCTAGCAATCTTCCTTCTTATCTTTTCAACTCTTTAAAAACTGTGCATTTTGACATAATACATATTAAACATCCAGTATCCAAAAAAACAGAGTAAAATTAATTTAAGAAAGAACATGGGCAGTGTGACATCAGATGGTAAGAGGCATTTCTGTATCCATTAATTGCTGTGCTGCTATTTGAAATATGAGAACTTCAGCACATGAAAATAGGAGAGCAAAAGGTAATATCCAGTGTTCTAAGTGTACTTCTGCATGGCAATTTTCTTGATTGAGCTAAAAATATTTTGTAAAATATTTTGTTTGTTTTGATAAAGCAATTCTGTCAGATTAAATCCTGGTTCCATTGTGGAAAGAACAGGAACTTCTCACTAAGAAGATTTTTCCAACAGGCCACTAGAATATTTATTGTTTCAAGTTTGATTGAACTGCATTGAGTTATTACAAGATTAGTAGAGAATTCATGCTGCAGAAAAGCAAAGAGTACCTATGTCTGAAAAAATAATTATAGTTTATCTTGCTTATGACTTTTTAAAATGCCAAGAAGCTCTCAAAATACAATACTCCTTTTCTTTTAAAATTCTGTCCAGGAAAAAGAAAAATAGTTTAAAAATAAATTCTTACCCACAATAATTACCCATACTATTAAACCAAAACAACTACAGTCAATGAAAATTATTTTTCTAAAACCAACTGTGTAGCAAAATGCCATGTGTATTAAGTTGCCTTGGCTATTCAGATTCACAGGCATTTAACTGCATTCAGAATTTAAAATTACTTCACATGTGCTGAAAAAAAGCCAGAATTAGGCCTTATTAAAATAATAAAAAGGATGAAGAAGAATAGAATGCAGTAGAGAAAAACAGGAAAGGAATTAGAAAAAAGAAGAAAAGAAGTTAATATGCTACTGCTTGTTTCCACTCCTGTTTATGTTATCTTTTTCTTATTTATCTGAAAAAGACAGATTTGACAGCTCATGAGTGAAAATCTACATCACCGGGTTCTAATTTCTAGCCTGTCTCATCTGAGATTTTTGGAAGAATTTAAAAATAAGATGAACCAACCCCTCACATTCTAGCAGTGCTTTGATATTTTCCCAACTTCTTCGAGTAATGAGTTTTGAAGTCCAGTCCTTTCAAGGTGGTCCCACAAATGGTGAATTTCAAAGTAATCTTTTGAGAAGATGATACATGTGTTTGAAGATGCAAACTGAAGGCTGCCAGAAAGCATGAGATAGCTTATTTAATTTAAAATTTCCAGTGGGCAAAGTGGATCATAGTATCTCAGCTACTTAGTTTCAGTTTAGTTAAGCCAGCTTTTAGGCAAATCAACTAAACATATACAAAAGGATGAGCTGGGAAGTGAGAAAAGAGCAGGAGGTGCACCCACCCAAATTAAAGGCAGTCTTTTTCTGGAGAGCAGCTCAGCTCAGGGTTCTGCCATCTCTCTCTTGGGAAAACTGGGCTGCATAAAGTCTCAGGCCCACCCTCCTGCTTGACCTGTAAGAGCTCCCAGGGACCAACGTGGAGTTAACAAGATGAACCAATAACAGTTTCACCCCTCTTTTTTCAAACCTGTGTTTCATTTCAAACATACATACCGCAATATTTGGAGGATTAATCTGGGCATCTCAGTGGTTATAAAGAGAAGCAGGGATATTGCAGTTTCTGTCTGTACTAATTTATTCTTGGGTTACAGGAAAAAAAAAAAAAAAAGCCTTACAACCACACAAGGACCATAAATCTAGTTGTACTCCCTTTTACCTGCACCACTTGGTTTCCCAGAGAACCCACGCAATCCTACCACGGTTTATACACATAAACTCACACAAATGTGTCTTGCTGAGGTGTGATGTGAATTGGTGATAGAGGGAAGATAGTGAGGAAGAAAAAAAAAATTATCTTGGTAGGTATTGTTGGAAATATATACATTCAGTTATTTCAAAATTTGAAATAAGGTTTGATTTTGCGTAAAATGTGTGGTATGTGCATCTTTAAAACCACTTTCTCTTACAATGATTACAGCAATTTGAACAGCGAATGGATTAATAAACTGTGAAGGGAATTAAGCACTTTACATAAAGCACTGAAGTATATTAATAACAATTTAAATTATATAAAGAACATATGGAATCAATCTAAAAAATGTATAAAGTATTTGTTTTATAGTGTTCTGTAAAATCTCTGTATATGTACTTTTCTGAGTTAATCTCATCAAAATGCTACCAAACAGAAATAGTACTTTTTTTCCTCTGCAATATTTATATATTTAAAAAAACCCAAACAAACAGGAATATATGAAAAACTAAAGAAGAATTTTAGGTTCTTTTTCTCTTTACGGAAGTGCACTTCAAATTTAAAAATAGCTTTCAAGGAGAATTTAAGAGCAACAGCTATACTAGGATTTGCTTGTCTCTAGATAGCTGCTATATAATTTACTTCTTCAAGTACATACAGGAATATGGCTGCTAAATACTTAATCACATATAAACAGCACAATTCCCTCCCTGTTTCCTGTTTTTATGTAAGCGAAGCGCAATAAAATTTGTCATGGGACAAAAAGGGAACACACTGCATGTGAAGAGCCAAGAATTTCTTGCTAGTCTAACAAAACTGTCCTATCAAAAACAGTTACTAGTTTAAATTATTATTTGCAAAAGGTGGTGTGGAGAGGGTGGGGGAAAATAATTCTACACACAGTCCCTGTTATCTCCCTCTCTCATGTCATCCTCACCTTTTTTAATGCTTCTCTAGTGGGGTCCTTTGAGTCAGTGGTGCCAGATTTTCTCAAGGAGGTGGAGCAGTTTGTGGCACGCTGAGAATGCCCCACATTCTCTATCAGAAGGAACCCTGATTCTCTACCAGAAGGGATGCTGATGCTGATGGCAGAGTCTTCCCTATCCGAGAATCCAGTAGTGCTAATTTCCATCTCTTTTCCAAGACAAAGCTTCCATTTCTTCCTTGGCTGTCAGTGCTCCATGAAAACTTATTTTATTATGCGTTGTGTGTTTACTTTGAGTATTTCCTCCTTGTGTTCTTTGTTATGGCAAATCCAGTTTTACCCAGCTCCCAATGGTGCTTTCTTATAGCAATAAGTACGTAGTTACTGGTCACACTTTCTTGTTTATCATCCCATATCTACAATCCCCTGTATTACACTATACTTTCAGGTCGAGTCATAAAAGGTATTCAACACAGAATGACTGTTTGCTGCAGAAATCGAGAAAAGTTACCATCATAAATAGGTGTTATGCCACATAGTTGTGGAAAGCCAAACTAAAGCTAAAACTACTTGAGTAACGGTAACCAATTCACCACACAATTTCCTGTTACAGCTTTAAAAAGCTAGAACAAAGCTCCAGCCCCTATCCTGTTAACTGACCTGAGGAAGGAAACAGTATGTATCTTTATATGAAATTCAAGCAAGGGTGTGCTTAGGAGGACAGTACAGAGGATGATCTTAGTCATGCTGTGGCAATTTGCTATGTTGTATCTGTGGTTTTTTTTAATTAAATTAATTTTTTAAAATTAAAGTAGACTGCTTTGTCAGCAATCACTAACAACATGCAGATAGGAGGAAACTGATTCATACCTACAGGAATCACATGGGAATTTATGAAAGGTCCCAGTTGCCCTGTCTCCCTTAGAAAACTACACCGTTCTTACCAGCAAAGATGATGAGCACTGGGGAGCAGCAGTTCCGAAGGAAGACAGCCTCCACAGTTTTAGGTTCTTTAGCAGATGGAAACAGAATATATTTATTCATTTAGATAGAGAGGTTGAGTATGAGAGTTTGTTGAGCTGTTTGTCTACAGATATCCATAGAAAACTGAACAGAGACCTTAACATGACTTCTAGACCACAAGTTGCCCCAAAACAGTATCAGTTTTAACCAAGTCATTTTTGATAAATGTCTGCTTGTACTTTCCTAAACTGCATTTAAATAATTTAAACCCCTTAACCTTCCAAAGCATCTATTTAATGCCTCATTACTTTGCCTATTTCCCTAATCCAAACTGATATGCCCATGCTACTTGAATTCATTACCTCTTGAAGCACTGAAAACAAATAGTCTTTTTCTCTGTGATAGCTTTTACCCTGTCCCTTCTCAGATTTCACTTGACATGTTTTCTGAACTTCCAACAATTCACATTCCTCCTCCTCAGTTCTCTCCAAGGGATTGGTATCTCCCTGAAAGGATTAAGGGGACTCATTACCTCAGGTGAAGCCTTACCCTGGGGGAGGAGAATAGAAGGATTACCTCATGGCAGTTTCTTCTGCCCTATAGCTCCTTATCCAGTGATTCTGCCCCACTCTAACACCTGTGACAAGCATCCTGTCATTAGATCATTGGCTGCTTATCCAAAAATGTAAGCATAGTGATTGTGAGCCCCTTATTTCTGACAAAGCAGTAAGTATCTTCAGTGAGCTTGCAGTGCTTTTACATAAATTATGGAACTGCTGTAGCTTCCATTGCAGTCACTTTAGGCCCCTTTCCGAGTTTGGCTTTAGAAACCTGTGTGATCATTGTGTCAGATCTGCAGATGGACTTTCCTACATATAAAACTCTAGTTTTTTGATAGGAAGGGTTTTGTAACGATGCCATCTTGTGATCATGGCCAAAATGACACTGTCTACAACTACAGCAATGTTTCATTTTATCTGCTTCAGGCTCAGGAAACTAGTGAATAGACAATGTCAGGAACAAACTAATGGCAGCAGGTATTTTCACCAGGTATCTGGATCTTCAACAGATAGTCCAAACAGAAGGTGCCAAACACAACTCCCCATAGTCTATGAGTATTAATAAACCCACAAACTTATTTGCATACTGGAACTGCCACTGGAATTTTCTTTAAAAACTATACATCATACAGAGCCTTCTAACCAGATTTATTTATGAATTTAAAGATACCATTTCAACAGGGAAACTGTGTCTTTGCAAGGATACTACTTCACTACACACAACCACCTCAAGTATCTGAATTTTACGGTAATTAACTAGACATGTAGATAGGGGAGTGTGAGAAATTCAGTTTAAGATCTGGAATCAGCAGAGAGAGAGTTTATATTTTAAACCAAACAAGTAGCTTAGACACAGGTTGGAAATGGCACATAAGGTTCAATATTTGCTTGTTTGCTGCAATTGTGTATGGATTTTTAACTGAATTTATCATTGGCAGAAGAATGAAAACCACATCAGTTTTCTTTATTAACTTTAGCACTTAGCTGGGTTTTTATAGGAATTAGAATAAATTAGAATAGCAATTTATATTAGAGATGTTTGGCTAATTGATATTTTATAATTAAAAGTTCTGACAATAAGGAGTTACATAGAGCAATTACTACAAAAATTAACATAAATTTAATTATGGGTGTTTATGTGTGGGTAGTTCATAAACAATTAGTCTGCAAGATTAGCGTCACTTAATGCTTTATGTGGAATCCTGTAAAAGCTGCAGAACATTGAAGTCTTTCTTCCCTCATCTCTTGGTTAATCATGAACTTGTGTAATTCAATTCAGCTAAAAGTGACATTTGTAAAGCTTTATCACATAAAGATCCTTATTGTGTCTCCACAGGGGGAAATGCATATGGAAAGTCTTGAGCCTTTCTGTTCAGCAGCCACTGGCTGTAATTCAAGGGCCTTGTTCACTGCAGGGATCAGGAATGTTTTTTCACCAATGTAACTGTGTGGGTCTCATGTTCTTTCCTACATGGATTCACCACAGGGAGTCAAAACACAGGAGAGGTAACCCAGAACCCCCTCTATCTGAATAAGGCACTGAATCAACTCCTTCCTATCCTGGAGAGAGTGATACCTTCATCTCCTATGGCTGCTGCCACAGTTTTTGATGTCACTCTTACATATCAGGCACAAGCAATGAATGCTCATCAGTCTTCAAAGAATGAAATCAAAATACATCTGAATTTCACATGAATCTTCCTTTATACAGTCTATGTTCTGTTGCATTTGGTAAAATGCTTTCACTATCTAAGGCTACATTGTATTTCAAGGAGACTAAGGTGATGTTGACCACTGGAGCACTGGGGCTTGCAGGATTGTTGGGGACTATCTGATCCAGGCAAAGGTTTTACGATCAATATTTTAGGTTTATGGTTCTTTTCTAAACCCCTATAAGGTTTAAGGCAGATAAGCTGTCTTAAATGAGGGGGAAAATCACCTTCATTCAGGGTTTGTTAAGAAAAATCAGACTGTATAAAGAATTATATCAAGGAAACTATGCCATGAATTCCACACAGATTAAATCCTCATTTTTAGACAATTTTAAAGAAATACCAGCATAGTGATCTACTTACTGCTCATCATCTAACTTGGCCAAAGATATCTGTAAATCCAGATGTGAGGGTGTTTGTTCCTCTGGCGTAACTGTTTCAAAACCACATCATCATTTTTCAGTTTTAAAATAATGAGAAGATGCAAACAGCAGGGTTAAATACAATTTTAAAGTGACTTTACTTTCCTTAGTGAGAATATCTAAACTATGCCCTTCCTGGCAAACCCTTCGCCTTTTCTGCTAGATTCCCAGGAATTTACTCTCAGTCCTGACAGTCAAGGGTGATTCCTTCAGAAGATATTTAGCAAGTGGTCATAGATTTGTCACTGTCAGGCAGCTGCACTGTCACACTTGGAGAACTTCTAGTAAAATGGACCTTAAAAGGGTAAAATTTTGGTTATGCAAAAGGTCCTTCAAAACAGTAACTTCTTATAGTTATCCTTAAAACCAAAATGCCTTCTGAGACAATTCGTTTAAGAAATTCTGGGAAAGAAGATTTTCTCTTGATTTGACTTAACATTTCAAGGGGAAACAAGATTATGCACTGTATCTTAAATCCTCCATTAGGCCTAACACAAGCATGCATTGAAATGATCATATTAATCATAATTGGCTGAATGATAAGTACAAACAGGATTCGCTTTTCTGGCACTCGTACCAATGTTCAGGTTACACAGTATAGACAACAGTTTTCACTGGTATGGAAAAGCTTTGCTGAAAAGCTCTAGAAGTTGTACTGTATTTACATATAACATGTTGAAAGTAGTTCTATGTATTAGCTCAAAGGACTGATAGCCGTTCTGTAGGTGTAACAGGTATTCCTTTATCATAGCTTAATCTTACTTGGGCCTCTAGATGGTGGTGTAACACAACTAATGACATCAGGGAGGTATTGTAGTGGAATATGAGCATATTCACTTTTATCACTGACCAGTTCTCAGCTCATGTCACAAAGTAGTCCTAAAATCCATGTGTTATCAGTCTCCATCAGTCTCAATAAAACCTACTTCAGGTTTTATTGAAAAATTGTCTGGTTTACAGCATCTAAGTTTGCATTCTTATTGTCCATAACCTTATTCCCTAGAACAGATCAGGGCAAAAACACTCCACTGTATTTTTTTTATGTTCCTGTAGAAGAAAAAATTAAAACTGTCATTTTAGGCTGGCACCTAACCAAAAATTACTTTTATGTCAGCAATCTTTTAAAAAGCAGCCTTGTGGGAAAACAAATTCTGAGAGGATTTAGAATGTGTCGTAGTCTTTTCACTTCATATTTTTGTGTACTTTAAACAAGAGCAGAAAAACAAAGAAATTTTGATTATTTACCAATAAACTTAACCAGTTTATAATAAATTTATGCATAAATTGCACCAGGAAAACTTCATGTGTCTTCTATGTTAAACAATGGGCTATGATGACTGAGCTGATTGCATTGAAACGATGTAATGGTTATTTTTGATTCATAAGATTTACTTCCTGTGGACAGAGTTCCTGAGTTAAGGAACTAAATTTTTGAAATCACTTCTACAATGCTTAAAAGTGTAGTTTTCTAGTCATTAAGGATAGCACAGTAGATAGACTGAACCTTTATCAAGACACACACTACATTGTACCTAATATAATGAGATACTTTTCAACTCTTCGATCATCTCTCAGACTGGATTCTGAAATGAAGGATAAGATATTTTTCTTTATGTCATAGTATTTGCAATGAAGAAGGTTCCCAGAACGGTGTTTCATGGGATCCTCTTGACTGGATTGGAATTCACATCACAGGAATTTATAAAAGTGTTATAAAAGTGTGGTTAGTTCGCATTATTTGTAAACAAATGAAGTGGGTTTAATCCACAGTTTTTCTCAAGCACAAGACATGTAACTGCAAAAAAATCACTCTGTGTCTAGAAGATGGATTCAATGCCTTTGGAAGGATATATGTTGTTCCTGTGCTCTGTAATTGTCTTGGGTTCTGTGCTTCTGAAGCAACCCAAATATCAAGTAATCACAGTCCTGAAAAACAGATACACTTCAGTGCCACATAACATAGGAAAAGTTGTGAAATCAAGATAAATAGCAACACAGACTCCTAAAACAAAAACTTTACTCCTGAAGACAATAAATAGAAAAGCAAAAGATCAGACAACTTCAGTCACTAAAAATATCTGGCTTTCAAACGCAAAGTTAAACTGTTATTTCCCTGTCAAATACTCAGAACTTTTTCATCACAGCACTGCATTACATTGTTATGTTTGAAAGACAAAATTATGATGGCTGCTAGGAAAATATGTGAGCTACAGAAAGTTAAGACAAATTTATTACAACATATTTGATGTACATAGCTGACCTAGGAAAGCAATAATGTCTGCAATGTTCTAAAATTAGTATACGAAGTGGTAAAAACCTATTACTTCAGGTATAAATTGCATTCTTCTTCAGTTATACTCTCCCTGTTTCACTTACTGATTTCTGCTTCACCAAATAATGTAGTAGCTGAAAAAAAATATAGTTGAAAATTGCCTCAAGGCAATTACAGAAAGAAGTATTTAGACATGCAAAATCTTTTTTTCACTGAGTTCTAATGTTCTTCCATTTGCTACCATACCTTGAGCTCCTATATTATTTTTATGTGGGTTTTTAAATCAGTTTTGCAGAACCCTTCTGCAAGTTGCTCTGTCATATATAAATAGAATCATAGTTTTGAACTGTAACAGTTATTTGTCATAGCATGGAAATAGCATATATGATGTACCAAAAGGGAAGCTACACTCAGCAGCAAAAGCAGTGGAAAGCAAAATTAGTTAATACTGCATACAAAGTTTAACAGTTTTTTGAATAGTACTTTGTTATGCATTTCCCTCATACTCAAAAGAGTTCAAATGAATAAAGAACCAACGTTCTCTGCTATCCTCAGAGGATCAAGTCATCTAAAAAGGAAATGCTCCAATCCCAGAACTCTATGACCACTTGCAAGTTTTTTCCTTAGTTTGTAAGCAACAAGATATTTTCAGATTTTGCATTCCTATCTGAAATACAACATACAGTGGTAGTGGGAACGGGGATAGAGAATTGAGATCTGAAACAACACAAGTGTGTGCTAAGATGAAAGTTAAGCAGGTCATTCTAAACAAAGGGCCGAGACCTCTGGAAAACCTGACAACATTTTAGCATGTTTATTCTTTATGGTTAGGACTGAGGTACATAAACTCTTATAGGAGTAATAAAGCATTATATTGCTTTATATGTGGGAAGAATAAGAATCAATTGGAAGCTTCTGTCTCTAAATTTTGATGAAAAAAGCATATGCTTTTTACAAACTGTCTGTTCACTTTGCCTGCACATGTAGGAGAGTTACTTAATTTGTCTGCTTTGGTGCTGTCTTAGGAAAGAACTTTTCCCTCCAAAACAAACTGAACCTGAGTTTCACACATCCCAGGGTATTGCTTCAGTTACTGAACCAATACATACACACACTCAAGGGTTTTTTTCTTCTTTTTATCTTGTATTTTACATTTGCAGAGGGGAAAAAATAATTTTCAAATCAATTTAAAAGGCTCTGATTGTTTATTGGTGCAGTTGAAACATTTTGATAGTGGGTAAAGTTTCCAGGAGACTGTCAGCACTAGTAAAAATAATTGAGGCATGTTCATAAATCCTGTCAAACCAAATTGCCTCTAAGAGCATAGTATGAAGGAATGCAGTTTTGTCCCTCCTTTTCCTCATACCTTGTTTCTGAAGTGTGGGAAATAACCAAATTTCTAACAGAAACCCCCCATTTTTTATGCACAGCTACGCAAAGTCCATGATTTAAAGCAGTGCTTATGTTTTCCTTCGTTATAGAAGTTGGCATAGTCACTCTATTTCCTTATAGAAATAGTTATACCCTAAGTTATTTATTTCCTTCTTTGTAAATAATAGTAAATGGTTCTTCTGATAGGCAATTCAGATTATTGCTCACAAGGGTCATCAAGTTATGGATGTATTAAAGTGCAGCAGGAATGAAATATATATCACCTTAGAGCTTATGATGTGTCCAAAAATCTTGGAAATTTTAATAGGCTGTGAAATATTTTGCCACTGCAAGTCACTTTCACAGCACGCTGTGCAACAAATGATTTAACTATTGCCAATCTATTCTTGGGTATCAAAGGCATTAATTAAAATGCAACTGCATGCCCTTTCTTGATGTATGCAATGCTTTCCTCCCATCCTCTCATAAGTAGAAACGTATGCTAAAGAAATCCCTCTTCAGTGTGAACTTCAGCTAGCAGAGTGAGAACTAGTTTGACAAGCTCTTGAAATAGTCCTGAAAAAATGTCACACAAGCATTACTTAAGCACTAAAGTGGTGTCTGTGTTTATGTCTGAAAATATTTTGTAGGCTATGGAACTAGTAAAACTCTTATTTGAGTCAACTACCATTTTATTTTCCTCATGCTTCTGCTTAGACATTTCCTTCTCTTTATCCAATTTTAATTTAGCCTTTATGACTTGTGTAAGAATATTTATTTGAAATTGAAATCCTACTCTCTGTTAAGAGGATACAGCCTCCTCCAAAGCCAATACTCTTAGCAGTTTTTAAATTTGGTATGGAAAAAAACAACCCCAAAAGATGTCTTTTGTGCACATACAGTAAAATGTGCAAACCACTCTATAACCTAATGCATTAACTTTATTTCCTACCTGTCTAACTGTATTGCAACCTGGTATACTTTACGTAAGCTATTATTTCTGCAAATTCTCATTTTCTCTGTCAAATGATGCATGAAAGCTAGAATCACTACGGCTTAATGGAATAAGCCTCTTATCAGTGCTATATATCAAAGGCATCTCTCTCCGAACACCTAAGGACAGAGGGATCATAAGTTCTAAAACAATTTCACTTGAATTCACAATAGGTCACTGGGTTTGAAGTTTTGCTGCAGCTGTTTACTTTTCCCCTGCTGGGGGGACAATGGTCAGCGTTATGCTGTTATTTGTTCTTTACAGGCTCAAGTGTGCTGGAGGTCAGCATGGGATTACAGATAAGAGAGGATGTTGAGGGATTTCTTTGTCTCAAAGAAGCACTCGATTTGTCTCTATTACAGAAGTTCGAAAAAGAAAAAAAGCATGAATATTTTTAATAATTTATATAATAATATCAACAGTTGATATAACAACATCAACAGTAATATGAATAATATAATAATGAATAATTGATATAAGAGCAAAGAAGAGGATGAATATAGTTTTATAAATCCAAGGCTGCAGTCACAGAGGCTATGACCAAAAAACAGAAGCACAGGTTTGGGGTAAGCTACAAGGAACAATGAGGCAGGGGAGGGGAGAGAAAGAGAATTCAAGTCCATGACTACCTTGATCTGGACTGACTGTCTCTGCATCACTTCTGAGTTTGTGGTAACAGTGCTTTGTAGATGCAAGGCAGTCAGGATCATTCAAGTGTCAGCCTGGAAAACAAAAAGCAAACAGGTATACGAATGGTTGTGTCCTTGCTTAATGAAAATCAAATAAATATTCCCAAATTACTTTTGGGGAGGGCAGAGGAAGTCCAGAACTGTATAAAAGGTTCCAAACAGGACAGTAAGAATCAAATGAGAAAACTTTTCATCCACGTCTCCTTCCACATTGTCTAAAGCCAAACTTCAGTTTTCATTTTCTTTAATCATATCATGCTTATGATATTATGGGAGAAAGTGAGTCTAACGAAGTATTCAAGTGGCTGCCAGCTATTACTTCCTTTCCGAAAGTCCCCCAAAGCTGCATCTTATCTAGATCTTCTAACTATATGGAGAATTACCTCTGTGCTTCACCTTCTTAGTTGCATTCTGGTATTCAGCCAAGTGGTATTTGGTTTTTTTTTCATGAGAAGATGATTATCTTATTATATTGACTTCCACATTCTTGTAGCACTAGAAAACTGTGCTTATGAGTATTCAGCTTACAGATGAAGCACATGAGCAAGAATGGGACACAGATGAAAAAGTGCTGACAGAGGGCAGGTATACAGATTTCTTGCCCCTGTATGAAGGCACAGTACAGCTGGAGGCACAGAATTGATATCAATTCATTTCTTTGTGAGGCCATGGAGGTTTTATTTTTCTAACTCTTTATTTTTAGTGCAAAGGACATTTGACAAGGACTGACTCAGTGAACCAATCTTTTTAGTGTAATTTATGGAATTAACCCATGAATCTTCAAACCTGGTGATATAAATTATACCTTCAAAATATCATGGCTTGCTGAATATTATGTTACTTTCCAGTTTTAAAAGTTCTGAAGTAGAGAGCAAAAACTTTGTGATGTATAGTATCAATTACACAACACAAAATCAACACTTTATCCTATAGATTATACGTGACTTTGGACTCTATGTAAAGAGGATTTATAAGCTGAAAGTTCAAGAATAGCACAACCAGATGACTATCAAAAAGGTTGAGACTAGTCTTTTGATACTTTCCCAGTACAGATACTAGTAATAAATACTGAAATATTTCCATGTTTAATGATCACACTTTTATTATTTAAAACATTTCTAAACATTGTTATCGTAATTGAAAAAAAAGAGTTATTTCTTCTCCTATACACATCTACTAATGTAAGGAAATGGCTGACAACCAACGTTGCTTTCAATAGGCAAGTTACTTTTTACAGGATCTGCTTCCTCTGCAGGTGAAGTTGTCTTATCAGTTCATGGATACAAAGTGATAATGCTGCAATATTAAAAGATCTAGTGTGCATAGCAGACACCATGGAAGACAGTTCAAAAGTACCAAATATAACTGTTACATTAAGCCCTTGATTAACTGTCTCTCATTTTGTGAAAATTAGCCCCTTGTCACAATGGAGGCCTATTTCCCCAAGTCCACCAGAAGCCCCTATGGGCTTCAGATGGTCTGGGCATGCCTAACCCTGTTTTGGTTTTTTGGTTTGGGTTTTTTGTTTGTTTTTGTTTTGTTTTGACTACCATCTCTACCAGTTGAATCGTTGTCAGACAGTTGTCACAAGTGCCCTGCAGGACACCCGTAAGCCCCTATTTTCACTTCTCTACTTTTCAATTTACTTCTCCAACCCTACTATCAGCTACGTTTTTGTCCCCTTTTTTTTTCTCTATCTCCTAATTTCTAATCAGCTTCTGCCTCTGGTAGAGGCCATTAGAAACTCTTTATTCTCAGTGAGATAACAAATCTCTCAAAAATTTCAATCAGATGCCCATGAATTGTCTCTCCTCCTGCCTGACTTGAAACACACCTGAGGGAAGGTATGTACCTGCTCTCACAGTAGGGCTGCTGGATTTCTCCAACAGAAAAACATGAAAATGGGAAGTTTGAAGGAGATGTAAAATCATTCTTGTCAGGAGTTCCCCTCAGCTGCGCTCAGGTCTCTGCCTGCTTCTAACCAAAACCTTTTATCCTCCTGCCTTGCCCCAGGTATGCAGACAGTACATGTATCTAGAATCTAGAAATAAGGAGCATGGATATAACCACTGCTGTTCCTTTCCCTATATTACTCACTGCAGTGACTAAGCACTGATTATAAAAATTAAAAAGAAAAATAGTGATTTTTTTACTCTATCCCTCTGATTTCAGCAGGTATTTATCAGGGTTTAGAGAATAGGGAATGAAGGATTAGTGTAAATTGATAAATAAGTTGGAAAAACAGTTACAGACTTATCACCTGAGCTGATCTCCATCTTGCTATAAATTAAAATAAATAAACAAACAAACAAATAAAGAAAAAAAAATACATAAAACTGAAGACAGAGGACTTCCATTGCTTTATACTGGTGGTCTCAAGCACCCAATGCCTCACTGGTGTCAGTGTGTTATCACTTCATAGAGATTAGAAAACACAAGAATTTTGTTTCACCTCTCAGAAACATAAATTGTCATTTCAGATGGAAGGTCAATGGGCAATCAAGCCTGAAGGGGCAGCAGGGTGAGAAAGCAACAAGAGAAACAGATGACAGCAGGAAGCAACAGCAAGCAGCTTATTTCAGTCAGGGATGTTGCTTACTCTTGCTCCTCTGCTGTCCCTTTTTGTCATCTAACATACTATCTTCTGCTATCTTACTGTCACTATGACTACCATTGACTACCATAATTTTTCACCAAGATAATCTCTGGGATATCTGAGTATGGGAAAGATCTAATTTTCTCAAAACTCTGGTACCAAAATGAGTTACCTGGATGTGGATCACCCCTGGCTAGGACTAGGAAGAGGAATGTATTGTTAGTTCTGACAAGAAAGAGCTTTCTGCAGTCACTGAACATGGCACAATCACTCTGAATAAAGTATATGACTTAATTTTCATTCTTAAGTGTCCAAACGTGCATGTCAACCCAAGGCAACAATTAATACTTGTAAACAATATTTGTTGTGATTACATTCATAACTCTGAACCATCACTGATGGAATTGCTAAAGTAAACAGTTTGTGGGTTTCTTTTTAACTCTTCCTCCGTGTTCATATAGCCCTGATTTCTTCAGATGCTGACATTTTATAAATGTCATAGTTTATGAGGAAATAATAAAACCCCAGATAACACCACACAACACTGTGACCTTTAGCTGAGGCATTGCTCTAGGTTCTTTAGTAAGCTCAGTAAAGAAATTTGGAGGTGAAAATTCAGGTTCTAGGAAGTAATTGAAGACTTCAAAGGTCACAGATTTTCTGTCTGTGAGTCAGAATCAGCCATATTTTTTTGTTAACCTGATGCTTGTGATTTGATTTTGCAAATGACCTGCTTTAGCAACAAATTATAGAGAGCTTTACTTGAAAATTTGGAAATTTTCATTATTATTTAGAACTCATTTTTTTACAGTGTCTAGTCTAATCAAACCTAAAGGTATGCCAAGTATTGATTTTTTTGCTTAGGATATAGATTCTGTGAATATGATTCCATGACAGTATTTCTGGTAGATCCTCTTAACAGGTATGCATTGGCATTTAATAAGCCATTCCCAAAATACAGTTAGAGAAAAATGTATTTTGCTGATATTTAAAAAAGATTATCAGAATTGTTTTGAAGACATTTGAGTGCTATCATAGCTTCAATAGGTGTTTTGACATTTAAGAATGTTATCATAGCTTGAATAGCTGTCATGAAAGACAGAGAATATCTATTGCTCTTCCCATGACCTATGCACATGTCCCAGCAGAATTACACAGATGTTTATTCCCCAGATTTCAAGAATTGAGGACAGTGTACCAGTCCAGTTTATACTGCCTAGAAAATGGAACTAGACACAGAATGTCAACCTATTTAGATTTTCTAATGGGACAGTCATTAAACCATATCTCATTGCTCAAAGAGTTCATCTGAAGCAACATGAAACCCGGAGCTACAATAATCAGAAGCAGCAGAACAAAAAAACAGTTAAAAAATTAATACTTAGCCAACAAATCAATAGGTGCAGAAAAACAAGAAACAAAAATGATCATTTTTAAGTATTTGGGAACTTGATAAAGTGTATTTATCAAGTAAGTCAATGAAGTGCAGACTTACTGTAAGTGCAGTGATAGTACTATAAAGGCAAAAATAGTCACTGTTTTTCTGTGTGCTGCATTTGAAACAAAAGGAGGAAGAACCTCTGTGAAGTTACGGGAACAGAAAACTTTGTTATAGGTAGCACAAGAGACATGTTCCAAAATTTAGTATTACTAATCCCAGAAAAGGCAGTGAAGATATCCAATGAGATATGTTTGTTGCAACAAATTTCACAGAGATTAGTGACACTGGAAAATGTGAACAGGGCAGTTTTAATTGCTCAAATGGTCTTAAACCCACAACTTGTGGTTTAACAGTCCTGGGAAGAGAAAATGTAAATTGTATCTTTGCTCGAATAGGAAATTTGAAATATACTCAGAAGTTATCCTGGACAATCATTGTGCGCTCATATGAGAGTTGTATATTTTTAAAGTCATTGTATTTCTGAACACATATATAAAAAGAGATGTTTTCTTGTCTGTATACACAGCTCCCTCATACACTAATCCCGACTTCCAATAGATTCATTCTGCAATTTCAGAAAAGAAAGTAACAATACAGAATATAGTACAACAAAGTAATTCGCATTTGCCTTAGTTGAAGGTTTAAATGACTCAACTTATCTCCTAAAGCATCCTGATCACAATTGCCAGAATTCAAAAAATTCCCACAATTGACAGGTGGTGATAAGAAATTATTTGATCAAAGTCTGAAGTAAGCATTTTTTTTGCAAAGTCTGGCATCTGTGAAATAACTGTCATGCAAGAAGCATACAAGCTTCCTGCTAGAATGGTATGAATCGTGATACTCCTGACACATAACACTTAAGACGACTGTTAAAATATTAATAATTTTATAATAGAAAAGGAAACACTTGAGTAGTTTTAAATTTATTCTCCAATTAGCTATAAATGTTACTGCTGGTGTGAGCACTGTGGATCTCTGAACTCTCAAAGTAATACTGCATTTAGGTAAGAACTGGGAAGTTAGTTCTAAAATAAATTTTAAAAAATTAAGAAAATACTTCTAGCACATATAGAAACACATCAGCAGCAGGTTACTTGGCAGTTCCATGTAGAAATTGTAGTGCTTTGGTGAATTATGCATCCTGCAAAAAAATAGTAACAGCTGCTTCGCTGCAACTGTCTCTGAACTACAGTAGCACCATTTTGTAGCACAATTTATTACAAAATAATAGAAACCCATGAAACTTGACAGCTTCTTGAGTCATGTAGAATAATCTCCTAATGCCTCAACTGTAGAAAGAAATTTCTGTGAAGTTTCTAACTATGCTAAAAATTCTTCTTCGAAGTCTTTCTCCATTCACATTTTATGAGTGTCAATTTGTTGCAGCTCACACTTTTAAATTTATTAAGTCTTGTTGGGGTTTTTTCGTCAAAAGCCCCAGTTCACGCTTAGAGGGCTTTTGCATGTCACTGCTGATTGGACTCCAGGAAAATGATATATCACTACATCTCAGTCCTCAGCTACCTACATATATAATGTATTTGAGAATAAAAGATTCATCAGAAACAGCTAAAACTCAGAGTAGATAAAATCATAGATTTTCCTGTCAATAACGGGAACTCCTGTACTCACATAGAATAATTTTAGGAAAAAGCCTGTTTTATATCCAGATATAACCATCTCTTCATTAATCTTGAAAAAGAAATTTGCTATTCCAGTTACCTATTCTTAGATGTAAAATCCACTGAAAGTTATGATTACGATTGTACAATAAACAACATTAATACTGATAAATAATAAATGCTTTACCAATGTAAAAATGCATTCTGTTTAAACTTAACATGCAATGATTATGAAAGACAGCACAGGACCTATCTCTACAGATTTTGCAGTGTGACTCATTTGTAATAACCATCAACCTCTTCAACAAAAATCTGGTAAAAATTATTCTGTCATAGCAAAGAGTATTTGAAATACACTTTGCACATTTAACATCAATTTATAAATTCATTTTTTCTTCATACTTTGCACTTATATTGTACATCTTAAAAAAATGACCTCATGTGAACCCATGAAGTCAAGACCATATAAAAATTGTGACCAAATGCAATAATTGCTGGGTACTAGAAAGAAGTAAGACATCAGATTTCATATGTAGACCAGTACGTGGAAAATATTAATTACAAGTTATTAGGAACCTAATCTGAGGGTCATTTAGGAAAGGTCAGCTGAAACTATTTCGAAGAGGAAATAGAATATGAACGCCTCTCTCCTTCCCTCTCCCATCATTAAGCACTCATTATGGGACACGATTAAGCAAAGTGTTTTCAATTCTGCAACTAGTAGTTCACTTAGTCTGTGCAGCAGCAGGTTAAAGATTGTTCTGCAGTAGATTGAGCCATCTAATGAGATAGTCTGATAAAGATTTCACGCAATAGGAATCGTGTTCTTCGAAAATCCTTAGAGACTGAATTTTCCCCTGTGCAGTTTTTTTTCTAAAGAGAGAAAATGATGAATTTCTGTACAAAACCATTCATCCTTAAAAGAAACTAGCTTTGTAAGGTGCAGGGATCAGTAAAGTGAAATTCTCTTTTTGAGATTCACTAGTAAGAGAACCTGTTCAAGGTATTTCATTATTGCTTTGGAAAGAATACAGGGGAAATATACCTTGTTCTCATTCTTGAGGAAATCTTGCTTTGTAAAGATTTGCTGCAACAGCAAAGCAATGCTCTGAAGCAGGATCAGGCAGGTCTGAGTTTTCTGATGAGCCATTGAGAGGTCTTAAGGTAGGGAGATGGAGAACTGATAACAGAGTTCCTATTAGGGCTTCTGATTCTGTTTCAGAAGGCTGTGGATCTAAGTGGAAATCTCTGCTTATCTCCTCACTGATCCATTAAATCCCTTCCTGGTTCACTGATCATCTTTGAGGGTAACTTCAAGAAGTTACTGTTGCTTGTAAGAGTTAATGGGTTCAACTCCCCAGTACATTAGTTTGGGTTTTTTTAATTCCAAAAAGGCAGAAGCCAGCTGCTGTGAGAACCAATGGTGGGAATATCTCCTAGAAGTAACTTCAGTAATACTGCTGGGCTGCATTAACTTCTAGCTCTGTCTGTAAGAAACACAACCAAGGAAAAAAGAGTCCTGTCCTGTCCAGCTTCTAGGTGGAAGGGAATGTTTTTCAGTTATTTTTATATTCTATGTGTGCTACAGTAAACAAATAAACAACACAAACCAGTTCAAAGTGGCTTCAATTTGGTAACAATAACCAGTTCAAATGTAAAACTGAAAAAAACTGAAAAACAATCACTAAAATTATCGGCTCAAACTAAAGTTTAATTTTCTAATACTGTAAGATTTACGAAACACTTCCTTCAGTACAAAAATATCATAAATAACTCTCCGAGATTAAAAACTTTATTTTTAGAAATTTAAAGTTTGAAAATATGGAAGAAGTTTTTTCCACTTTTTTCCATTTCTTCCCATTTTCCTTCAACTAGGACAAAAACATTTGCCAGTTCACCTCTATAAACTCCTCAATACAAATCTATGGAAAAGAGGAATTTAAGGAGCAGACATGCCCCTGGCGCACCACTTTGTTCTCAGCTTACTCGTAATTTATGAGGAAAAGAGCTTTTACTGTCTCACAAATGCAACAACCCACTTCAGCACTCATCATCTGGTTTGAAACAGCGAGATTACTCAGTCTCAAATGCACCACTGAAACAGCAACTTCTGCCAGACATTTGCAACAATTTTTTCTTGAATGTCATTCAGAGATAAACAAAAAAATATAAAAGTCTCAAAATCAATACAAAGATTTAAAAATCCCTCAGCCTTCAGTTAAAGAGTTTTCAATTGCTGATAGCAGAATACAATTTTTTGTTTTGTTTTCTGTTTGTTTGTTTTTTTCTGGAGAAGTACCTCTGTCTTTCTCACAATTACCTTGAATTTTATCCCATCTTCCTCTCCAAATGCTGTTCATACTTCCAGATTTTTCCTCAGGCCTAATTTTAAAGTGCAGGGCTGTTTGGAGAAGAATTCTTCTTGACTAAGATTTTGAGATTTCAAAACATTGTTTTGCTTTGATTCTAAACAGAAACATTATAAACTCCATAAGGGAAATATATCTGTCTGAAGACAATTTGTTTTGCTTCAAACAGATGCTTTTTTAACTTTATATTTGGTATTATAACACAAAATATATATAACATTATATAACACACATGTAACATATATAGGAAATACACAATATTAAGCCTGACAGGCTTAATGTGAACAGTTACTGTAAGTTATTTCACATGACCGTACATATTTTGGAAGTATCATTGCATAAACGTTAAAGGAGATAAAGGTACTACACGAAAAATGTTTTTCTACTCCACACACTGCAATGCTGTTATTAAATTGTTTTTTCCCAGTTTCCTATGCTCCTGAAATCACTTAATTCATTCATATTTCACACATCACACTCCATACTCTTCTGAGTGACAAGTCTTTCTCCCTGTACAACACTGCTTGCTTGACTTAATACAAAAGTATAACTGGCACAAAGATATTGACAGTGGGAATGCCTTTTCAGTAAGATATCTTCATGTATTTAAGGAGTTTTTAAAGGTTTGTTTAATGGTACTTATCAGGTTTTATGTATAAACTATATATTATAAGAATATCTAGAGTTACCCCTTTAAAAAACATCTTGGATTCTTCTATTATTTTGGGAGCATCAGGCAGTGACATAAATACACTTGTATTTACTGTGCCCCATCACCAATGGATTCAGTATAGTACACCTTTTTATTTATTTGTAAGCTTTGTTGCAAACTCACTAAGTCCAGCATGAAGGACTGTACTAAACAGACCTTGGTTCTGTACAAAGGCACCAGCTCAAGCCCTTATCCAGCAACACTGCAAAATAAAATGCATGTTCCATGAATTAACACACTCATCTGTTTGCTTTAGAATTATACATGTGAGGCAAACTATGAAAAGTTACAAACTCAGTAAAACAGCAACAACATTTTTTTTCTCAAATGATGATTAAGTATCCTTCTTCCAGGAATTGTTCACTAACTGCATGCAATCTGCATGTAGAAATATTCCAAAGATTACAGTTCCCTCAGTTCCATACACCAAATGATACATATTGCAAGCAGTAATCTAGAGTGTCCTCCTTCAGGTCTATCTATAGCTGGCCACACATGGATTGCCAACACCAAACCTGGCTTAATTATTTCATTGCTTTGTTTTCTCTCAAGCCATTGGAACTTTGTTACTTTCAACTGTTCTACTTCTCAGAGCAAAATCTTTACAGTAAGAAAGGATAAAACCCATCCTTGAAACATTCAAAACTCAGAGATTCTACTATAAATTAGGAAAACCTTTCCTTCCCTCACAAGCGTTCACATAAAGATTTATAATGGGCCAGTAAAGAAAGTCTGAAAAGACAGTCTATAAAGATATAGCTCCCCACAGTAGCTTTACCTCTTTATCTACAACAACCTAGGGATAGAGGATGCTATGTTTCCATGTAGAGGTACCTGACAGAAAGATGAACGTTTTAGTTGCAGGGTCATATTCTCTTTGTCTGTTCGAGACAAAGTATTTTTTTTTTCATTAAAATTGCTATTTCCACCTAATGCACTTCCATCCATCTATACAATTTTCTTCTTATACCTGCCTAGCACTTCTCCAGAAATAGTTGTTCTTTTATTTGGCTACTGTCGTGTACTTTGGGAATGTTCTCCATACTGCCTGAACTGTCTCTGATTTTTGTAAAGGGTTCTATTATGCCACGAACACAAGTCTTGAAATCATATTACTGTCCCAAAGTGAATAATCATGACCCTTTAAAAAAAGGGCTTCCAAAGGTCTCTCTCTGTGGCATCCTGGTGCCTGTCACACATCAGCAACCATTTTCTGGGTAGAAGATGAAACCAACTGTATTAGGACTGATTTGCTCCACGAGATGCCACAACACGACAAAGTATATCAAAGTGAAGATAATTTACAGTTATCAAGGTAGCACCTGTAATCTAAATAGTGATTAGTCACTCCAGAGGGAATGGCTCTTCAGTTACATCCTTGGAGTTAGAGGGAAATTCTCTTCCCATGTGTTGAAAAACTGGGCCTTATTAAAACCATTCTGAACTTACTTCTAATTCAGAAGGGCAATTAGTGCACTCCATGGCCACTCATTCTAATTATGAGAGGTACTAATCACCTCAAAAACCCAAGAATCCATTTCTCCATAGAAAACAAGGCAAGTTTTCAGTTAGCTTCAGGAATTCTAATTCTATGTCATTAATGTTTTTATCTACATAGTTTAGACTACTTTACTTTGTTGCACATAAACCAACACATCACAGGTTTGACAATGCTTGTACTGAGCAGACAGACATACATCTTTTTTTTAGACAGATTAATAAGAGTCTTTATGAAGGAGAGAGCTCATTTAGGAATTATGTCTGAGACTGTATTGCAAAGCCGTCTGTATGAGTACCTTAAAGGTGATAAAAAATTTAAAACTACTTTAATGAATCTATTCTTATCTCTAAAAGAAAAGAAGGGGGGCTGCAATTCACACAGTTAGTGCTTAATGGAAAAGGTTTATGTACTGCTATTTGTGTGGCACAGCCATTTGTCAACCCTTTCTTCTACAGAAGGAAAAAAAAATATTCTTAAAGGTCTCGCACCATTCCTTACGTGAAATTACCCATCCCCAACTTCAAGAATCCAATGTTAATTGTAAAATATGTGACTCCTAAGTTACTCCATCTGCTCACAGAATTTGAAAGTCTAATGAGGAAAAGTACACCAAACAACTGAAAGAGCATTTAATGAGAGAGGCTGTTTTCCCCTGATGGGCATCTCTTGATGACCATAGTTCTGTTTTTCTTAATTTTCATAGCCTTTTTACACTGTGCAAAAACTGCAGATAAAATAGAGGGCACATTGACTTAAGTAAAAAGTCTTTTTCATTAGCTCTAGTAAAAAAAATAAAAAATGAGGGGGTTTTCATTAGCTTCAGTGGCAGTGCTTTTATCCCAAGGTAAATTTTGGTGGAAAAACTTCAGCCAAATTCACCTATATTTTAACTGAGAAAGACTGGCAAAAAATCAGCTCCTTTTCCTCTCACTTGGCTCATTCTTTTCCAACAATGTGTTTTCTGGTGTTGAACAGCCATACTTTTTAAAATTTACACTATATTTATTCCCTGCTTTTATTAATTTTCTCCATGGTAGACTGGATTTTCCATCCAAATAATGCTGGGTTCTCATCTATGAAGAGAACTGTTCTGTACTTCTCTATGTGGCAGAAAGGTCTTAATGGTAATGAAAAACATATTTTTTCACATTAGAGTGAAGCACACTGTATCATTAAAGCAAGGAACTGAGAGTTAAATGATCGAGGTCATCGAGCAGATGCAGGCAAATCATTTAGAACAGCTTTCCCTAACTCATTAAATCAGACAGCCAATTTAGATTTCACATATGCAACATCCATGAAAATCAGGTCAATCATCTGAAGTGCCCGTACCTGAGTTTATCACACATGCTTTATGAGATAAGATTAAAAATATTTTGGTTCTTTCACAAAGGTATATAGTAAGATTTAACTAATTAATTTAATGTATCACTATTACTAAGTAATTAAACCTCAAAGATCCACAGATGAAAGCTGCTAATGAAACTCTACCATTAAGAAGCTGGTGTTAAGAAATGTGCAGTTGATGGCAGCAATAGCAAGTAGTTCTAATGAGGTCACAACATACCCCTCTCACTTCTTATTGGGTGTAATTTGGATTGGAGAAATAATGGTAACAGACATTTCTTCTTCCATGACTATAAGCAAAGACTGTGAAAAGATACTGTTCAGTCTGTTGCTACAAATTCTGACACTGAATGGCTGACAATTGCATTTCTGTCTGAAAGAAGCCATTAAATGTTTAGAAAGACTAGAGAAGAAACTGATTTAGAGTGTAACATTATCCTCTGACCTGCTACATATAAACAGTAACATGAGTAACATGTCCTAAGATTAGAGAGCATGTCCAGGCAAGATGTGGAAAGGTTATATCTGATGAATGATGCAGCATTATTAATTGCTGACTATATGAGGCAGATTCCAGCAGAAAGATGCATCCTGTATCTTTTACTCTTTGTCCCCCACCTCCCAAAAATGTGTAGTTGTATAGAAAAAACTGTATTTTCTACCACTTTGTTTAAGAGTCATGGGACATTACCTAATTCGTGATGTTAAAAAAAAATTAGCTAGAATTAGCTGCTGCCATAAAAAGTCTGGGTTTTGCAGGTTTGAAATTCAAAGTCAAATACCGTAGGTCCCCCTTTTACTTGCAGTACTCCTCATTTAGCAAGCAGAGACTTCATCTATGCCCTACAGATCAATTTGGCCTTAAGCAGATTATGCTCATCAGTTACCAGCATAATCATGTTTGCTTATTATTTTACAAGTCCCTACAAAATGGAAGAATATCAAGGATGAATGAATTGTATCAAAGATGATGAGCATGACCAGAACTTCAGAACTAGATCTCATACTGGAAAGCCTTTGATGGACAGGGCAAAGGAGACTCCAGTTCACTTCCCCCCCACACACGCAGCTGAACTATCTTTGCTGAATCAAGACAGCAGAGAAGCCACTTCTCAGTTTTACTATTAAACAAGGACTTGAAAAATTTTAGGCTTGGGAAACAAATGCAAAAGTTGCAGGAGCTATTTTTTAGCTTAGAAATACTTTTTGAATACTAACTAGTGCCTAATATCCAAAGACATTAAAAGCTATCTCCCCTCCTTATTTCCTATTATACCAGATATTTGCAAAAAGCAGCACTTTAGAAATCAAACCTTTTTGTGAACCCTTTCTTTTCACTTGGAAAAAAACCCCAGAACTTTCTGTCAAACCAATTCATTGATACAAAAAGATTTTCTACAGCTAAAAGCTGTGCAATATATTTAGCACATCATGAGGGCACAGTGTCAATTGTTTATAGCAGTGGAGATGATTTTGCTGTTTACTTCCCTGATCACCACCTTCTACAGAAAATTCACAATAGCTGTTGCATTATGTAAAACTGTGTTCAACAAAGCCTGTTTTCCACAATTTTTTTTCTATTGTATATTGGATTTAGTTAATGTGAAATCTGTAAAATAATGTCAGATCCTTAGTTATGTTTCCATACAATTAATTCAAGTATCATAAATAATTAGAAACTATAGAAGTGAAGGAGTATTATTTTCCCTGGTTGAGGCAGGACAACTTTGTCCCAGCTGAGCCAGATTAACTCTTCTGAGATGCAATATTTGAGGATCTGTTCTTCAGAAGTGCTATGACTATAAGGACAATATTTGAGGATCTGTTCTTCAGAAGTGCTATAGACTATAAGGACTTCTTACCCTGCAGGATCATGCAGTACTAATTACTACTCCTGTCACTTACCATATTATATAATGCAGAATTGGAAAAAACCAACGAGACAGTAGAAATACACCACTGTTTCATGATCCTTTAGCTCACAGTGGACTGGATTCTCTTATAATTTAATTGTGTGATTTTGCTTTAAAAGACAGTTGAATGGAAATGGTACTCTGAAAAAAGACATGCTGCCCACAGAAAAAAAAGCAGCACAGAAAGAAACAGTGACCGTAAAGCAGCAACTTACATTTGGAAGGCAAAGAAATCACCAAGACTTCAATATCTAGGCAGACGAGAGCTCAACAACCTGCCATCTCATTCAGATTGCAACGAGAGAGACTGAAACACTTTCATACACTAGAACAGTGACAGCTTTTAAAATACATAGTGTGTAATCCAGAGAAGTGCATAATAGCCTTGGTGAGCAGAAAGAGGATAAATAACAACAATGTGATGGCTTTATTTTTTAGGGAAAGTAATTTGGTACCTAAGTTGGGCTAAAGACCTTTCTTTCTATAAACTGAGGGTGGGATGAATGAGTTGCCATGTAGCATCATTCACTACCAGAAGCATTGGAAAGCATATTAACAACTAATACTATGCCATTATCAGATACAATATGAACAGACAAAAAGCACATTAAAATAGTCCTTCTGTCAACAGTTCACAATTTACGGTTGCAAGGCATAAAAAACCCTTTTGTTTTCCAGTCAGGGACTTTTTACCCCATTCTTTGCATTATAAATACTCCAGAGTACAAAGCAGCAATGGCTTCAGCACTGCTTAGACTACTCAGAGCCGATGGTTTGCAGAAGATAAGCCACTGTCATAAAAAACCCATGCAAACTGCAGACAAGATAAAGTGAGGAGACAGATCAAAAGCCCAGGAAGGTAATGCCCATGCACCATCAGCACACCCCTATGGAGATTACCAACTCCTTTATGCAACAAAATCTGTTTTACAAGGTAGTACTGCCTTTCATAATAAGCACTGGATCTTCTAACCTAAGCAGCAAAGCTACAGCAGAGCAGTCCACCCCCAGTCTACCCAGCATGAGGTGCCTCTTCCAGGGAACCAGTAAAAAAAAAACAGGCACCGCCATTCCAAATGGGAGAGAGTTTTTAAGAATTCAATGGTTAAACTGAATTTGATTATTTTTATTCTTCCGCCTCCCTTAGTATAAACTAGCAGCAAACTGCTTTCATTACTTAGTTAAGATTTACATGTTGAAACCTATGTTACTTGTGGCACAGGATCATGACACATGTGAGGACATAAGGAGATATTAGAGAGGAAGTGCAAATCCTGGGGTCTTCAATCACTGGAATGGACAGCTGTCAGCTCAAATACAGTATCAGTTAAAACCAACTGCTGGAAGGATAATTGAAAACATAAATTCAGTGAGGGAGATCATTGTTATGAACAGCTGTTCTCCAGAGCTCTTGTTAACTGGTGGCATCTACAATTCCTACAGGAAAACCAGGACACCCTTGAAATAATTCTACCTGTGACAAACTTCTATAATAGAAACAATTAATTCAGAAATGCAGACTGACAGACAGGATCCCTGAATTACAGAGCTTTGGCTCTGATGTGCTCTTCCAGAGTTCAGTCAGTGTGTCATAAACTTAAATGGAACAATAATTACTGTGTCGAAAAACCTACACTTGATTAGTTTTCTTTTAATTTAGTTCATATGACTATAACACTCAGGTAATAAAATAGTCATACTCACTTTGAAAATCAAAGAGTCAGAGGCCTACACTCTACAGCTAGTAGGAAAAACTGTGAATACACATAACTGCCTTGATCTTAGGGAAACAAGATGCACTGCAGCTTGCAGGATCACTGCCAGAGCCTCCTTCCAGACAAACTTGTGTGACCACAATGATAACAGGGGTGTGACAGCCCAATGAGGCTGCATTGGATTGCAGCTTAAGAGACGAGTGGGAAGTTGCCAGTAGGACTTAGACAATATTTTGATGTACTGAAGTGGATTTGATTCCACAATTAAAGGTTCAGTGAGCCTTTAGATACTGTCTTTTAGAAGACACTGCTGAAGCGGTTAATGGAACTGGTAAGGAAGGCAATTAACCAGCTTAAATATTACTGGAAATCATCCCTGAATTTTCAAGACACAATAGCCATAACAAAAATGCCTTAATTGTACAGTTACAAAGATCTCAAAATGACAAAAATAATCAGATAAACGTAGCTGCCTTACAGTACAAATGCAAACTGCAAACACGCTTCTAAGGAAAATACAACTATAAGAAAAAGATCAAGGCCTTAATCTAAGCACACCTTCCATGATTGCAAAGAGTGACTTTAACAAGGTGGTCCTAGGAATTTAAACTCAACTGTATTTGTTAGTGCATCATATTTAGTATGTTCAGACAATGCAATTAATAGCCAGCTATTTTCAGAGCTTGCAAGCCTGCACAGCTACTTTCTAAATGGCAATACCTTTAACTTGAGGTTATATTTGGAAATTTATATTCCGACCAATAACAACCAACATGTACAATTGCTGTACAAAAACAAAGCCTGACAAAGTTACTTGCTTTGGGTGAAATTCATAATCTGTTCCAGACTGCCTGAACTACCAAGAATACCTCTTTGTGATGAAGTCATTGCTGGCTTCTTATCTAAATATATACACAAGTTATAGGAAAAGGAAGCTTATTTTTAAAGAGAAAGTTGTTGTTGGAAGCTTGTTCTCAGTGGCAACTAATCTATTGATGTAACAGCTTCTATTTCAGTATTTCTTTTAGAAGAATTGTCTGAAAGCGTTGTTATGTCTTCAAATGTATCACACAAAAACGAGACTATGGGATGGATTGTCTCTCCCTGTTTATACACCACGCTCTCCAAACGTCTAATTCTTCCAGACGCTATAATCAGTAAAGCTTTGATAGTCTTAGATCAATGCCTAATATTCTAGCTCTAGCAAAATAAAGCTTTTTGATAACCACTACTTTCAAGCCTCTATTCATCATAAAATCATAGAATAAAGAAGGTTGGAAAAGGCCTCTAAGATCATCGAGTGCAGGCTTTAACCAAAAGGAGTCCTGAAGAAATTATCCCAGATGCAATCTGCAAAGTTGTGTTCCACCCTGCTCTAAGAGCAAAAACAAGTCTCCAGCCAAAGTTCAGAAATTATTTATCTGCCTCTGCTTATCTAGTGCTGGTTGGTTAAAGAATTTCATGGTTCTTATTTCATGGAATGGAAGGTGGAACCTGGAACAATCCAAGTGTGTTTTCCTATTCCTGATCTCAGTGGAAACACAGTATTAGTTTAAATCAACTAATTGTAATGCAGGTCAGGGACAAGGCTTACAGCATAACAGCACATGTATATCTAGAAATACAGTTTTATATAGTCACAAACATTTGCAGTAAAGTTTGCTACAGGTTGCTTTTCCAGTTTTGTCTCAACTTGAAAAATGAAGGTTACCAAATACCTTTCAAAGACAATAAGGAGATAATTACTTTTGTGTGTTTAAAAACTTAAGTATAACATGCTGAAAAGCATGTCTCTTTTAAATACATATATTAAAAATAGATAAATCTAGTGAAAATAAATCATCAGATGTTTAAAAAAATTTCAGATTTTTATTGATGTGATATGTGGTGTTTCTGCTCAAAAAAGCAGTTTGTTTATATCTCGAATGTTTTAATCTTGCTATTCTTGAATAGCATCAAATCTAGAAAATACAAAAACTAGGATAATTTAAATTACATAATATTTCCACGTGAGGGTGCACACACACTTGGCCTGGGTTACATCTCTGAGATTTGGATATTTAAATTTAATCTTTGCAATCTCTAGCAGTTTGGTTTCAAAATGTTCCAAAAGTCCAAAGTGACATATCACTTCTCACTGAATTAGTGTATAAAGCCATCTTTAGCTAAACATCTGCAAAATGTGGTTGTTTGTGGGGTTTTTTTTGCAATATAGAGAAATCATTTTGATCAAAAAATATGTATGAATTAAAGAGACATTCTTTATGTATATGCTTTTTTTTTTTTTTTAATAATCTGATCCTAAAATCATTATACCCTATAATGAAAAAGATTGCATTACTAAAGATGCAGCATCACATCCTTAATCAGCTGAAAATGGAATGCTAGTGACCTGGGCAAGAGTCTCAAATTCAACCCCACATGATGTCCAGGAGTTGAAAACTTCAAAATAATCTCTAGTCAAGAGGATCCTTTAGAATACACAACTATCAAGCTTTCAGATTTCATGCTTTCTTCTGACTTAGAAACAACAAAGACTGTACACACAGCTGAATTTGTATATTCCAACTTATTTAGAAAACTGAATTCCACAACTGCTTTACCGTATTTGAAATATCTGCTCTGCAACTTCTGATGTTTAAGGCACTATCATATTACCTTCCTGGTGACAAGAATATTTTCTTATAATATTAAATCCTCTTGTGGAATAAGTTTCTCTTTTCAGTGCCTAAATCTGTTCTAGGAATACTTAAAAGAAAAAAAAACAACAGCAAACCAAAACAAAGCACTAGTGTACCTGCCTTTGCTTTCTAACAGACTCATACAGATTTCTTGCCTCACAGGATCCTTTCCCAGGCTTCTAAAAAAATTGCTGACATAGAAGCAAGGTAGTTTGAAAATCCAGGTACTCACAAATGAAAAGTCATGGTTTGTGAATGACAGAATATTAGATCTCCCCTGAAATTAGGCTCATGCTGACACCAACATCATGCTTAACATGCACTATTTCACCTCTTTAAAATATTTTTGCCTAGAGTCTCACTTTCTTTGGTAGGGTTTCATTTACCCTTTATTAAATCAGGTCTATAATTACTGTATGATGTAAAAATAAGCACTTATATTTTTTTATTATATTTAAGTAATGCAGATAATTTGAGGAAATAACACAACCATGTTGTTTTGGATCTAGTATTTCAGCCAAGTATATTAAGATGACATCAGAATCAGCTTCTTGAACATAATTCTGGCAAATAAATTTACCTTGCTACAGGACTCCAGGCATTCCATTCAGCTTGTAAAACATGTCCCCAAAAATTTAAAAAAAATTAAGCCAACTTCTAACCATGTCCCTGCTTTGAATACCAGACAGATGATTATCAACATATTTCCCCTTACTAGTCAACAGTTTTCATACTTGTGGAAACTTGGCTGGAGTTGGGAGATACTGTCACATACTACTGCAATTTGCTGCTGATGTTTGATGATCTGTTGCCATACCATGCACTAACTCTCCTTGCTCCAGAACAATTCCAGCACTGATACCAGTTTCTATTTTATACAGGGGAATGACAGTATTGCACATCATTATTTAGTAAGACATTACAATCAATATAGGACAAGGAGTGACAGCTTGCCTGTCTCCAAACATTAAAGCAAAAAAAATCTTTGACTACAAAAGGAACTATGAGGCTCATTTTTTAAACGTGAGTATCACTGTTGGATGTTTTACAGTAATGCCTAGCTGACTCTGCACATGACTTCATGTGATAGTTTTTTAACCCCCACTAAAACCTAAACAGAACCAGATCAGTGTGAGAAGGAATTTACAAAGGAGAGACAAAACACAGTTTAAAGTGTTGACTGCATCAAAACCTGCTCTATGTTATTGATGTGCCAGCCCTGGTATTGACAGCCTCTTTCTGCAATGAGATGAACACTCAGTGCCTTCAAATTATCATATTTAGTCAGCTTAGCACCAAAATATAGTGTGACAATTACACAAGCACTACATCCCTAAGTATCCAAACACAGGTTGATTGTCACATTTGACCATCCTGAAACTACTGGTTTCACACAATTACCAATGTGTCTTTGGATTTCTTAAAAAACAAACAAAACAACAAAAAAACCCAACAAAAACAACAACAAAAACAAACAAACAAACAAAAAACCCACACCCCTCTGCAAAACCGACAAACAAACCAACTAACCAAGCAACAAAAAAAACTACCACACAAAACAAGTCCCACAAAAAAACCAGCATCCCAAAAAGCTCGGGAAAGAAAGTAGTCAGAGAGAACAGAGAGTTTGATGGTAATACTAAAAATTCTGTCATAAGGTAATGTGTGTTCTAAGCCAGCTTAGGACCTCAAAAGATTCCTGTTTTGTTAGAAAAACATACCTACATCTTAACTAACTTTGGTTACTTTTCGTTTTAAGAGCTTCCCTTGCACTTTAACTCAGTGAGAAAACAAACACATAATTAAAGAGGGTGGTGGAATATTTACCTGGGTGTTGAACACCTATAGGAAGCCTGATGTGAAACCACCACTTGCAGGGGCTTGGCCACGAGACAGGAGGACACTGACAAGCGATGCCCCATCACCCAGGTCCATACTGAGACTTACACTGCTCTGTGCGTGTGATGTACAGATTCCTTCACAAAGTAGGAATCACTATTTTCATTCTGGTTAGCAAATAAATTTTAGATTGTATGTCACTGAATATTGGAGGATTAGTCCTGTGGCCACATATCTGGCCACTTGTGGACTTGCATACTCTTAGAAAATCCCAGAAGAAACCAAACAAATGCTCTGGACCTTTCTTAATCCACAGAGGATGCCTTGTGCCAAAAAATACAGGGTTGAAAGAAAATTAGTAACATGTAACAGGAAATTTATTCCGATTAGATGAGAACCTTGATTTTCATACCTTCAAAGAACTTCTTAAAATGATGATGCAAAAGTCAAAGTTCATAAATCTGGATTCAGAACAATAAATCTCCTTGCAATGATCCACAGATAATTGAAAAATATTCTCATCAGTTTCAACAAACTGTAAATCAGGCTTGAGTACATATGTTGATAATAAACTTCTCTATATGCATTTCCATAGATATGCATCTTTTTTTTCTGTACTTTTATACATTCAGAAGATGAAAGAGGTTGGAACATGCTACTTTCTAGATTTTTTGCCCATTCATTTTCTCTCGCTAATCAGTTCACAGTGATCTGTTTCTGACTGTGAAAATATCACCTCATTTTTCTCCAAAGAGATTTGATTTCTGATTACAGTACCACAAATGTGAAGTGGGTAGGGAAAACTAACTGAATCACCAGTTCAGAATGCAAAAAAATCTCAGCCATGCCCGACTCTAATGAAAACCCCAGTCTTAAGAGAAACAGAGGATTCTTTTGCCTTTCACAAATTCTTTCATAAATTAAACACTCAACCCAAGAGGTCACACAACTCTAGAGATGTTTTTTTCTTGAGTCTACTGACTGTTTTATATTCAAAGAGCATAGGAAATAGTATTTCTGCTTATGAGTTGGCAAAACTCCTGGCATAAAGGGAATACAAAAGCAAAATGTATGCTCTTCCCTTGAGCACTGGGGTTTGCATAACATGTTTTACATACTGAGCAATACCAACAATACCAACAAAGCAATATTTTTAATTTCCCCACAAAACACAGGCTAGTGTTCCCAGGTGCCCCATGAGCAGCCTTTATTTGAGCAGTTCTATTAACATTATTGGAATTCTACATGCATAGGTGGGTATAATTTGGTTCAGCTGATCAGAGGATATTTTTCTATGGGAAAATCCATATGTGTTAGTATTATGAAATCCTCCCAATAAAAAAAAAAAAAAAAAAAAAAAAAAAAAAAAAAAAAAAAAAAAAAAAAAAAAAAAATCAGCCCTACATTGGAAGCCTGAAAGATTAGGTCCAACTAGCCATGGAGTAAGAATTTAGAGAAAAAGATAAAAGATACTAAGAAAACCATTTTGCACCTTTTTTTTTTAATGTAGAAATTCAACTCTACTTTGATTAGGCATTCAAACAGATGTTGTGATGGCCTTCTGACATTTCTTAATTAACAGGAAAAATAGAAAAATGGGAGTAATATGATTGTATTTTAAACATAACTTTCTAAAATCCACCTTATGCAGTTACTTTTTTTTTGGTTTGGTTGTCTTGGTTTGGGTTTTTGAATTTGTTTTTTTCTGTAAGAAATATTTTATAAATAGAATTGATTTCTTTAGAAATATGTCACTAAAGGCATTTTAATTACATTTATAATATAGAACAAGGTTAATTAAAGATGGTAAGAAACTGAATTTTGCCAGTGCTATCTTTATACAGCAACAGACAACTACAAATGTGATTTTAATTTACTAGTGTCAATTTTATCAAGTGCAGTTGATTAACAGGAAAACTGAATTGATTTTAAACTTAAGATCTCAGTTGCAAGGTTGCAATAATTTTGTGAGGTGCGATTTCCATAAGAGTTTCTACTGGGTACAATAAACCTGTTATCACTGAGAAGGTAAACTATATGCAGACTCAAATTGTAAGACACTTAAGTCTTTGCCTCTACAGACTCATATTTTTCAAAATTTATTCTGTAAATTTATTAAGAGCAGGCAACATAGTTACTCTGTTGATAAACTACCATTGCTGCAGATTCCCAAAAGAGTTCTAAAAAATAACTAGCACTTCTTTTTCTAATCCCTTTGTGATGGTATGGCCTCAGAATATCAACATCTGTGAAAGACAGGTACGAAACACTTTTTTCTGCAAGTTTCACATAACTCTGTCCCCTTCAATAATTAATGGTGCAATTTTTCACTTGTAGTGTTGACTTGAGTTATAAGGCATCTCACTCAGGAAATGGATGACATGAGTTCAGTTGAACTTTGCCACAAAGATCCTGAAATCTTCAGCATGTTTACAAGTGTGGAGGTTTGCAGGATCAAACCTTGACTATAGGTAGAAGCATGTAATATTCAACAGGAAAAGATTTTAAAGCTCCTATTAGTTCTTAAAAGAATCAGTAGACAAAATAAATTCTTCATGTGGTTCACTATTGCTTGTGTATGCCCTGTATTTCTAGTCTATCTTTGTCTCAAAGGAGTTCACGTCTGTATATGCAGCAAGAAGCCAATTTTAAAATATAACTTTAGTCAGACATTTCACTTCGCTAATAAAAAACCCAGCATCTCTCCTAACCTATGAGTCTGTGCTAGGACGGGAAAGACAAGCTCCTAAGAAAGAAAAGACAGAGGGGCAGGTGCCATATGCAAATACTTCTAATTGCTGGGTTGTCATGCACAGACAGACATGATTCCAGTTGTCACCAGCTAAGACATATAAATAATGTAATCCTGCCTGTGTCACTGCATTCAACACAACCAAATCCATGTTCTGAACACAGCATTTTCAAAGAAAATTTTCTTTTTAAATCCTTGTTATGAACTTGATCTCTGCTAATTCTAGAAAAAGATATTTGGGAAGACTTTTCAGCAACCTACTCAAATTTGTAGGAGCATGGAAATTAGATAGAAATCAGTAGAAAAAAATCAAGTAGTTTCTGGATTTTCTCAGTGTACAGTAAGATAAAGCAGCACATCTGTTAGACTGCAAAACAGAGGCAAAAATCCAACTCATCAGCACACACAACAGCCTTGCTATAATAAGGAGGTGAATCTTTTATCGATGAAGTAATTTATTTCTAAGAACACATCTGAGTTTGCATTTCATAGATAGCAGGATTTCATAATGAAGATATCTCCCCACAGGTAATTGAATATAATTCTGTCATTTTATCAACAGGAGTGTAATGTTGCGATTCCAAGGAATAAAACATTAAACTTGTTATTACCAAATAGTCTATATCAAGTTAATTAGACCTAATAGCTGAGCTAAGTGACACACACTGCCATTAGTATTTATGGCATCATGTACTTACACCCTAATTCTGGAGGGTATTAATTTGCCTGTAAATGCTTTGTTTGGGATACTCTGTGGTTTTCTACTTTACTGCTAACAGGTGGGTCACAGTTTCCTCAGGCTACAACGATTTTAGACAGTTTTAAGACAGCGTTTTTCCCTCCCACACATGGCCTATCACTGTTTAAGGACAGAGGCTGTAAAATGACAGAACTTACCATTTCAGAGCTCAACACCTCTTCAATACACTGTTAATCCAGCACTTTCCAAGGGATTGTATGAGGCCCTTCCAGCCAGACATTCTCAACAGCACAGCATCAAATGAAATCCTCCTGTAGATATTCATGCTGTACTGCATGGTACAAAGAATCTAGAATGAAAGCAGTGGCTTTTCCTTCAGCATTTACCACCTCTACTGACTTTAGCTAACTCTGTGGCTGGACACTATTTGGAAAAGTTGTCCTCAGTAGCCAGGCACATTCCATGATTTAATATAATCAGAAGAAACAAAATCAAAGAAATGCAGAGGTTAACAAAGTCTGGTACCTCCTGTTCTCACTAGCTACACAGAAGAAAATAAAAATAAAGCTCAATACAATAAGAGGACACAGAACTGGAAATGGTTGAGGTTGGAAGAGCCCTCTGAAGATCATTTTACCCAACACCCCGCTCAAGCAGAGTCATTTAGAGCAGGTTTCACGTTGAATCTTATATGCTTTACATATGATGAAGGATTGATCCTGCAAACTTCTACACTTGTAAGCCTGGTGAAGATTTTAGGATCTCTGCAAACAGGCTTCATCTGAACCCATCTCATCCAACTGTTTGCTGATTAAGTAACAGGAAGCTGAGTAACTCTATTCAAAGGTTTAGATCAAAACTCAGAAATAAACCTTATTATACAAATGTCTAGGTAACTAGTTTCTGAAATAAGTCAAGATGTAATGTTTAAAATAATCTATTATGTTAATATCAAAATTCTTTTGGCATGACTCTTTGACCTTGAACAATGATGTACATACACCAACAAAAAAATCCATATCTTTTCTTAACAGCTTGCCACTCAACCACTTGGTGCTGCAGATGGTACCACACTTTCTTCCTAAATATCTAAGCTTCTTTAAGACCAAAGAGATGAAAGAGCCTTTCTTTCCCAGCTAAACTACAGTTTAGCTTTCAATTGTGATCTTTTGTGTTTTCAACAACTAAGGAATGGGGGAAAATTGTGTTTCATCTTCGTGCTTTTTCATCTCCATTTTCTGTTCAAAGTATAAAGAAAAATTCCAGACACTGTAGTATACTAATGGTTCATTACATCTCCAGGCTAGGGAAAGCTGTATCTCCAGCTGTGCAGCATTATATGGGTCTGCTTTTTCCCAAATTAACAGAAAGATTTTAATGGAGGATCCTGTAATATTCGCTTTCCTGTTCACTGAGTGAAAGAAAGTCATGTTGTTGTCTAGAGTATGATATTTACTCAGACTATCATAGAAACATAGGAACATTCAGGTTGGAAAAGACCTTTAAGATCACTGAGACCAATCATTAACCCAGCACTGACAAGCCCACCACTAAACCATGTCCCTCAGTGCCACATCTGCACAGCTTTTAAATACCTCCAGGATGGTGACTCCATAGTTTCCCTGTTCCAATGCTTGACAACTCTTCTGGTAAAGAAATCTGGGAGAAGAGATCAAACCATGGGGTTGTTGTGACTCAAGTGCAGGACCTGGTACTTGGCCTTGTTCAGCTACACACAGCTGACTTTGACCCATCAATCCAGCTTGTCCTGTGGTACCTTGTCTTCCCTATAAGAAGGTATGAAACAGCCCCCTCAGTATAAAATGGTGGTTGTTTGACTCCTGATTGAACAAACTTGTAGAATATTTTATAACCTAAAAGTACCTTAGAAACCTTAGTGTAAGTCACTACATGAGCCAACTGAGCATTAGTGGGGAAGGGGTCATTTTGCTGTGATTATGTGCCGAACTCTGAATAAGCAAACACCTCCAACTTTTCCTGTTTCCATCTGAAGGACTGAAGAGGATTGATCAGCTTCAGAAGCTTGCCAACTAACAATCAAACACTGGTAACAAGACACAGGATGACACTAAAACTTATTATGTATAAGGAAGCTGGGACTGGCAAAGGTATTTTGAATGTAAAGTGTTCATCTTAATGCTTAAAATTCATAGGGAAAAACATTACAGTCATATGGGGCTCTTTGATGGACCCTGTGAAATTAATAGGTGTTGGCTATTGATTTATAATGGAAAAGAGGCAGTTCTCACTAAATATCACAACCTCGTTACCACTAGTCCTGTTATGAATTTTAATAGAATTGACACAGGTTTAATGAGATTTAAAGTTGAAATTAAAAAACAAAACAAAAACAAAAACAAACATAAGCACGTGCAATAGTTTGATTTATAAGCCTTGAAAATATAACAGAACTTGTAAAATAAGAACTCCTACCTTCCATTTGCAGTAGTAGAAAAAAATTTACTGCATACTATTCACCAGGAAAAAAAAGAATCTCTAACAGTTTTGATTATCAACCATGAGCCTTAAGAGCACTGTGCTGATAACACCAGAGTTATGGGTTTGATCCCCATATGGGCCACTCACTTCAGAGCTGGGCTTGATGATCCTCATGGGTCCCTTCCAAGTCAGAATATTGTGTGATTCTGTGACTCTGTGAACTTGTAGAAATAGAATGCTTCTGTAATGGAAGTAAAAAAAAAAAAAGGTGATCTACTTGGCTTCCTGCCTAGTCACACTGGTCCATTATTAGTAGAAATGCTAGGAAATAAATGAGTCTCTCATTTAATGGTTCTTAGATACTGTATCTTTTATCTCTGTAGAAGAAATGCAAAACAAATAGTGTTATTACAGAAATACTATTACCAAATAGTGAACTACAGTCTAGAACAGCACCTATTATATTAAGCAGTAAGGACAAACAGCATCAGAGCTAAACCTCATTCTAACTTTGTGCACATTTTAACCATGTGGTCATCTAAGCCGAAAATTTCTGCAGCCTGGCCACTCGTGCATGACAAGAGATGTGGGCAAGTAACAACCAAGACAAAAAACAATAGTATAAGGTATGCAGAGAAACAACTCGTGATACTCAGAGAGCCTTGCACACAAAATATGCCTTCTGGCAGAACAAAGGCACTTGTACCCTAAGTTACAGTCCTCAAAACATCTAAACAGCTTCTATTTATTATTAGAATCTAGATAGTGGTATCTAAAATCCATCAAGTTACTTCCTCTCAACAAGCACCTAAAATTTTCCCTCTAGGCTTGAAAAGATATGCTACTATGCTGATATAGATGAGCAGTTTCAATGAAAATCAGCACTCAAAAGACAATTTAGCAAATTTAAGCCATTTGTTTTTTAAAATAGCTAAACCGCTCCCAGATATTCTAAAGACAGAGTATTAGGAAGCTTTCCAAAATATAGAGGGCAATAATATTTTGACACTAATAGCCCAAAGATGTATGCTTCCTCAAAATGTACTAGAAGAAAGACAAATTGCTTATGTCTTGAATTGCATGAAGTGTGTGAGGAAATCATTAAAGTATATACAGGTAATTATCTGGAGCATGGATGAGAAGAATGTCAGCCATTTCATTAATTTTATAACTCAAGATGGAGAACTGGCAGAGTAGAGGGTAACAAACCATGAATGGCTGTCATTATGGGCTAATAGAGCATTTAGGATGATTCTGATTCTGTAAAACTAGTTGATGTTGAGGTGCACACATAACATAGCAGTGTGTACATACAAGTTACTAATGTCCTCAAATCATCTCAGTCAGGCATACAGTAAAAAATGATTCATGTTGTGATTATTGACTCAACTGCCTGAACTACATGGTTTAGAGATAGGGCAAAAAGATTTATCACGACAATGCAAGTGCCTAATGTGCTTTTAGCAGGTTTTTAATCCAAAATCTATTTTAGAAAGTAAGAATTCTAAATTTGTGCAACCCCTAAGAAGAGAGTACAGTGCGCATTTCAAAACATTAAAGAGACAAGGAAAAAATTAACAGTGGTAATATGGTTAAGCAGAAATATGTTTCAGCAATGGCAGAGTAAGGTTCAACTTGGAAGACTATAAATGACAAACTAATTAATTAATATTAGAGATGAGTAATTCAGATATGAGATTCACATCAATAGTCCAAACTTTCCATCCGAACCCCATTTTCTCTGTGTGCAGAAGCCAGTCTATACAAAGTGGTGTCAGACAAACAGTGATCTGACATGCATTTGTTCATATTTTTTTCTTTCTTAAGATGGGCATTTCAGTCACGATTTTCAGAGGATAGGGGATTCAAATTCCAGGTAGATTCTATGGAAATCAGTCTTAAATGAGGCAGCAGAAGTTAACCATCCTTCCTACAAGGAAATATTCCCCCCCCCAGTCTGATGGGGCAGCTTAAACTGATCAAGGGACATTTCATTGTTCTCCCTCGCTAGAGAAGAAATGGCAAGACTGGCAATCATATTTCTGTGGCACAGCCTGAAGTACCACATTCTTTTGACATCCAGAATTTAGTTTACATTCTCTCATAATGGTACCAGTTTGTCATTATAAATGCAATTAATATGTTTTATGCAGATTAGCATTTCTAGTTGTTTTAAGAGCATTTAACACTTGGTGCTTTGATCTATAAAAGTAAAATATGGAAACAATGTCTCTTGTTACATTACTTGAAAAGAAAGACACTGCATACCCACCTAGATGAGACAAGAAAATGTGTTTTCAAGGAAACAATATTGCAGAGTCAGTACACAAAAAAAATCAAATAGATTTTGATCAATGTTCATGCTTCAAGAAGCATGAAGACAAATCAGCAATCTATCCCCAATGACAAATACCAAGTATTTTATCCACCCTACCTATGAGAACAGAAAAAAGGAGTGACTAGCAAAAAAATGAAAAAAAAAAAGATCTAACTCTATTCCTTCTGAAAACAGGAGTATACTCTCTGGGACTGGGATTTTAGTAAAAATCAGATTCCAGAAAGGTGTGCTTTGTTTTATTTACTTGTTTTTCAGGAAAAGATAATAAAGAATCTCATTTAATATTATTTATTTGTCCCTGTTACTCAGTTCCTTGATAATTAGAAGACAGTTTTCATCCCTTGTCAGGCAAAATATTATGTGGAAGCCTAATGATGCCACCCCCAAAGCATCATTAGGTTACTTGATGGAGAGTATGATTTATGTACGTTATAGCAGCATTTACTCCAGGGACCCTCTTCAAATCAGCAAGAACAAAATTTTGTTCTCTGGTAAACAGAAATGTAATGACAGGCTATTAGTTTTGGGTGGCTGATGTTTGATTTCCTGGAGCTGCAAAGATAGTCTGCTTTTGTTTATTAGCATTATAATAACATTATATAATGCTATTATATGCTATAATGCAATATATAATAATGCTAAATACAATATATAATAGCATTATATATTTCTGTGATGGAAATAATTAGTGACTGCACAACTGTGGTCATTACTGCACTAGCAAACACTGTTCAGTTGTGCTCTTACACATATATAACAGGGTAAATCAAATTCAATCTGTAACTTCAGAAAGAAAAAAAGAAAATCTATCTCAAATTCCTGCATATTCATAGGCCTTATATTCACAAGGCAGAAAAGAAGTTCTATTTTTCAGATCTGTTAAAAAATTTGAGGTTCAGTTGCTTCTTCAGTCACAAAGAAGTGCAGTCAGACAAGTATTTAATTTCTAAGGAAAGGCTATGGTTGAGAAGTGCATTCACTCACAGCTGTAGAACAGTGATGTCATCTACTGAGCTGAACAGCACTCTGTGAAGTAGATTAAAGGGATGAAATTATTCTTAAGTATGAAAAGAAAGAGAAAACACAACATCAAAAAAGAAATGTTGGGGATTTTTTTTTCCCTCCTTCCCCACCTCCCCAAGTTGCAGCATCATTTGCTCCCCTAAAGCCTTAAATCTAAGTAGGAATCTGGGCATCTAATTTTTCAAATTACATTACAAGTGAAATACTTCAACTGGTAATCAAAGGAGAGAACCAAACCACTTGCAGATAAACTAAGCTTGGGATACACAAAGTAAAGGATAAGTCAGTTCTAAGGCTCAGTTTACAAAGTAATATAATCCATGCGAGGGCAGCATGTTCACTTTGACTCAAAGTAATCACAGAGTTAAAAGTTTGCTTGTTAATGGAAAATAGGTGAAAGAAGGATCTTATGACTCCTCTAGTATTGCTTAAGTGCAAGCAAGTCCATTCACAGCACTACTGTGACACTGTGAAACATTCATTGTGTAACACATATACTAATATATTACACTAATGTGCGCACAAACACTCCAGGACAGTGCTCTGTGGCAAGTAAAGGCTGTGAGTAAAGATAAAGGAAGTGAGTAAAGGAAATTTATGCCCTTCTCCCATTAACTTTGCATGGTCTGTAACTGTTGCATCACTGGTGATAAAGTATTACGGGATTGAAATTCTCTGCAGTTGTAAATTGCTGTTTCTTACTATGGAGTTCATAGAGACAGGGGAAGTTTTACTGTAAGATTTGCAGAAACACGGAGATTTGGCTGGGCTGTAGTACTGGTGTTATCCAACACATAACTTCAGTTCTGCAAGAGAAATACTAGAAAGACAAAAGACAGATCCCTTGCTGTTTTTAAGGATGGGATGAGGTTATTCCATTTTTAGGCTCTGAAGATGCAGAGAACATACACAGTCCTTACCAATTACCTCTTACCAATAGACTGAATACAGGTTAAGGACATTTTAACTCGCTGCTGCCATCTGATATATGGAAGTGAAAGAGAACATATGCAAAACTTTAATGTGTCTTCTTCTTCTACCAGATCATGTAAGCAGTGCTAGAACTGCTTGCTTCATCATGTAAGCTATAAATCATCCTTCTCATTTTTTATGACCCTAGAGGTTTCTGCCTTCCCCTTGTCAGGCTACTATGCATTTGCAGGATAAGTGATGGAAGGAGTTTCTAGGGCAGAAAGTGGCACTGTCAGCAGTTGAGGTTACATAGGTATGACAAGCATAGTAATATTAACTGCAGTAAAGTATCCAAGATATGTAAAGCTCAGGGAAAAAGACTTCAGTCTTTAAAGCGATCTCATAAATTCCTTCTACCCTCCTCAGCTTCTGACTGTAATTTATCAAAATTCTTTGGCTTGCTTAAAAGTCTCAGTGTAATGTGACTATATAGATAATAATGACTGAACGCTTGTGTGACACGAGATATCTGCAGAATTTATTCTGAAAAAAAATTAGAAATAATGAAACAATACTGGGCATAAACATTTTCTTTACAAAGCAGCACTGAAGTTGCAGAACCGAATTCAGTTATATTTGCATTTGTTCATTTCACTCCTTCATCAAGCTGATGTTAATAGAAGCAACCTTAGGGTATGAAGGAAATGAAACTGCTGAAAGTATCCAAAAGCATTTTGCTAACCTCAGGTTACTTGGGAAATAAGCTGCAGTTATACAAACTTCTATTGTGAAGTAATTATTATAATTTACATTCTGGGTTGTCACAGGTACAACCTGTAGCCAAATGCTTCTAATCCCTTGGGTCCAATTACCTCATGATAATCATTCCAGTTGGTGCCATATTTAGTCTTATTCAAAATAAAATGCTCAAAGTTAAAACAGAAAATTTCTGATTCTAGGGAAACTTGCAATATTTTTTTTCCTGGTGCGTTACTATGTGGGACATGTACTCTTTAATAAACAGCCTGTCAGATGTGGATTTCCTTCCAGAGGTCAAAAATTTTGAGTAGTTCAAAACTACTCTTAAGAAAAATCCCAAACTTATCCCTGAAAAAAACCAAAACATTCCAGAGCTAGTAATTACAACTGGATTAGAGGACAGGTGACAAGAGGTAAACTTCAGGAAACTGCAGGAAACTGTCATTCTGCAACTTCTACTTTGTTCCATAGTGAGATGTGACAATATATTAAAGAGAAACATGGTAGGCAAGTGAAATAAGTTTACAGACAAGTGAAATAAATTTACAGAACCAATTATACTAAGTCCCAGATGTCTGGGACTACAAGAAGTAGTGGTGTTAAGAATGCTAATATGTTACCTGAATAAACAATATCATCAAGCACTCTACCGAAATTCACAGTACCTGAGGGGATATCTGTCTAAAAGCTTCATGAACAATTACACAAAGCTACTTACATATGCATTTCTCAACAAATAGTGGGTTACACTATAGTGACTTTGAATTTCAAAGACTTTTGTAATGTACCACATTACTGAGTATGCTTCAGATGCATTTCCTTGGAGAGTAGATGTTTATGTATCTAGATTAACAAAAGTGGAATACAGAGGCTTGAACCTGGAAATCTCATCTGTAACATAAATACTTTAAAAGTCTGTTTAAAACAAAAAGAAGACTACATCTTCAGTGTATAGTAAATAACGCTGCAATGTTATCCTATTTTAGCCACCAAAACTAAGAAGCATTTTTTTCTTTAGAAGTTACTGAGTTTTCCATGACTTGATCTTTCATATGATAATATGCTTTGCAAACTTCAGACATTCAAGCACTCAGTCATACTCTAACAGGTCTAAACGAGGAGATCTGGTACCTGGCAAATGAATATCAAGGATATTTCAAGACATACAGTCTTCTAATAATCAAGTTATCATTGCATCTTCCAAGGAATTAACAGAATGACTGCATAGAGTAAATAGTCATCACTTCAGAAATATAATCACTAAAAATAGTACAAAATATGCCAAATATTAAATATAAGTTCAGTCACTTTGGGTAAAGCAAGAGTTTATTTTCATGGAAGGATGGAAATAAAATCTAGGCTTTTTTTTCGTTGGTTTTTTTGAGAGGCCTTGTGTTTTTCTGCTTTCCTCGGATAAATAAAAGAACCTCTGTTGTAATTATTGTGGAGTAGTAGAGGTAAAGCTGAGCAACAAATTGAGAAGATTTGAAATTCACTGAGGCATAAAGAAAAAAACACATAAATAGATCATGTTCCTGCTTTAGGACACCAGGTATGATTCATGCTGCACTATTCTGTCACACACTACTTTAGGAAAGAAAGAAACATTCCTGTGGCTCCAGAAGTTCATATCACTGCAGTTTTATGTGCTTCATAACAAGCATGGCATCTTTAAATCCCAGGCACAGGAAAGAGAAGAGGCCAGTTCAAGGCAGGATTTTCTAGGGGGTTGACATCCTGTGAAGAACTCCAAATACAAATAAGTGCACAAGGATAAAAATGTTTGTGCTTCACCACACTATGCTGTAGAAATGGCAAGATCCTTGACCCTTTCCTACTGAAATTGTTTCTATTTTCAAAGCTGGAAATGAAATTTTACATGGAGGAGAAAGGGAAGTTTGTCTTTTTTAGATGGCTACTGAATCTTCTTCTGGCATCATCTCATTTACCAAGGTAAATTATTTTGTATTGAAAACCTAGTGAAAATTTATTTTTTCTTCCAATAGAAAAATTCAGATGTTGCTGTTGGAAAAAAATTTCAAAAGTTTGGAATCAATCACTGTGAGCTTGATGGCAATAAGTATGAAATTTATCATTAGCTGAAATTATGTAATTAGATTCCTTCTTAGGTAAAAAAAAAAAAAAGAAGAATCTTGTTGAAGCATTTTGCTTCCTGTCCTCTCAAACACGTTAGCAATGAGAAACTGCCCATCAGATTTCAGTCAGCTTTGGAGCAAGCCCTGAATCTTTCTAGTCAAACACTTAAGAAATTTTTAAAGAAAGATGGAAAAAATTGTGAAAACTGGTTTAGACCTGAATGCATTTTCTATATTGAGAGCTATGGCAAGAGAGAACATATGGCAAAGGTTTGTATTTTGGAGCTTGGAAAAATAGAACTGAGCAGCATTCAAATAAAAGAACAGTTTTCATTGAAAACTAAGTCTAAATCACAAAACTGTGAAGAAAATAATTTTTGATAGAAAATAATTATGTTTTGATTCACCTGATGAAGGACAGTCATGGTTACTCTTTGGATAAGAGGAAAAAAGGCTAACAGCCATTTGCTCATCTGCTGTGATGTGATCTAAGTAGTTTCAATATCTTTTGGAATTATTTCTCTATGGCTACTGTGAAAAGTTATGATCGCTGAAAGAAATTAATAATAAATTATAAGAAATACTGAATCCTGTTAAAAACAAATCACTTCTCCCTGAAGGGTAATGTGAAAGATCTCAGGTTTACTTTGAACATTTTTTGAAAAATATGAAAATATTGGATAAGAGAGACTGTAATGGAAGGGGAAGCAAGAGAGTGCATGTGCTATTCCTTTTACTTTTCATCCTTCTCCAGAATTCATCAGAAGCAATTTTCAACAGTTCAGTCTCCTGCTGTTCTGACTTGCTATAAGAAAAGTTAAGTCATAAGAAAGATGATATTTATACATTCCAAAGCTAAGCCAATCCTCTTTATGGGGGATCCTTGCCTTCTTTTCTTTCTGTAGGTACTGGGTAAGTACTAGTAAGGAGATCCTGTACTGCAAGACAAGAACTGGAGGCATGCTGAGGATTTTGACCTGTGCACTTCAGACTAGATCTTCCTTCTATGCAGTGCCAAAGGAGAACATAAACTGTTCAGGCTTTCCAAGGTAGGAAGAGCTGCAAAATATATCACTGAATGAATCTCCTGCATTTGAAATCAAAAAAGCATGTCAAAATCAACCAGCAGGGCTATAGAGACTGTACCTGTATCAACCTATCAAATAAGTCTTTCAATAGTTCAAGGATGACTTTTTTTCCTTCCAGAAGCTGAGTCTCCTCTCATCCTACTCTTTATAACACTTCTCTCAAGCAGCAAAGTTGTCATGGACTAAAACATGAAAAGAAAATTGGGGCATCTATCTGCAGAACAACTGTGACAGCACTGCTGCATGACCATTTAGGATAGGACGAAAGGAACACCTTACAACATTTTGAAGAAGCTACAAAAGTCAAATATAAAAGATATACTGCACTGGCAGAAAGCTACTATGATAAAATTTCACTTTGTAGATGTAGTTGCATTGAGAGATAACCTAAGATTCTTGAACAGATGAAAATAAAGGTAAAAAATCTCATATCATGAATCTTCCCTTCATAACTGCTCTTTAAAAAAGCTCTTTTGCTCAGCTCACAAGAGCTAAAAGATTCATTCTTGTAAATGACTGTAGTACTCAGCAGCATGTAGGTATTTTTAATGGAAGAAGTTGTATATGGTGTAGTGCACAACAGATGAGCAAAGCTTCACCTGCTATAAATTTGTTTAATTCTACTGAATGTCAAGATTTTTATTTACATCAGCTGTATCTAAATCTCAACAGCTGTATTTAAACCTAAACAAGTTTGGCTCAAGCAAGACATGCCAAAAACCCAAAGTATCTACTATTTAGAGAAAAGACTCTCATTTTATTACGGATCAACATTTGTAATAAGAATACAACTGTTCATTAATGTCAGTGTTCTATCCTTCAGACTACTCAACATGAACTAGAATATACTAGGGCCAGAGAAGCAACAAGTATTTGACCATAATATAAGGTGTATTGTTAATCCATGTGATTGGCACATAATCCCTTTCTCAAAGAAGTATGATTGGATATTATGCAATCTAATCTGGAAGACAAGGATGTATTCAATTATCAAAAAACCCAAGGAAATTGCCAAATAGAGAATAAGAAGTACCTTTATTGTAAGACACACCTGCTTCTAAGCCATTAACCAAACAAGAACAGGCTGGAGTTTTTCAGGCATCAGAAGAGTCATTTGTTCCTATAATAATCTCTTTTGATAATTTACTGCAATTTACCACGTGGTGGTTAATGGTGAACATTCACCATTTGCACTGTTGTGAATGCTTTCAGTCCATGACATTAACAGACAGACTCATTTCCAGATGTTTGAAAGAAATCTTTAAAATCTGTGTTTTGGTATGAACAGAGTAAAAATAAAAAGGAAATAAACAAAAATCAGATGTATTTGTGGAAGTTTCATGTTAAGAAAAAGCACAGTAAGAGGAACAGACAAGGAACCTTGGCCATCTTGTATACAAATATAATATTTCTCTCAAATTTAAAAGTCAAAGTATTAGAAGGCCCTGCTTGAACACAGTCAAACATTGCAGGGAGAGGAAAGAGAGATCACTTCCCTTTTTAAAGATATTTCTGATGTTTTGTTTTCGGGTTTTTTGTAGTTTTTTTGCTTTGTCTTTAGAAAGTCACTACCTGTGGCCTTTTACCATAAAATGCTTTGTACATCCTTGGCTCAGTGAGCCAGATCACTGACAAGCTGTCATACTCTCCTTCCTGAAATCTTCAGCTGAAGTCTGCTAATCTATAAAATGCTGCAAGTTTATATCACAATACTTCTACTAAAGTCTAATTTGAAACAGAACTTTATGGTCAAAAGACAGACACTTCTAATTGTATAAAAATGTGATACCTTCTCCTTATCATATGGAAAAAATGTGAGATAGTCCTAATTTGAGCTGCCTTCCCAACCTACAAGGTGGCTTTATGCCAGATACCTTTTGGTCATTAGTTCATAAACAAAGAGCAATATGAAGAAAGTACTGAAGATTGTAAGAAGGATTTGGGTAACAATCTATTCCAGGTGTCTTTCCAACACTGAGGTCAGTGTATCTCAGCATAGTTCGATCATGTTCTCTTCCTCAGCTGGGCTTTAAGCTCACCACCATGTTCAGAAGGTAATACAAGAGAGTCTGTGATAGAAAACAGGACAGCACTTTTCATTCTGAGAGCTTTTAGGCAACTAAAAGAACCAAAAAAAAAAAAAAACAACAACCAAAACACCCCCAAATCAAAAAAACTACTGCACAACAACAAAAAACACATTTTAGCAAATCTATTTGTAGACAGTAAAAACCCTTATATTTGAGGGGAAAAATGCAAATTTAGTGAAGATATTTCTTATGTTTTCACTAGATCCATTAATTGCATTAACACTAATTCCCATCCATTAACAACTGCATAAATGGGTCCATAACGAATCTTGTTTTACCAAAGTCAAACAGATAAAGAAACATTCAAGGAGGGCAGAAAAGGACAGAATCTGTTCTTCAAACTATTAACAGTTTCCATATCCTATGACAATAGAGAATGAGGAGAAACAATTTTCACTACATAATTTTGGAGAGTTACTTAACTCCAGAGATATAACTGTTTTCTCAAAAAAAAAGAAATTGTTAAAAATGAAAACATTGTTAATAATTACAGTAATGTCTTCTTAAATTTAATGAAAGCTGCACAAATTGAAACTGGGTAAAGGTAAAGGCTTCGAGGACAGGTAAGGAGCTTTCATTCGATAGCAATTAACTTGATGCACTTCTACCAATTTAGCCTGTAGCCTGCACTGAACTACAAAGGGAATTTGTCTAAACGTTATTTAAATGTATTTTGCATATTTTTTATTCTGAATGTTAAAGGGGAAAAAAGGGTGGATTTAATTTTTTGCTTTCTTACATCAGGAGATAATTTCAAAGTGAAGCACAAAAAGATTTTTGCAGACAATATGCTTTTTCAACCTTCAAAGCAAATGCTTTTCTACTGGTTATTTTAATTATTCATGATCACATATAATTTTAATGTGGTTGAAATTAAATATGGCACCTGACACACATTCCAATCAGTGCATATAATTGGTTTTAAATAACATTTTAGCCCAAAAAGGAATTTGAAGTAGCTTGTCAGACTACATGAGAGCACACATTTTGATAAAAATTGATAAAAATTATGTTTCATTTTTTTCTGAGAATAGTTATACTTACATGAATCTCTCTCACCTCTAACACTTAACAATCATATTTTAAGACAGATTACACATTATATGCACACTCAGAAATACTCATTTATTTCTGTCCAACACAAAAACTAGAGATTTTTCTTTTTCTGAACATTGTGATTTCAAGATAAAGCTACCTTAAAACTATTTTATCAGGAAGGTAATTTTAAAATTCTTTTTTGTTTACAAAAATTTGTTACATGTCCAAAAGCCTGAAATAGATAATATTTCGTCATTTTTATTTATTTTGAAATGGCTGCACTTTTAGAAAATACTCAGATGCAGACAATCACAGAGGAAACATTTCTCCTGCCTTCACAAATCAGACATTTCCTTCTAACTAGTAATCTGATGCATGTTTAAAAGCTGCAGAAATGAAATCTGTTCTAGTCTTCTATGGTCTCTACTCCACCATTTCAATATCATTATCATTAGAAAGTTTTTCACAATTTTTATCTAGATCTTTTTTGCCTTATCCAACTAAGCCTATAATTTCCTGTCTGACCTTCTATGAATACAAAAGCACAGATTACTGTCAAACACAGATTACTATTGCAGAAATACATACAAAACTGAAGATTTCCTCTTTTTATTGTCTTCTTTGGGATAAACAAACTCAATTCCCTCAATTTTGCAAGCAAAATAGAGAAAAGAAATCCTGAGCTTTAATCTAATTATTTTCATTTAACTACTTACATTTCCAACCCCTCAATACAAAAACTTTGAAGGAATAAAGTTTACTAGTTGCAAAGAATAGAAAGCAGGGGGGAAAAAAACCCTGTGGAAAGGCTTTCTGCATTCCCTGGGCTGCATGGGCCTGAGTTCTAAGAATGTTTCTGCAAACAGATAGCAAAGGGGTATATGCTGATGGAGCACTGTGATGCTCCATGACTCTGTACAGGAGCCAGAAAACTAGAATGTGAGGCTGTTAATGTTGCTATTAAATAGCCTGGAAACAAACTTCATATGGAAGTTTGGGGTCAGTATCAAAGACTACAGCGTAACTGAAATTTGCTTGTGACTAAATAAAACATTACGGGACTGTAAAGTTAATGCTCCAAACCTTCATGGATCTTACTACGTACCCAAAATCTGAACAGAGCCACAGATTCTTTTCAAACTATGAGTATTTCTACACAGGAGTTTTGACCTGTCTTATTTAAAGGTCATCCTCTTACTGCACTACTATTTGTATGAGGCACCAAAACATATTCTTTAGTTGAGCCAGCTGATCAGACCCATAAAAAACACATTACCTCTCCTGTCAAGGTCAGAAGGTGTTTCTCACTAGCTCAACAGCTTATAATTTTGTGTTACTAATCAATCATGCCTGTAACCATTCTCCAACTCTTACAATCTAAAACTAAACTTGTAAATATTGTTTTCCTCATAAACTGCTCAGACCTGAATAGTTTGTACACCAATAACTGTGCAGGACCAGATCGGGAGGTGTTGGGAATGGTGACTGTCCTCACAGCACCATGACAGATCAGTCACATGTTGTCTCAGCTACTCCCAGAAAGAGCAAAGCAACTAAAGACCTTTCCTTTTACATTCTGTCCTAATCCCAAATCTTAGCAACCCTCTGCCCACAACTTGCCATCATTTAATACGTTCTTTTCCCCCTTTCCTAGAAACTCTGCTTACAAAGTTGAGAGTTTTAAGCTGGTGGCATACTGGACACCAGCACTAATGTGGAAAACATCCATAGTAGCAGTAATTCAGTTTTCACAGTGAAAGAAGTCATAGCTTAGGTGACAGAAGCCAGCCAAGCATGTATCAGAACTCTGTTAGCAGAATCAAGCTTTATTTCACGCAAAAAACTACTATACAGATTTCTAGCAGTGGTCTAAAAACAGAGTTATTTCAGTCAGAATCTATATTTCTACATCTAAATATTAGTAGAAACAAATGGGCAGAGTAATTTTTCAGCACCTCTTTTCAAGGTATCAAGTCTCTTTTAATAGCAGGTGAACAAAGAGGGACACTATTCTTAAAACATAAGTTATTTTTATGATGATGCAAACCTATCATCAAAAGCTGGGTTTCTGGTACTCACCTATCAAATGTTGGTTTGAAGGCATCTCAAAAGAGCACTGTGTTTCTCTTACAAAGTATCAATTCAGGTATTTATTACAATAAAATAGGCCATTGAGAGGAGAAGAGCTCAAGTCTGGACAAAGGACCTTGCTGAGGAAGAGAGACTGATTTGTAAGGAAAAAACAAATCACCAGTCATTCCTATAGGTAGCTTCTATGTGGATGATATTGCTTCACTTTTTCATGGAGGCCCTCTAAAAAAAATAATCATATAATCACATAATGCTTTCATTTGTAGTTACTTTCTTTAATAGCACTTCTTCGAATAGAAATCTTACTACGAACTGTGCAGTTCAACCCTAAAACTGTAACAGTCTTTTCTCACACCCCTAATGGGTTTGGTTTGCTGAGACAGTGCTTTCTTCCAGCTGTGAAACTGCATTCTGGAATGCCAGATTTTGGGGTTGAAAGGTTGGCTGAATCCAGGTGCAGATCATTAAAGACAAATGTGTATTGCTCTCTGCTTCTGCCTCTCCCTTCCTCCTTTTTCTTTATGTAGCTTCCTAGATCATTTGAACTGCTTCCCCTCTCCCCTGTGTCTATGGGCTTTTTTGATTCATGAATTTCAGTGTCTGAAAAGACATCTAATGAGAGCGATCACCCTTTTAATGATGGCAACTTTGACAAGCATGATACGAAACCAGCACCCTCAGTGCCGTCACAGAGAGAGAGAGGGCAGGTATAGTACTGATCCCATCCTTTAAGCAAAGACAGACAACCATTAAAAAACGCAAGGAGCTGCATTTTAAGTGAGATTTGTGCATTACTAAGCAACATATCGTAATAAAGAAAAATATATGGTGCTACAGCAAGGATATGAAATGCCTAAGAGACCCATAAAGCATAAGTAACAGCATACTGTGGATTTATAAAGCTGTAATGACATAAATTTGCTATTCATAATTTAAATAAAACTGAACTGTTGTATGTTACCAAAAGACTTTTCACTGTAATGACAGGCGAGCTCTCTCATGGTGGATATTGGAGATTTTTTCTGAATGCAGTTTCAGGCTACAGTTAAAATGAGGTAACTCAGAAGGAATCTTCTATATTTTTGTTTTATGGAAGCAGCTAAACTGTACAGAGGCCAACAACAAAAATTAATAAATCAGGCTGGTAAAGAATATTGCTTATTGCAAACTGTTTAGCAATACAATTCAGCAGTTTGACTTCTAAAACTCTGGAAACTGATGAGAGTTCTTTAAAGAAATAATAAAAATCATAGGAAGACAGCACGTGACAAGCCAGGCTATGAATTAGTATCGCACTGACTACTTTCCCTCATGTAGACAGCTGCAGCACAAGAATGCACTCCTGGTAAAATGCAAAAATATTTGCTAGGCAGTACTGAGGAGCACGCAGTGAATGCTAAATTCACAGGTGGCTCTGCACAGCTCCTTCACAGACAAGCCTTCACTTTATCTTTGTGCTTCAGAACAGAAACAGATATTGCCACGTGACCTGCAGCATGCCCTGGCAAGAATAAGTTTTAGTTTCAAACACATAAGGGAAAGTGGATTCAAAATTAGGATATTTTCTCCTTTGCAACCAAGTATATCCATCTAGCGCAGGCAGGTATTTTCTTGTCTGCCTCCAAATCACTGTTTTTCAAATCCATGGCTTTTCACAAAGCTCATGTAATAAGACACCTACAATCAAACTGTACTGCCTTTAAACAGACCCGTGTCAATTCACACAGGGAAAGAACCTACCTCTTTATCTGTTAATATAATTTCTTAGCTATATCAAGACTATTTTAATGCTTTGGGTTTACTAAATACTTTATATATTTTGAGGTGGGGTTTGCACACGTTAAACACATGTAAGATGAGCTATTCAATTTAAATTAACCACATGATTAGATTCAGTGTGAAAGGTTTTTAATTAAAATATATGTTTTGTCAGGATTTGAGAAGAACAGATTGCTCTCACCAAGAGAGCTTTCCATGCCTCTTACACTACAGAAACATTAATTTATAAATAACACAAAGGGAAAGGAAGTGCTAAAGCCTAACTTTTGTCTTTCTTTTATGGTGCAAAAAATTACTAAGGGATGACAGGTCATTAATAATTTTTCACTGTTATCTTACACTGGTTGTTTTGGTTTTTTTTACACTTCTCACTGTTTTATCTTACAAATTTTTTAAGGATAAATATAGCTTATCCAAGTAGCTTTATTTCCCAGCACCCCTTTCTTTCTTGCCAAATAGTCTGGGTCTTCTGCACTTTCCATTGTGAGCTGCTCTAGAAGTTGGGCAAAACCTAAAAATGTTCTTGACAGGTCCTTCATTATAATCTATAATTTTTAGTAGCTGAAGTGGTTTTGCTTCACTAGGACACATTGAAATTGATTGTCAGACAGATAATTCCAAATGATAAAAGAGGAAAGGGACAGGTGGCCAAATTCTGAAGTAACAGAAGAGGAAAATCAAGGATCTCCAAGATCCATAAATACAGAACACTGACACTGACTCAATTAGAAATTATGTTATTTTTCAGAGGCAGTACCAACAAAGAAAAACATTATTTCATAGTCATGTGGAACTACAGAAATGGAGTAACTTCAAGTGATAGTTACCATCCCAGAATCAGCTTGGATGAGAAAAGAACAATGAGCACTAAAACTATCAGATAAGAACTTCGAAGAGAAACCCAAACCCCCCACTAATAACAGTTTCTCTGAAGAAAGAATAAAACTTCAAAACTCTCATTCTGGAATTACCAGGAATGTCATAAGATAGAAATGAACATTAGCTATTCTAAATTTACAGTGAATCATTAGAATTGCCTCACTGCAATTATGCCAGTTATGTATACACTGTAAGTGTTAAGGAAGGCATTAATCAAAATGAGAAAAAGGTTTTAAAATAAATTTAACAGGATTTTAGTCAAGTTGCTTAATTTCAATTATTCATTAAAAGAACAATTTGAAGGTTTATGACTACCAATATTAAAGCAAACAGATTATCACTTAACTTTGGATTTCAGTTTTTAAAATGTCAGTTTTGTTCAACTTATCTTTAAAAGCATCTTGGATCTTGTGTGATACAATTCAGAGAAACTGCTGTGGGGAATTTACATATATTAGGGTCAGATTAAATACAATCATTTTTGTGCAGTTGCAAGGCTACAAAACTGTTGTTCTTGAAACAAAATTCTTATTGCTTCTTATTGCTTTTTCTGCAACCCAAAAGAAAGAAAACTGATAATTGGTAACATTAAGTAGTGTTAGATAGGCACTTTCAAACTTGAACTGTATCAGAATATGCTTTTTCAAAAAAAAAAGTTTACAAATCCCGTAAATAAATAATGTATAAATGAAAGGGTGGAGCCTGTGTCCACTTCAGGGCTCACAGAGGATGAAAACCAAAGCACAGCAACAGTACGATCAGGAAAGATGATGTTCCACGTAAGCAGAAAGGCAGTCTGGCCTTACTGTACCAGAAATTCCTAGCTCTTGTAGCTGAACAAACGGGTACAAGTCTCAGGGAAAAGGTTCATAAGTTTTATGGACACATGAAACAGTATCTGCATGTATAATTAAGGCAAAGAATGTACAATGTTACAATCCATAATCTTTGGAAAGTGCTGAAAATCTGCCAACTGTGAAGCAGGATGTAACGTATAAACAATGAGGTTGTAAAGCAATTTAGAAATTCAAGAAGTTATGTAATTCTCATTATCATTTATGTACCACAGGCAACTAATAATGGTATCATGAGACATGGCTTTTTTATTAGCATAATTTTCTTCTTGATGCTACCATTATGGTTGTCTCATATTGACAAATGACTGCTACCCATTCCTACATCTGCTCCCATCTCCCTTAGACAAACTATTTTATGCTTCTGTCCTACTTAAAAAAACAACCCAATCAAACCAAACTCAAACCACCTTTTAAATTTTATTTCTGTTAAATTACTCTGTTTTCTGTGTTCATTCATGCAATGTTTTTTTCTTCTTACTGATAATTTAATTACACCAGTTTATCTTGACAATCAGGCAAAACTTTACAAATGTAAATTTCAAGAAATATTAATTCTGCTTCTTCCTAATAATTCTGGATACATACTCTAGGATAACTGTATTCTAGTTGGGATGTATTCTGGGTGTATTCTGAATCACAATTTCTGTATCGGGAAAATAATCTGGAAAAAATGTTCAGATTGAGCAACTAACAATAAAATGTTGCCTGGCTCCAAGTTTCCAATTAATGCAATTTCTCTACTCTACAGCAGCTACAGAGACCGAGATGATGTTTAAAACACAGAGCTACCATTATAGGTCATAGAGATTTTCTAAGAGTCTGGATCCTACAAACTGAATATGAACACAGCAGACTCTGTACCATCCTGAGCCAAGGTCTTGAACTAAGAGTTTCCTCCAGTCTTTGAAGTGCTCTCTTGCTTTTCAGTGATGCCATCTACTGGGGTACCTTCCATGGAAGCCATGGAGGCTGGGAGCTAGACAGCCTGTCCACTCTGCTTCACTGCAGTTACTCTCCAGTTAGTCGCCTATGAACATACTGTGACTCCAGCTACTCCTGTGACAATCCTGTATTTTAGTCAAATCAAGTTCCTGTCCAGGCATTCCAACAGCAATCATGGCAGTCTGTATCTTGGTTCTAAACATGGAAGTATTTACTCATCCCTTCCTAGTCAACACACACATGTTGTAAACCAACACGAAAATCTATCAACACACCCCCCTTTTCAGGATTCTTTAAGGACAGGAGTTTAAGAGCTTCTTTACATTTCAAGCAGCAAACTACTTCCTGTTTATGCCCAACAGAATGATCCAGAAGTACTGCAGATCCTGACAACAGCTGACAAACTCGTTCTTTAAACCAGGGCAACTCCACTTAAGGGAAATTGCAAATGGAATGAACTTTGCACAGTTGCAGAACACGACTTATCACAACACATTCTTCATAGAAATTTTCAGAGAAAGAGGAGTGCCAAAGTTCTAACCAGATTATTTCACATGAAAATACTCCTGATGAAAAGAAAACTCGGGGGGGGGTGGGGGAGTGAAGGTAGGGTGAAGGATGGGGGAGGTGGAGGGGGGGTGGGGGGGGGGGGGGGGGGGGTGGTTTTGGGGGGAGGGGGGGGGGGGGGGTTTGAATATGGGGGGGTGGGGTGTAATGGAGGAGGCCTGAAACAGAAAATGGGCTAGAGTGGAGATGCAAAAATCAACACCTTAAAATTTTCAGTTCTGAAAAATGAATTTTTTGATTCCAAGGGATTAAAATGAGAAGTGTTGGCACTTCTATTTTAAATACTGAAATGTTGTAACAAAAATTTACATTTGTAAATGCTAAATATATCTTCAAATTAAAGTGACACAGAAGTTATTTCCATTAGAGACTTTCAATTAGCATGTTAAAAAAACCTGTAAGTCTGTAACACTTTACCCTTTCTGAGGAAAATCTATAATATTTGGCAACAGATCATTAAAAATATATGATATAGCATAATAATTCCATATTCTCAGTATTTTTGGAAAATATTTCTAAGGAATTAATTAGCTGGTTTTTTTTAAGGATTCACTAATTTGTTATTAATGAAGGATTTTTAACTAATGAGCAAAAAAACCCATTCAAATAATAATAAGAATTGAAAAAGATTGTATTGGATATTTCTATTTCTTCTTTTACTCTTGAGAGAAAAGCAAGCTCCTGGAAGAAAAGACAAGAAAAAGAAAAATAGTTTACCCTTTATCCTCCCAAATCAATAGGTTAATCAAAAGAATCTTAAATTACTTGACATTGGAATGCCCTATAGAAATGAGCAACTCTAAGATCTATACTCTCTTTACCAAGGACAAGATAACCTTACACTGGGCATGTAGTGTACAAAATTGATTGGTTTTGTTTAAAGAAAATGTTTTTAGGCTAAATGAATAAAAACCTGTCACAAAACACAACTAAAGAAGATTCTGCTCTACAAAAAAATCTTAAAGATTGAAGTTAGTGAACACTAATTTGATATAACATTCTCAAAATATTTCAAAAATAATGCCATCATACTAAATTCAAAAAGAAAAAAAAAAAGTAAAGAACTTAAATCTCAAAAAGAAGCTCCCCCCCAACAAACAGGAATTGAAAACCATCAACAGTTTTGCTCTTATCTTGTAGCAAATAAGGCATTACTGAATGCTAGGACATTCCTCCAAAGCCAACATGTACGCACCTCATTGCTGCCAGATGGTATCAGAGCAAAACCAAGCAGACAGAGTTTTCTGGAAGTATGTTTTTACACTGTGTAGCAAAAGAGTTCACCAAAGAGTTTATAACCACGTTGCACAGGTGAGTCATTGGTTACCGGCTTGGATGCAGTAAGTCCATTAGTTTATAAATACTAATTTCATGTCAAAGCTAGAATCATCCCAATGGATTCGGCTCTGTCATGAAGTTTCTGGGCTACTCAGATGCTCAATTGGGTAACACGGAGATGTTTTCAACCATCTAGACATGAGTCAAAAGATATGTTAAGCAGGCACTGTTCTGTCAGATAAAATCTGATACTGAAGAGGTCAAGGTTCAGTTGCTCCAACATAAGCACTGAGTGTTGCCTTGGGGTGTCAGAGACATTCACATGACATCAAGATGTGAGTACAACATTATTTTCCAAAGCAATTTTTATGTTTGTGTCCACTTGCATTCAGAAAGACTGGTAGACCTGGTGACTAATACTCAAAATCAGTATTTCACCATCAATGGCAAAAACAATATTGAGATTCTGGGAGACGAGTGATGTGGAAGCAACCATCACTCATAACCTAAAAATAAATTTAGGTTGAACTTTGAGGGTCTTGCGAAGCCTAAGCCCGGTAATGTTTTGTTTCAGTGTGATCCAGAAATCTACCTTCCTCAGGCTGTAAGAATTGTACACATTAGCTTTAAATGTCTCAGAGAAAAAAAAATTGACTTCTAGCTTCAAAATCTCAAATCTAATACATGACATTCTCTGGCACATCTGTCATTCCAACAGTGATAAAACTGACTGCTCTGAGATCAGATCTCATTTTCCTAGAAACTCAGACAGCTGATATCTTAAAAGAAACAGAAATCGAGACCTTAGCTGCCTTCTATCCAAAGCATTCTTATTACTATGATTACTGTTCATCATTCCATTCTCTTCAATTTTAAAATTAAATTAAACATTTAACAAATTAAAACCCGTGTGAAAAATCTGTGAGACCCAGTGCCTTCTCCCGTTGTCAGTAGCTTCAGAAAGAGCTTGAGAGACATTTCATATGTTGCTGCAGAGAAATGGAAGGATGAAAGCATGGAAGACTTTCACAATTACAGAAACAAAGGTAAAAGTACCTGAAGAGTAGAGACAACAGCAGCCCACACAGCAGAAAGGGGAAGAATTTTAAAATCAAAGGCTCAGTGTTTGTACACAATTTGTACTTCGTTTCTACCTCCTACTGTCAGCTTTGCCAAAACTAGTAATCAAAAGTAACATATGATGTTATTTATTTCATGTTTAATACCCTGAAGACACAGAAACCACAACTAAATTACATTCTTATCCCAAAATTATCTCCCCAATACCTTCCCAATTGCAGTTAATATCAGTGTATTTCTGTACTAAATCACAAGCATCTGCATCCTCTATCCAGTCATCACACTCTGAAAAATTCTGTGTTACTGTATGAAAAACAAAACACCAGCACACACAATAAGAGCTTCAAGGAGACTCTCCAACAAAATTCTTCGTATAAACTATAGAGATTGTATAGCTGCCCAGTGGTCCTACTTCCTTCACTAGTGCAGGTGAATCCACTGATATGGAAGCAAGTTTCCTGGCCAGACACATCAGAATCTGGTTAGCTAACTACTTGTCTGCAAAACAGTGAGAACTGGCACCAACAGGACAGCTAAACACTGAAAAACTGTCTTCTGCTTTTTCCTATTGGACTTCTCAAAAAATGACAGCTCTGTGAGCTGTGTCACTGGATAACTGGTTTGTTACAGTATTTCTACCTTTCACACACCAACTGCATCAACCCCCAATCAAAGTGTCAGGTGAGGAACTCGACCAACACTGTTGCTGCAATAAGTAAGATTTTAGTGATGTGTTTACATAGGAAGAAGTTAGTTGCTAATGACCATAGAATCACAGAATCAACTGTGTTGGAAAAGACCTACGAGATCATCAAGTCTTGATCTAACACTGCTGTGGTTACCAGACCATGGCACTAAGTGCCACATCCAGTCTCATCTTAAAAACCTTCAGGGACAGAAAATCCACCCTGTCCCTGGGCAGCCCATTCCAATGTCTGATTACTCTCTCTGTAAAAAATGTCTTCCTAATATCCAACCTAAACTTCTCCTGGCAGAGCTTAAGATCATGCCCTCTTGTCCTACTGCTGGTTGCCTGGGAGAAGAGATCAACAACCTCCTTTCAGGGAGTTGTAGAGATTGATGAGGTCTCCCCTGAGCCTTCTCTTCTCCAGGCTAAACAACCCCAGCTCCCTCAGCCTCTCCTCATAGGACTTGTGTGCCAGTCCCTTCACCAGCCTTGTTGCTCTTCTCTGGACCTGCTCCAGCACCTCAATATCCTTCCTGAACTGAGGGGCCCAGAACTGGACACAGCACTCCAGGTGTGGCCTCACCAGTGCTGAGTACAGGGGAAGAATCACTCCCCTGGTCCTGCTGCCACACTGTTCCTGATCCAGGCCAGGATACCACTGGCCTTCTTGGCCACCTGGGCACACTGCTGGCTCATGTTCAGCTTCCTGTCAATCCAAACTCCCAGGTCCCTCCCCCTCTGGCTGCTCTCCAGCCACTCTGTCCCCAGGCTGTGGTGCTGCAGGGGGTTGTTGTGGCCAAAGTGCAGGACCTGGCACTCGGCCTTGTTGAACCTCATCCCGTTGGAATCAGCCCAACTCTTCAGCCTGTCCAGGTCTCTCTGAAGAGCCCTCCTGCCTTCCAGCAGATCAACACGCCCCCCTCAGCTTGGTGTCATCTGCAAATTTGCTAATGGTGGACTCGATCCCCTCATTGAGATTATCAATATTAAGATATTAAACAGGACTGGGCCCAACACTGATCCCTGGGGACACCACTAGTGATTGGCTGCCAACTGGATGCAGCACCGTTCACCACCACTCTCTGGGCCCGGCCATCCAACCAGTTCCTAACCCAGCACAGAGTGCCGCTGCCCAAGCTGTGGGCTGCCAGAAGTGGAAAATGCATCTTGTCAGACTTTCTTTATTGCGTTCTTGTAAACAGGCCAAAACTCTACTTACTTCTTGCAGAGATTAAACATTTAGTTCTTTGGCAAAGATCAAAACGTAAACCAAAAGAAAAGCTTTAATGTATCATTTGGCACAGTAGGCAGCATTAGAGCACATCAGAGAGAAACTGATTCCATTCTATGAAATTAAAGCATAAGAGAGACTTTGCAAAGCATTCTCAAAATAAGCAAGTTTTGAAACTGGGCAAATTCCCCCCCGCATTTCACAATCTTCACAGGCTCAGAGATACCAAAAGAACAAAAGGCAAGAAGGAAGTTTTCTCGGCAATCTGATATTGTTACAGCTTGAGAATTAGTAGGTTTAGCAAATCAGAACTATGCTAGTAGACAACCAAGATTTGCAGCTATGGTTTCTATCTTAAAGTTTTCTTTTTTAAACAGTATGCTAAACAGAATTTTCTTTTTATGTCTGCTGCTTTCTTTGCTGCTTCCACAACCAGGCCTGTCAAGGGAAACTGTCCTGAGGGTTGTGCAAAAACTACTACTTTCTACTAGACAGATGAGCTGCCAATGCAGATCTTTAGGACAAATTCACAGTGATTTTAGGTGGTGAGGATTTTCTAAATTCTTGATAAAGCTACAGCAAGTGGAGAATTGGGCTCCATTTTCATGTACAATAAGGCTCTACAGTAAAAATGCATTTTTAATTCATAAATTGCTTGGATTTGTTTTGGAACCATTCCAAATATCAAAAAGAAAATCCTAACTGTTTAAGTCACTTACCAGGTGAATTCACAAGCTTGTTAAAGACAACTTTCTAAGCCTTCATTAAAACAGCCATAAAATACCGTAACCTTCCAGAATTAACATAATTTAAAAATCAAATGTTCTAGGCTTTTATTTAAAGTAAAAAAAAAAATAAAATTAAAAAGTCCTATGCCAAATGAAATTGAGTATGATAATATTATGAAATAAATGGCAGTACCTAAAATTATTGGCAATTTTTACCATTTAGAAGATGTATAAAACATTCAAAGATAATTGAGTTACAGGAAAATGAGAAGGAAAAACTATCTAAAAATTAATTCACATGTGTGAAAGACGATGCATAAGGGGAATGATTACACTTACAAAATGACCTTAGAAGCCCAAGCAACTTTAGAATTCCAGCACTTTTGTAGAACCTTTTTTCTGTCTCTCTTCTCTCTATGATAGATAAGAACTTTAATAAATAGCTTTTAGATGATAATAATAACTTGAGATGAAACTCATATCACTCTGACTTTTTGAAAACTGTGATAAATGGAGTGTATTTAAAGACAGGCACATTAGATATATTTTCACTATATCCTGAATATTGCATATTTCATACAGTGTTGTTTATGGAGATAATGAATTGGAAAAATTCTCTGATTTCTGTGGTCAAGTGCTATCCCTTTATGGCAATTTGTGATATGAATTAGTTAATTTGTCTTCCTGAAATGAGCGTGATAGATACAAGAAGATAAAAAGTTGAAGGAAATTTAACATAGGAAGGTTCTTTTTCCCCGTTCATATTGCTCAAGACAAATACTAGGAGAGCCATTTTTCTATTTTTGTGGTTTTCAATTGCTAACATAAATTTCATTAGGTTAAGCTTTTGAAGGCATGACTACTACAGTACTGGACATGACTGACTGAGCACAAAAGTTTTACTCCAGTTTCAAAAAGTCACTCTTTATAAACTGGCAGAATAAGCCCTTTTGGGAACTGGTTAAACCTAAAGACAAATTTTGCCAGTAGGCTGAGGTTAAAGGAACAACTTTTGCTGCATTTTGTTGAATTCCATGTTATAACTTTATTTGCAATTGTAGTGTAACATGTTTGAACATCTAAAACTGAACTCCAATCCTGTTAATTATTAGTTCAATATTGCTACTGATTTTAATGAGAACCAAGTTGCACTTAAGCATAAAAATTCAGTCGCAGGTACCTTCAAAGGAAAAAATATCACAGTTTCTGACTGTTGTATTCCCCGCATCTTTTTTATCTAAGTGGTGGTAACTTACAACTTTATGTACCCAGTGAATCCACACAGAGGAACCAATGGAATCTTTTCCAATCGCCAAAATATTTAACAGAACAGAAACTCAAATGCCTATCACTGCCACGAACAAGATATTTTTAGTTCCAAGACTGGAAAGCAGTATGGATATCTAAATTCAGTGAGAGCTCAAAATCATTTGCATTAATTCAAGCTGGAATCTCTTGTACATTACCACAGAGTCATGGTATACACAATAACCAGCACAAGTCAGAAATGTCTGTCAAGACAAGAAACACTGACAATGACCACAGCGAGAAAAGTGAGAAAAAGTACTATTTCAGTTGGGTTTAGCTACAGACTGAAAACAGGAATTATAAAGAAAAGAAAAATTCCCCAATTTTTGGATAACTATTTTTCTACCTAACTGCTATGTGTGTGCATTTGTTACTTTTATCCTTTAGTCTTCCTATATATGTCACGTTACTAAGCCTGGTACAAGCATTCATGTTAACAGTATTTAAATCATTGCCCCCTTACAATTTCCTTTGCTTGATCCTCATTGTAAGCCCTTAAAGCTTAAAAGCCCATAAGCTCCCAACAGGTGCCATTCCAAACAGATACTTTTAACACCTTAGTATTTATTCCTTCATGTCTAATGTGGTTTTCTTTCAAAATCATACTTTTCCGGTATCTTTAATTTTACATCTTTACTCTTCTGATCATACCTTGCTAATAGCAAAAATTTGGAAGCACTTTAGCTCTCACCTTCAGTATTAGGTAGAAGAAACTGCAGCTGTGGCAGTCGGTGCTGCTTTCTACAGTGCTGTAAGGCCCAGCTGCAGAGAAGAATCCTGGTGTTATTGGTGTGATTCACAGTCTTGTTTGACTAATGGCAAAAGTGGGAATAATCCAAAGCGTACATGCAAGTTACATTTGTTATACACTCCTGTAATGCCACTGACTCCAACATCACAGTTACTCCTGATTTACACTGCTATAAATCAAACTGCAATCACAGTCTGGGAGTGCCTTTGTGAGCCAAAACCTGGCATTTCCAAACAATTAATGTTCCAAATAGTTAATGTCCTGCTTATTTTTCTGAATTCTTTGCATTGTAGTTTTCATTTCCACTGATTTAGCTACGTAATTACTTTTCAGTGGTGGCAACAGCAAACATGCTTTCTCCTCGCTACCAAGGAAACATTTGTTTTGTCGGTTACAATTGCAATTGCAAGTGCAATTGCACTTGCAATTGCAAGTGTTACAGACTGTGAGGAACCACCAGGGCCAAAAATAGTGGTTGGGAGGGAAAGACACAGGACAAATGGTGCAAAAAATTCTGTTCAAGAACTGAGATTTTTTTGTCCCCCTAAAAGGAGTGTAATAGGAGAATATCATATATCAAGTATCACATATCAAGTGAAACAAATACTGAAAAGAATAAAATGAAATGTTTCATAATCATAATGACTTTAATAGTTTATTTTGAGAGTGGAGAGAGCAGAAGAGGGAGACAGGGTATTTTAACAACTACTTTCCATAGCTGTTTATGTGTCAACTACTGAAAATAACACTGTCGAGCCCCCAGAATCACAGAAATGGCACAGAACTGAACAGCACACTCACAAAGTGTTTTGGGGAGAGTATTTTAAAATGCATTTTTAAAGAAATTCAGGTTCTTCTATACTATATAATATCAGCATGACTGAAGAATACTGTAGAGAAGCTTTAACTGAAAGCACATTTTCAATTACTTACTTCAGGCACTGACAATAAACTGGCCAGGGCAACACAAAACTCATTATGAGCTAATTTATATTGTTATGCTCTGTGCTGCTGTGGTTGGACAGATATAGTCACCCTCAACTGAGAATTTGTACATTATACTGTATCTCTTAACAGGCAGTTTATGTTTTAGGATTACCAGTCTAATCCTATCAAATTCAATGTTGCCAATATATAATCCTGATTCATTTCAGTGTTTTCTAAGAGTAGCACCAGATCAAAAGCAATCAGCCGAAGTTAAATGAAAAGACCCCTCTCTGGATTTTAAATCATACATACTGAATATAAATTTCTGTATTATCAAGATTTCTGCTTCCACAAGTTGAATACAGTTTGGGGGGGGGAAAAAGCCAATAAAAATGAACCAAATTATTTTTTCTACTAGAACAAGAAACCGAACGCTGTGTTTTGGTTCCTCTGATAGTAATTTTTCAGATTTATTTCACATTACGCCATCACTAAATAAAACATACCATAAGGTGGGGTGGGGCAGAGTCCTGCAACATCTCTCTCAGGGGATAGTTTTAAACATTAGGCTCTAAATTTAAACATATAGCTGTACATTTCCTTTCTCTCCATCTCGAACCTTTTTTTTTTTCCTTTTCAAAAGTATATAGACATAAGACATGAAAACTGGAGTTCAACTGATCTCTCATACTTCATAGAGAAGTTCCAAACATATTCCTTAAGAGAGTAACTTTTCTACAGTCCCTTCAAAGAATGAACTTGCTTTTAAGTGTCAACTTCAGGTGACTGTGCATGTCTCTGAAAATTTGGCTGGAAACAGATGCCATCCTGTTGGGTTTAGAGTGCATTTCAGAATAAAAGTATGAAAATGTGAAGACTTCCTCAGTGGTATTCTGATCAGTACAAAGTCTGGGTTTTTTCCAATTTCACTCTAAGGGGGCAAAATTTCAAAGCACTGCTTAAAAGGAAATACCTAACACCAAAACTAGAGACTCAACATGAATCTAGATAATGCTTTCAGGGAAGAATTCTGCTTCTGGGGATGAAATAAAGGATTTTAAAATTATGCCTTTTATTTGGAAAACTCATCGTTTCAACCCTTCCTATACAAGCTTTTTTACATTGCAATATTTCATCTTCTAAATATTTAATCATACACCTGATTACTCTACACACTAAAATTACTACTGTTAAAAGCATCCCTGATTTTAGTAAGAAAATTTATGTAAAGGTATGAGTCACTTCAGTTTCTGAAGTAGGAAAACTACAGAACAATTAAATTGAGAGTCCTAGACAATAATATCAATAATCCAAAATACTTCCCAGGCAACTTTCAGATGGTCTTTAAATATTAGAAAACTATTTTTGTTTGTAAAGGACATCAGTCACAGACTAATACTTAGATGTACTTCTGAAAACACACACAATAAAATGATGCACAAAGCACTGTACACTCCCAGCAGCTATTTGGGGACACTGTAGTAAATCACATTATTACAGGCAAAAATAAATATCAGAACTTACAAACCTACAGTCACTTTTTCAGATGAAACTGGTGTAGTTGAAGCCAAACATGCACTAAATCATGCCAGGGCACTGAACGTCCTAGACATTCCTTATTCTGCCTAGATATATTCTTCATCTGTCTTTGCCATCCTAGGCAACTGATATCTAGTCCACCCTGGAGCTGAGTAGAGCTGTATGTAGAGCAGCTAAAAGCAACGGAGGTATTTAATTATATAGGGGCAAAAGAGACCATGTTAAAAAATTGCAAGTGTACACTGCTAACTTACACAGAGGCCTACTGCAGTGGGAAGAAGTGTATGCACAAAACCTTTGAAGTTATTGTGTCTGTGCTTTTTTCCCCTCCATCAATCTGTTAAAGGCAGTAAACAAGGGATCACATAAATTAGGTTATGGTGCATTTTAATGTTTGTGTATGACGAGGGAGGAGTATATAATCAATTTTACTTCAAGGAAAGACATAATTTTAAAAGATATCTTTCACACTTGCCACAAAAACAGGGATCTTAAAGGTTCACACACTAAACAATTTAACATTTTTAAGTTCTGAAAATGCAAAGAAGCTGCCATTTAAAAGGTTAAATCGAAAACTAGTGCAGTGGCATGAGAAAAACCTAAATGGAAACAAACAAAAAAATAGAAAAAAATCTAGTTCAAGCACAATCATATGTATGCATCTGAGTTTCTATGAACTGATCAACAGACCTGCTGTCTTAAATAAGGTCTTGCTGACACTATCGTTATGGTTTATTAAGCACCATCTCTAAGCACTGCTATTTACAGACTGCAGACACCTGTCCACTGAGAACTGGGCTGAGACCAGTTGGAAGAGTTATATTAATGTAAATAAAGCTCCATATGTTCAAAGGGCTACATGAATGAACCCTGGCTAATAATTCCTCTCAGTATCATCCTCAGTTTGGAACATCATTGTTATGGGGTCACTGTAGAGCAGAGGGATGGGAGGGAGATCTAATGACACTCCTCACAATGAGAAAAAATGGAGCCAAGGATAAGGAACTGATAACCTTGGAATAGTTCCTTTGAAGTCTGATGACCAAACTGACTTCTGGCTGGTCAGCAAAATGTGTGTGTTACTTTTCTCCCCAGCATTTGTTTCAAATTCTGAAAAATGAATATTAATTGATTATTCTAAAGAAATTTTCAGATTTTCATAGCTGCTGATACAGTTCTACACAGGTTTTTTTCTGCCTTGAAAACAAATGCCTGTAGCTTTAACTTCTTCTATTTTCAATAGTTTCAAATGTAGTGCTACTTGTAAACAACATTTTCTTCCTATCTTACCCTGTCTATTTTAAGACTTTAGCAGCAATTAAACAAAATACTTAAGAACATACTGCCTATTATACAAAGTAGCCAGTTTGCCAATTAATTAGAAAAGCAGTATCTTCATTCCACAAGGACAAGGTTACATTTAAAATTAAGGACAGTGCTCTGAAGATACACAGGATAAGAAGCTATTTTGCCCAGAGTAATGACAGCTCTATCCAAGGTGCACATGCCAACAAATTACAGCACCATGGCAGAATGAGTAGCGACACAGTTGACAAATGACTAATTAGCATTTGTTTAAGTGAAAAGTATGATATGGAACTGCAACAGAGCATTAACAGTGGCTACCAGAGAAAACAAACAAACAAACAAAAACTCCCAACCAAAACCAAAACAAACAAACCAAAACTAAATTGCCCAATAAAAGAGAAAGCTTGCAAGTTTGTCCTGAAGAGTTGATTCTACCTTAAACTGTTTATTCTCACTAGGGCTGGTGGAGCACTTGAACAGCAGTTCCGCCTAAGGCTGCTCCTGTTTGATTTACAAATCAGTCTCAGAACATTTTGTTTTCGCTCAGTGCTGTTGTCCTGCAAGGGTGGACAATTCATGGATCAGACCTTTCAAAATACAGTGTCCAACACAAGCCCTCAGTCTCACTGAGGAGTGTCACAGTAACCCACTGTGTGATAACAAAGAAAAAAAAGACCCCATCAGATCCTACAAAACAGTCTCGCTTCATCATTAGGCACTGCAATAAAACAGTGATCCACAGCAGACAAAGCAAGGTTGGTTTCTGCTCAGTTTTCCCCACAGCATCACTTGCCTCTACCAAAGTTCTTGTGAATTTATAGATCAGAAACTACATATATTGACAAACACCTAAGTGAAAGAACTTGGGTCTCACCTATTCATATAAGTAACAGAAAATCAGGCTGTGTTTATTTAGGTCTTCATGGTGACTTTTAATGTCACCTAAGGATTTCCAAATTTATTCCAACAGCCTTAGTCAAACTTATCTTTCTGTCTACAGGTAGAAAAAACATAAAAATTGCAATATGAAATACCAGTAACCGTAATACTTTAAAACCTCAGTTCAAAGCATCCCAGATCTTAAATGATTTCCTGGATTATCATTCAAGAAGTATTACTTTCGTCCAGGGAGTATTGTTGGGGTTTTGTAGCATACCCTGTGCACATTGCAGGATGACACTGTATTATAAGCTTATGAATATCCTTCTACTGAAGGATAAACCATCTATTTAAATTATTGAGTTTCTTACTTTGTCAATTTAATCTTATCAGCAGGACCATTCACTTACCTTTCCTGCGATTTTTTTTAACAGTAGAATTATTTTTGTTAGAATAAGATATTATACGCTGCATAAAACAGCTTAAAACATTCTATAGTTGCCCAGCACACACTACGGTGATAAAAAGTACTAGATATGGTCTTTGACATAAAAAATTCTCCAAGACTAAATTCAAATCTATGAAGAAATATTTCTGTGCACGATTCAAAACAAGCTTTTGTGACATATCTAGTACTTTTGTAAGTTTACTTTTGCAAGCTAATGAAAATACCAAGAATTTTTTTTTTTTTCAAACTCTACCAACCATTTGAATTTTCTTGTGTTGAGAAGATAAGGTTTTGGGAACTGTGAAGCTCCATTGCACAAGGTACAACTGCACCTACCATCTCAGATCATTTGTTACCTCTAACCTTAGGTTCATCCCAAAGCTCCATTTTCAGGTTAAAAAAGGTAATTGAACATAGGCAAGAAATCTTTTTTTGCTTTTAAAAAAATCTCCCTTTTAAACAGAAGAGCCACTACACAAGTGCAGCAGATTTAAAAATGATATTTGAATTCCACCAGAACAAGAGCTGTGGATCTTGTTTTAAGTATATATCACAAGTCGGAGCAAGAAAAGCAAAGTAACAACTTCACAACTATCAAAATTAGAAGGCCCAAATGCTCAAACTCATTTTTAGGCCCATTTTCATTTAACAATGCCCAGATTAAAGAGAATAAGACCACCAGCAGTCCAGTTTTGTATTTCAGCATATCTAGCAGACAGGCATAGCAGCTTCCCTCCCACTCTGTCATGCTACAAGTCTCATACAGCAATCAGTGTGCACAAAAAACTCCACTTGTCTACGGGAACACACAAATACATAATTGCATTACACCCATTTTTCCAAGCAGCATACTATTTCACAGAATATTAAACCTTTTAACACAGTGATGTTGTGAGATCACTGAGTGCATACTACAATGGAGCTTCTGATTATTGTTGTTGCTTTTTTGAAAAAAATAACAGGCAATGCTGCTAAACATATTTTTTTTTTAAATACTCCTAAGGCTGAGAGCATGTACCATAATACTTTCATGGCTGAATAAAACTCTCAAAAGGCTTTTGTAATGAAAACATTAACACAAAATTTAGCTATCACATTATTACGAGAATTGTTATCCTCCTTTTCATTGTGATAGATGCTACAGTGTTGTAGTATTTTCTTAATAAAAGGAGAGGAAAAAACCTTCACAGAGGTTAAATCAAGCCCAAAAGCTACCCAGGTTGTTCTTCCCCATCCTGTGTCTGTGAAGTTGATTACTCTCATCCAAGTGTGTTGCCCTTTTTTGTCATTACTCAATTTCTTATGTTTTCCAGATATGTTTTTCTTGGTTTTCTTTTGCTTTGGTTTGTGGTTGTTTTGTTTCTTTGTTGTTTGTTTGTTTCTTAAAGATCATTCAAGTATTCATCAGGGGATAAAATATCTTCCAACAAAAGGAAGAAGGCTTATGAAGCTCATTAGGACAGTATATGTCATGGTTTTAGGGCAGGTACTGTCAAAAAATACATATTTATTTAGTCATAATGAACAATATAAGTCATTGTGAGAAAGTATCACATCTGAAGGAAAAACCTATGAAGCTGGCTTAAAAAGAAAAAACCAGCATACATCAAATATTCACTGTGCCACTAATTAATATTCCTTTCTAGTTTCTCTTAAGTGACAAAAGAACATGGTAGATGGAAAAAAAACCCACAGAAACAGCAATATTTAAAGTATAGATGTCACTTAGCTCACCAAACTCATTATTTACTTTTTTGCTCAGGCTATAAACAGCATGCCAAGAAAAATAGTTTCTGTGTGTGGTCATTTCTATGCATTAATATATTTTATAATTTTCTGAGGAACCATTTCAATCCAGTGCAAAACATGCTAGAGGCAACAGCAGACTATTTATGATTATTTTTCCAACTGAATAGCTTTACTGTGTGATTCCAATAACTGTCAGCTCTATCTAATAGCAGAAGAAATATTCCGTTTACTAAATTCTGCTTATTTCATTAATTCAGTACATGCTCTGGACTACCTCTTAGTGTTAGTTTGTCTCTACTCAGATCTTTACACAGATCATTTCAAGACATCTAACAGAAAACAGCAAATTAAACTTACTTCACTATTCACCCTAAGTGTGCAACCAATTGAATCCATTGGTTACTTCATGGAGGCATTTCAAACGGTTCACATTTCATTTAAATCAGCCTATTAAGATCACTTTTACAAAGACCCATGGAGTAATTTTACTAAGATTTATTTAGAAGTGAAGTCCTGTCTCATGTCACCCTTTATCAACACACTTATACATTTTGTGCAGCCTTTTCTCCTCAGCACTGCAGCATTTTCCTCAGGGATCAGGACAACACCAAAAGAAAAGTGTAGCTCAGAATTATGACAGAAATGACTGGTAAAATGTAGTGGCAGTTTGCACACAATCAGAACACCACCATTTGAAGAAATCTGATCTATGTGTTTTGGCATCACAGGGTTATCTTAGTTTTTCAGTGTGTCACGTTGCTTCAATTAGTTTTGGCTGTTGCCCCAAATTCAGTTGGTGTCAGAGCAGTTCAGTGAAGAATCTGGATAAATTTTAGGGTAACATATTTATCCCATGAACCCAATCCTGCTACTTCTGCAGTCTATCTTGCCTATATTCTTGGCCTCAAGCCATGTTTGCATACCTAGATGGTGGGTTAAGTGATGTTTACATATCATGTTGCATGCCTAGATGAACAGTGACACGAGGAACTGACAATTAGGTTGCTGTAGTTCTTTCAAGAAAAGTCATATTGCTGACACAAAATACAGCCATGAGGGGATTCAGAATATACTCGGTAGCAAAAGAAGTACAGTGGTTGAATCCTTGCTAGGCACATTTTCCAAATCTAGTGTATCTGCAACTTGCCAAGTTACTTCCTTTTTTTTTTCCTCTATTTGGATTTTTGTTTCTGCAGAAATGTAAGCACAGAAAACGTAAGCTGGCTATCAATAAAGAAATTGCAGGTGTGATCAGAGATGAGAATGATCTAATTCACAGGAAAGCTATATATAAATGTTGTTGAGAAAAAAGAAAACAAAATCAATGTGTCCATTCATTTAAAATATTTACTAGTTAGGATTATTAGTTGTTAAGTGCAAGTTTATGTAGAGATAATGATATAATCATATCATGACTGACAGAAATTTGATCTATCAAAATAGAGTTGAGAATTAGACACACTAATAGTTAAGTACAGATTTGGCAAAGAAACACAATGTAGCTACACAAATAAATGAAAAGGTAAAGGGTGAAGCCATCCCTGAATATAACTGCACAGTATATGTGATGGAAGGCTTCCTTTCCTCTTATTTTGCTGTGACTCAGCCACCTTTGTCATTCTCCCCAAGTGTGTACAGTACACTTCTCCCATTGGCTGCTCTGCAGCTGCCCAGGAGGAATTGTCTGGGATAGTTTTGAATTCTGAACGTAAGAAAGGCCACCTGACCAGGAGGAGAGGTTACCGTGTGGGAAAGAAGGAACACAAGAGCATGTAAACAAAAAAATGGAGATCCTGTAGTCATTCATATATATATTTATTAAAAAAACATATATGTGTATATATACACATATATATACACACACAAATACATACCCCTAGTATGCTTAGTCACACTAACACACTATTGCCACCTCTGCTGACAGCCTCCACCCCTGCTTCTAATTCTTGTTTTCGTTAATACATGGCAACTTGCAATCTCCTCACTTAAGCTTAAGCCTGTATAACACAGGCTTATAGGTTGAGGGAAATCCATACTAGTGATTATAAGTGCACTTACTATTTTGAAAGACTTTGGCAGGTGGATTGAACTAGTATAAAGATCATTTGCCCAGGGGGCCGGGAATCGAACCCCGGGTCGCAGAGGTGAGAGTCAGGCACTCTAACCACTAGACCACCAGAGGCCCTATGTGTATATATACACATATATATACACACACAAATACATACCCCTAGTATGCTTAGTCACACTAACACGCTATTGCCACCTCTGCTGACAGCCTCCACCCCTGCTTCTAATTCTTGTTTTCGTTAATACATGGCAACTTGCAATCTCCTCACTTAAGCTTAAACCTGTATAACACAGGCTTATAGGTTGAGGGAAATCCATACTAGTGATTATAAGTGCACTTACTATTTTGAAAGACTTTGGCAGGTCTTTTCACGTTAAAGGCAAAGGGGTTATCTTTGGAACTAGTATAAAGATCATTCAAAGTAGTGGAAGTCTCAGGCTAGCTGTGGAGTGGTTTGGAGCAAACACAAAGACAGCCAGTTTCAACTGGAAAAGCTAGGTCATCCACACAGGTTTGAACAATGCCTCTCAAGGAGGGGGGGTGAGGGAGGAAAGCTTGCCTGTAAAACTATCTATTAGTCTGGGAAGGTAGAAAGAGAAGAATATTTCCAGAGACTTCATTCAGTCTGGCTTTGATTTAGCTAATCTTTACAGAGGCCTGCAAGGCCAAGTACACAGGCTATAAAAATGACTGAAGAGTTTAAACCTCAGACACAAGGCTGACACTCTCAATCAGCATCTATTTTGTACAATTAGCCAACCATCTTAATTTTTTCAGCCGAAACAGAAAGGATCACATCTGATGATATTTCATTCTACTTCTACCTATAAAATGCTACAGAATTTCAGGCTTTCATATATTAATTCTGAATTTTCACTGAAGTGTGGCACACTTCAGAACATGTACATATATATACAATCTGGTACCTAATCAGATCTCATTCAACAACACTCTTAACTCTTCATGGCTTTGTATAACTTTTTGCTGAAGTTCATAAATACATAAATATTTACCAATTTCAGACAAGAGTTACTGCTGAAAAATAAAATACTGTCTTGTAGATTATTATGGTAGCTGAAAGTACTACAAACACTCTCATGTTTCAAATTTGGGGTATTCACTTATTGAAAGAATTGGTGGCTAAGGATTTACTACTCCAGATAGTGGTAAATACCGTCAAAAAAAGAAAAAAAGAAACAAGAAAAAAGGAAGCCTCCAACACCGTATTTGAAATAGATACATAGGTTTCAGCAAAAAACACATCTTAAAGAGATACAGTTATCAAATTTTTCTGCTTCAGTGTGAAAATATATTAGCAAAATCGGACATAGGCCATGGGAATACAGGTTTAATCTCTCATGTAAAAATCATATGTTCGTGACAAATACACCTTTTCTGCTTCTGTAGGCAGCAGTAAAATGCCAGCAGGTTTGAAAAATTCCCCACTTTAATTACTTTTTTAAACTGCAATTTAATCACTCCTGTCCTTCCATCATTAGTCATGTGTGATCTTTCCACACAATAAAAAGTTAGATCAAACGTTTCACCAAGTTTGTTTAGTTGAAACTTAGAAAATTACAGCTGGTAGACAGAAAGAGTCCTTTATTCTTTCATAACCTTTCAGAGCCAAACAACAATCTGAGTGCCTTAGGAGTTGGCACTTGAATTAATTAATAGTCTGAAATGGCAGCAAACTCCTTTCCTAACAACTAAAATTGCACAACCTGTCAAACCTTTCTCTCTATTAATTTCTCTTTAATCCTCAAATGCTTAAATCCCTGAATTACTAGACTGATACACTACACTAGAAAAAAAAGTATTGACAACTGTATGTAGAGAATGAAATTTTCATTTGTAATACACACAACCAAGTAACCAGCAGAGATCAACAGAATCCCAAGTGTGCAGGTGATGTGCAATAAATAATCTGTATATGAGTAAGTCTTAGTCTTTGCACAGCAAGCAAAACACCCCACAAACAGTCCATGAATAAAGATAAGGAAAAATTAAAAGCGATAGACTTCCAAAATAATTCTGTCAGATGTAGTGGCTTACACAGGTCAACTCTGAACATAATTCTCCGTTCAAAAAATAAAGTAAAAGCTATGCTTTCAGACAATCCTTCAGTCTAATTACTCATGCTAATTTCTACCCGTGGTTCCAAGAAATCCAATTTATTTGCATGATCGTGGTTGAGTTTCTAGGAAAGTTTTAAATGTGAATGACACAACCATGAATGCAGCATCCAAAAGTCACAAAACCCATTTTGCAGATCTATTTTATGCTGTTACATATAACATGCAAAAAGACATTGCCACTGGTAAAGACTCCACGTTTTCCTCATACATCTGTGGTATAGCATTTCCTATCTATGCAGAGTGGCAGTACCCTGCTTACATTGTTTCTCACTGTTGTTAGAGACCAATTTTAACCTGCCTACAGCCAAGGAAAATATGTCAGGACTCATCATGCTCTGCATGGTGTGCTCTCTGTGATATTATCTCCCCCTGGAAGACTAGAGATATCACTGCAATTGAACTAAGTGAACATAACACAGTCATCATGGCTCATTTCCAGAACTTTCAACAAGAGATTCATACAGTGCCCAGTTATCTTCTTAATTTTTCAATAGTTTTTGGAATACCTTGAAAAAAACCTAGAGTGGTACATACTGAAATGTTAACAATACATGGAAGACACGCATCCTCACAAATTTCCTACAAGCAAGCAGCATTAGCTATAATTTCCCTCACCAACCACATGACTGGTCAACTTTAACACTGACTGACACAGGGGCATAAGTGAGAAAAATATACTCTGGGAAGCATGTCACGGAACTCAGAAAAGATCATAATCATTAGCTATCCAGATGGTGCACTTACTACTGCTTAGTTTTGAATCATGAATTAAGCACTACATTAAATTCTTGATAATCTCCATATTCAACAACTTTGTCTTTTCCAGCTGATCCCAATATTAACCAAAAAAAGGCAGATAAGGATATATTCTTTTGATCTTGCTATCTTTCTTTTTTTCCTAGTGATCCTTTATTTCTTCAAACTTGCACTTTAATCTTTGTTTTCAGGTTGTCCTACCTGCAGAAATGATCCATTCACACGGTTTGTATGCCAGTGGCAATTTGTAAGAACAAGAAAAGTTACTGAATTTCCCTCTCTAGCTCTTCAAAACATAATTGCTTCTGAGCACAGTGCTGTGTGACAGCCACAGATATTATAAGCAAGCAAGACAGATGAGCAAAAATGAAACACCTGTGATTGGACAGGCTGCATAGAGCTTCTACCAACACCAGTGTAATCAACTTAGACAAAACTACAAGATTTTAAGTTTTTAAATACAATATATTTTGGGAGAACTTAGAGAAGGCAAGAACTCAGTCCTGAAGTGTAGCAGAAAGCTACTAAAAAACCGAGATAGATTCATCTCTGACAAAATCAGTCTATTGAAAAAAAAAAAAAAAGAAAAAAGAAAGAACCTATTTTTAAGCTGTTAAAGTACTGGATATATATCTCACTCAAAATCCTCTAAAGGACTACAGAGATAACAGTACAAGAAAGAAGTTCAGTCCCATACAGAACACCCTACAGTCTCATCTGGTTTTATGCCCCTTTGAGTCCTCTTTTCTAGCATACTGTACAACTAAATCTCATACTTATTTTAATGTTCCATCTGTTTAGGCACATTCTATAACTATTCTATCTGATTACACCGACACACAGACACTACAGCCAGCAAAATCTTAAGACTCACCATAAAACACTTCTATTTTTCATTACTAAAATTGCAGCAAATTGAATTATGGTGAACACAGGTTTGCTTTAGAATGAAAAAGAATCATTCTGTCATTGATGGATGTCTAAGTTGTTTTGTCGTAGTTTCCTGGTCAGACTTTGTCTTATACTACTGACTTCAATCCAAAATATATAAAGATTTATTCAGAATTCAGCTCTAAAAAATTCCTTCCTTTAAAGGAAGTCTACTGGAAACCTCTCTTCTGCTCCCAGCTTCATGCAAGGTAGTCATCTGTTTTGAGTGCACTTTTTACAGTGCAATATATCCTACTGTTACCAAGACATCCTGCAAGTCCCATCTCCCTCCTGCCTCTGTCTTGAAAATTTAAAAGAAAACTGGACTATCTGCCTTTATCCACCGCATAGGGAACAACATCAGTTCCTTCTGCAGTCCCATCTGTCCCTATGGTTGCAGTATCCTGAAGGCTATACAGACACTTCTCCACACTCTTCCAAAACCTTTCTGACAACTTCCTGGAATTTGCCTAGAGCAATTTCTGTCTCTCTTCTTTGCTACCCCCTAAACCCACAGGGAAACCTTTCTCCAAAAAGCAACCTTTACTTGGCAACAGCATTACCCTTCGGTTACTTGCAGGGCTGTAACACTAGATGCTACTGAAATTTGCTGCTGTGGAGTCCTGAGTACAAAGTTCTGTGCTTCAGCAAAGCAGAATCATCCCTACTGAAAGTCCACCAGCAAAGCATCTTGTCAAATCCTGTTAAATCTTAGACATTCTTCAATGTCTTCAATTCTGGGTCACAGAAGTGCTTTTTTTATCAAGATGTTGGCTTTTTCTTCTCAGGAATATCCTGGAATTTTAAAATCACAAAGAAAATAAAGAATTTACAATACGAGTAAATCCCATAAAAATATTTCCAGTTTTGAACTACATAAAAACTATTCGAGAAATTAGTATTTTACAGAATTATTTCTTTATTATTATTTTAAAGGGGGGAGGGGGGGAGGAAGTAATTCCCACTCATTTTTTGTTCCTAATCATTTGAAGAACTTTTGTCTCTGAGACTTAAGAGCCAAAACCAGTGACCACAAAAAGTTCCATCTAATCCAGCAATGAAGATGACAGAGATAAAGGTATTATAATCTGTGCAGCATCAAGGATTTTTTCTTATAGGAATGAGGATTTTCTGATTAAAAGGAGGATTTTTTTCTCATTACTTCAATAATCCCTAGTTTTTCCAATCCTAATAGGTCTTACTTTCCTGTGCAAGAGAAAAATGAATTGTCTTTGATGAATAAAAATGAATTATCAACCTGATGCCACAATGGGGTATTTCTCTCCAAATGTCTAAGATTCTGATCATATACCCGGGTGCTACCTCTACATGTTTTCCCACACTCTGTGATGTTAATGGCAGCATTTTTTTTCAATAACTTCATGATAGTGCTGACATCCTTGCTCTTTTTATAAGAACATCACTAAGCACTTTTGCCCCTCAATTTTTATCAGTGGATTCCTCACTTACTTTTCATTGCACCATTTAAAAACATTAATCAGCTGGAGAAAAATGTATCTTTACCTTGGTTTCTACATTGTTTTCTTGTACTTCACTAAGTCATAGTGAAAAATGCTCCAGATACGGCAAGTAGAAAAAAGAGCTCACCTTTTATGTCTATTATTAGGTGTCATTTAGGCAATGAGCTTTAAGTGGACCAACTTCCTTAAAAGGATCTTTCTCACAAGGTAGAAAAACTTCACTACTTCACAATGCAAGGCAGTAACCACTTGTAGACTAAAGGATGAGTCAGGAAGAGCATCTCTTGCCTGCCAAAGTTGCCTTCCTGTGCTGAAACTTATCTGGATTGTATCTGTATTCATTTTCCTTTTTTTTTTTTTCCCCTTTTTGGATTTCAAACCCAGCACCTCCCATTTGCAAAGCACAGTTCTGAAATTCTGACTGCTTTGAAGACTTTTCTCAGTTCTAGCCTGACTCAGAGCTTCCTGTGGAAAGGACTGCAACATTTAATCAGCTGTCAAGCTTTGTCAGGAGAAAAGGCACAGCATTTTTAACTAACTGCATCTTGTTAAGTCTGCTTCAGTTTTTCAGCTGCTGCTTTCAAACTGGACGCTGTCTAATACAGACACTATAATAGTTATCCTCTCATGAATCTTCTGTTGAATTTGGTTGAAAGCAGCTATGACATAGAAAGGAAGAGAGCAGGTTAGCATATCTGGTGAAATAAATGAATCTCACCAGAGGTGGTAAAAGGACCAAAGGAAAGTCGAGGAGCTAAGAACATTTAGAGCAGCCAACTCTAATGTGACTGGACAACCTTATCTTGTTTTGTCATTTTCTGTGTGTGGATATAAAGGAAATTGAGCTTGTGTCTTTATTTCTACAGAACTGAAAACTGAACATCATTACTCTTCTGGTTGTAACGATATTCCTCATTACTAGGAAAACATGTCCTACCCCTGACAGAGGCTACAAGAAAACGACTTTCTAACTTTATAAAATTATTTGTTTTCTCAGATTTACCCCCATGTTCACAATATTCCAGCTTCCTCACTAAGTCTAGAGCTTCAGAAGGCTTATTTCCCCAAAACAAATCAGTTCATCTGCCTCCCTATTTTCCTGCAGCCTTCTTGGGTACACACAGTATTCTTAGCAGAAGGTTCCCTGTACATCTTTTATTATTCCCAAGAATCTAGCTCTTTGAGTTATGATTAAAACTGAAAGAGACAGTTAATCTTTTTTGATCACTGCTCCTACTGTCCTTCATATTTCTGCCTTTTTCATAGTCCTATTTTCCAGTATCTATTGTCAATATCTACCCTTGTCACTATTTCAGGTTAAAGAAAACATCAATTTAACTAGACTTACAAAAAAAGGGATCATTAGTTACTGTGAAAACCTTTTTCCCCTCCTGGGCACAAACAAGGAAAATCCATATGCTGAATATAAGTAAATATTAAATCAAAAAGCCCCAAGAATATGGGAAAATGTTTCATGTTCCTAATTCTCACACCCGTTAAAATGGCTGTTTATGGTACATCATTGGCTTCAAAGAAATTGTTGAAATGACTTTGCTTGTCACAAAGGAACTCTGAGGGGTGAGTATACTTCACCACATTTAAAACACATGAACAACAATGGCAATATTGTACTGAATTTTTACTTGATATACTGCTTAGATGAATTTGCCTCGGGCAACAAGTAAATTATGTTTTATTTCCTCTCAATGTCAAGTACACAGTAATGCAGGGAACAAAGCTACCATACAATTTTACAAAATTGGTACTGTTATGAGCATATCTAACCAATGAATATCTGCTTATATCTTCTTCCTCCTTCAGGGTTCATTACCTGTGTATTTGAGGAAAGTACACACTGTACCATGCTGCATTCTCTCTGAACTCTGGGAAAGCGAGAACTCTGTTAATCACAACAATCACTTCCTGAGTCACCCAATTCAGATTAGGGCTGAACAGGCAACAGCTTGTGCATGGTTTATTTTGTGAAATAACTGCACCTCCCAAGATACAGACTGGCAGGTATTTTTTAGAAGGGTGGTGTTTATTTAGATACTTGGTGTACCTGTGAGAATGTATTTTCATCTGTGCATCTATGAAGTACACAACTCCGTGTTAACGCTAACCTGACAATATAAAAAGTGAGGAGGATGTAGCTCACTTCCTGTGAAGAACCAAACCTCCACGGTGGGTCTCAAATACCTTCTGTTGCAAGAATGTGGAGTGCACTGAGCCAAAATGGGCTCAATAACAGTGTAACTGTAATGTAACAGCATAACTATTGGAACTACATACATATATATGTATCTTCTTAACCTTAACAGAGTGTAAAAGTATGTGTATGGACATAACTATTTTGTGGTGCTCAAAAACCAGCATATAACCCAACTATCACTGATAGCAGTACAGAATTTGAACTGAAATACAGAAATATGAACTTTAAAAAAAATATTTTCTCTAGCAATTGAGTTAGAAGAATGAGTCTTTGGGACTAAGAAGTGATCAAATCATGTAAAAAGCTAAAACTTAAGGTTGACTTTGGTGAACTTTTGTTCTCGATAATATTTTTTGTTTGTTTTCCTGATCCAGTGGCTATTTTGTGTCAGACTAGTCCTGGTGATTCCTGACTACAGATTAGGAATTGGATGTCAAAGATACATCGCCCTCTTATAGATATCTTCTGTACCTCAATAGACTAGATTCACACACTGGACAGGCAAACATTTAGAGTGATTTCTTTCTGATCACAGCAGGGGAGAGAACAGAAGACACTGTTCTCTTCCCTCCCTCTGTCCTAATTCTCAGTTGGGAAATTACAAAAACTGCTTTCCTAGAACCTATATCTAGGACAGAGAAGGTAACGTAATAGACAGTGTTATTGGTACCTGGGACTACACTTATTTATGTGGTATGCAAAAAACCCCAATAAATTAATTAGTGGCTCTTCAGTATACAATCATGTAATGAGATGTTTCTCTAAAAAACTGCTTATCTTGATGAGTATTTTCTGTCTGCTCATCTTCAATAAATCTTTTACAAGTAAGTACAAAGGTTCTCCTAAAATCATCTCTCATTTTCCTTTCTTTTGAGCTAAAGAAACACTGCAAATGAAAAACAATTCCAAAACTGTTTCCTTCTCTCTTTTCCACCAAAAACACGTGCATAAATAATCTGTTATTGCTGTCTTTTGTTTCATATGTCACTGGCTTTCAAGCAGCTATGTTAAATGTAACTTGGTTTTGTCTGAAGATGCATTTCTTAAAAAAATAGGCCTCCTTTCTCCCTAGCTACCAATCCATGTATAAAAATACAATGATGTGCCAACCTCAAGCAATTTAAAAGACCAAGACCATCTGTTATGTATTACTCGCAAATTACGCACTGGCATCTTTGTATGTTGACACAAAAAAAACCCCCAAACCAAACCACACTATTAACATATTTAGGATTGGGAATAACACATATTATTCTTCCCCAGCTACAAAGCTACACCTGAAGTTTTTAATTTTGATCCAGCAAATCCTTGCTCATGATAATAGTTATTGTGCATGAGAATATGCAGCATTGTTTCAAGCCCCTGATTTCACACTAGGCCACACTACACAATGATTTGTACTGTACCACCATCCCTTTTCCCCTTTTCTCTTGTACACAAGGAGTCTAGAAGCACTGTCCATAGCCTATACACAAGTACACAGACACCTGGAGATGCCCCCAAAGCTTAGAGAACCTGCATTTTTTTTTTGTAAGCAGTGCATAACAGCTTGTATTACTGAACAAGGCTGTTTTAGCACAGTCAAATATATATAGGTGAATTTACTTAAAATACGGTTTTACTATAGAAATGGTTTAAACATTTTACCACTGAGTGTTATTCAGGTTATTTTCCCTAGTCTAATCAAAAAATAATTTCTAAAGTAATGAAAACGAAATAGTTGTTGAAGGAAATGCAAACTGTTTTTTTACTAAACTGACCATTTGTACTGCAGAAGTCATGTTTCAGATGAAAGGCATTTTCAGCTGTCAGGGGAAAAGAACATGGAGAGCTGCATTATTATGTGGTACTCTAAGATGACAAGGTGACACACAAGGGAATCATAATGTGGCCCAGCAAGACTTCTTGCCAACTGAAGTATTACAGATAAAATTGTCACAAGTTCACAAGATGGGTCCTGAGCTGACACCAAGTGACAGAGCAGTGTACCGCCAAGAGAGTAAACACTGGAATCTCTAAGAGCATTCTGTAAACACAGACAGCCTGTATGCATTGCACACAGAATATACAGGATTCCTATTATAAATGAGATGGCAGAAATTCAGTTTTGCAAAAAAATCCATTGCATTATGGTGCCTTGCATAAACAGCTGTGCATTTCAGAACATACCAAACAGCTTCTTCAGCAGTGTCCAAACACATGGTAATACCAAAAACAGAAAAAAAAAAGTTTTATGCCTACTACTCAAAAACTGAAAAAACATTTCTCTGACACAGGGTTTTTCTTAGATCTCTGAGGCTGTCATGCTTTGTATTTCTTCAACCATTAAACAAGATGATCATTGACTCCTTTTGTCCTGTGCAAAATCAAATGCATGGATGATTCTTAGGAAATAATTACCTCCCAAGGGGAGGGCAGGAATTCTAGACTCCAAGAAGTGTCTTCATTTTTTTAGCTTTTTTAAACAATAGGAAGGAACTGAACATTAGGATAAATGGCCTAATAAGTGTTTTGTGCTAAGAAGCAATACCCAAGGAAAATTTGGGGTGTCACCATTGTACATTATAATCAAGTGTTGGGAGAACCATAGACTTGCAACTTGACTCAGGGTCATGCTGTCAAATGCAGAGTCAAATCCTGCAGCTACAGCAAGACCTAGCAAAGGTCCGAGACAGAAGCCCAGTGCAAAGTGGGAGAGACCAATCCTAAGCAAGGACATTCCAAACAAAGTTCTGCATGCAAAGGACTAAGTGCTCAATGGGATACAAAGCCAACAGCTTGGAAAAAAACTCCCAGTTGCAGAGAACGTCCAAAGAGACAGCACAGAAAACGGGCTGTAAACTTTCACTTAGAAGAGACACCAAGCCCACAGCACAGGTTATGATTTGGAATAAAGCAGCCAGGGAGAAAGTTGTGGGCAGCAGGTCATTAAATCCACTGGCTCAGAAATAGGTGGAGTAGAGGGGAGAAGGTATCTTGTCTTCTTTCCTTTTCTTTCTCCTACCTATCAAACTAATTCACAGAATGTTTTTGGACTGTACTAGCCTTTTAATTTGATAGGTTCCCTGCTACCAGCTTTAACGTATCACCTAAGAACACTCAGAAATTAATTTCCCTACTAGGGTTTTTGTTTTTGTTGAACTACCTTTTGTTTATTCAAGACTCATAATATTTATAAGCTTCTGACTCAGACTTAATCACTATACAACACGATATAAATTATTCTTATCTATGTGCTTTAAACAACTATATATTGCCACTGAAGTCTAAAAAAGTACTTACACAGTTAAAATGGAGTGTACAACCATACTTTTGCACTGAGGTCACAGTTTAACACTCTAAGATTGATTCTGTAAATACACACACGGAAAACAGTACCAAATAAAACCTTTCTTCAAGGGAAGGCAATAAAAAAACAACAACTATAGATAACTTTGAAAAAAGATTAATCCATTCATAAAATAATAATTAGATTTATGAGCAAGCATGTGGTTAGCTAAGATGATGCTTCAAACACACCACATGAAAATATTCATTTAACATACTGGTAGAGCAACTGGCAAGTTACAATGACTGTTCTGGAATCTATAATAAAGGCTATTGTGACTACATCAAGAGAAAGTTAATTTATGTATTACAGTAGCTGATGAGACCCTTTATATGCACTAATAACAACTGAAACTTAACTTACATTTATTTCAAAATAAAAAACATGTGTTCCTCCTCTATGTTGCTTCTCACCCTAGTATCCGATGTCTTTTGAGTATTCCAGGAAAACAGTTCTGGTAGAGAAGTAGGTGTAAAAATCGTGATTTACATATGGCTCTTGTTTCCAGTTACAACCAAACAGTGAATTCTCCAGTTTCTCTGACATTATGAAAATGTCACTCTAGGAGACCTGGAGATTTTTCAACTAAATTATAGGAGATGGAAAGGGAAGGAAAAGAGTCCATAATTCTAACCACAGCTTTTTGCCACAGACTGTATTAGCATGCTGTAACACAGAGCCTGCCTGGTGACAGCAAAAAACTTGTTGACAACACTGTTTAAACACCTGAAAGGTGATTCATTTTGGAGTAGGCAGGCAAAACTGATAGTATAATAGTTGATTTTACAAGGTGATCTAACTTAAACAGTTTGACAAGATAAAATACAGTACGTGTGGCAATACTTATTAACTTTGCCTTTTTGGCACTAACATGAAAATAATATAGCAGCAAGCTGAGCAATCTGCTTTTTAAAAGCAGTTCTTGTCTCTTTATTTTCTTTCTTATTCTGAACAGCTTCTTCTGAATCACTGTCATACTGACATTTATTTCCTTATCAGTTATCGCTGGAATATTTGACAGCAAGTGCACATTTTAGTCTGTTGTGCAAATGCTTAGAATTAATTTATATCCAACTAGTTTATTCAATATATTTTAGTACTTATACAAACTTTTAAAAATAGCTGTAGACCTATTTTCCTAATCACAGATGGACAAGTTATTTTGCAGCTAACTTAATTTGTCATAGATACTGAAAGGAATGGCAGAAGTTATTTACTTGTCTGATTTTCATATGAACTAAATATGACTAGAGTTCTATTCTTGCTGAGGACTCAAGACTTTTTTCTCTAGTTAGAACTCTATATTAAGGGTTGCAATCTGGGCTTGATACCTACCAAATATTACAGAAGGACTAAATCTCAATTACTGAATAAAACTACTAAAAGTTTTAAGTGAACTCAAGTATTTTACATGTGGACACAATCAATTTGAAAACATTTGAGTCTGCTGATATGCAGAGCTATGCAACCAGAGAGGGCTTCCAGATCTCCCTGTCTGAAGAAGGTTGTGTGACAATCTGTCAAATATGGAAGAAAGTCTCTCTGATGCAACCTTAAGTAATTCCTAGCTTTGTGCCTTCAATTTTTTCCTTACAAACATCAGATGCACCAAAGTTGAAAATCTAAAGCTGAAGTTTCATGATGACAAAATAAAGGCATGAAATTCTTGAACCAGAGAAAAAAAAACTTGAAATAAAAGAAGTGGGGAGGGGGAGACTTATCCACAAGGTGCTGCAACAGTGGAATAGGACTTTCCTTCCAAATTTCTCATTTACCACTGGAACTGGAGAACAGTGCAGCCTATCCAAGAACCTAGGAAAATCCTTGTTTCAGCCATGCCTGAGATGTGACTGTATCTCTGGTCCTGGCATAATGCTGCAGCTCACACTATAAGTTCCCTTCTCCCTGTGCCTTCACTCACCCAGTCCCACTGCGCCTGCCAGGAGCTCTGCAGTCTGCAGGGATCCCGGTGGGCCCAGGGAGATACAGAAAACAAGGCAGAGGCAGTTCCCACCCTGCATGCCAGCCAGACACAGCCTTTTGGAGCACAGCATAAAAATCCCTGTAAACAAATAAAACCACAAATTATCTGTCACAGCTGACATAACAGTCAATAAGCTAAAGCTTTTTTAGGGAAGGTGTGATGAGAACTGCCCAACTGCAGGGCACATTGTATTCATTCTCATTTTATTTCTTCTATTGGTTTCTCCCATTTATTTCAAAAGTTCCTATCTCGGTGTCAACAACTGCTGTCATCACCAACCCTGCACTATTTGCCTTATTCAAAAGCTTTTCTTAGTGGCAGCAAAATACCCGAGTTTAACTTGTCCACAGATGTCTTCAAACTTCTAGTCTTCAACACTGACAACTTCATACCTACATGGACAGCAGCAGAACCATAAAGAGACAAGGCTGGGGACAGGCAAGTATCACTGGGGAGAGCCAGATCAACATCAAAACTTTAGAAAAACCCCAAAGTACTACTGTATACTCAGCACTGAGTTTTCAAAGGAACCTTAGAATATTATGAGCTCTACTCCCTATTTCCTAAGGTCTTTTGAGAATCCTAATCTTACCCAGTGGACAGAAAGCCACTAAAGTTCTGCATCAAATTTGTCTTTAGATAGTTTTAAGGCAGTAACATCTCAAGCATTTGTCATAACATCAAATCAAACTGATTTACAAAAGGAAACTTTAAGATCTATCTCCCTCTTTAAGTTCAAAAGAGGCAGCTGTGTATTTCCTATATATATATAAAGCAAATCCTTTCTTGTTTTTTCTCTTCTGCATCAATTCAAATATGTTGATTGATATTCTTTTGCTGATCAGTCATTACAAGTCTAAGAGCAGATGTTTATCTACTCTGCCAATCTAAAGACACATCCAATAAAAATAAATAATAAAAAAAATCCAACCACCACAAAAGACAAATCAAACCCCCCAAACCCCACCAAACCCCACAAACAATAAAATGTAATACAATGCCATTGAACATTAAATCAAAAATAAAATTCTAAATTAAAAACTCTCCTTTAAAAATCAGTTAAGGTTGCTAAGTGACAGTAGTTTTAGATAACACAATTTACAAAACATGCATGATGAAAAGCAAGGAGATGAGAAATTACTGACATCCTGAATGCTTCACTGTCCACATAAGAAACACAATGCCAATACTCCAATCTAACATTTAAATGCATATTTCTTACAATATTAGTGGAATTTAGCCATACAATAAAGTACTGCACTTTCACTAGTCATCAAAGGCTATATTGACAGCACAAAAGGCATCTAAAAAGTAATATAAAAAACAAGTACACATTAGTGACAGAATGCTAAGCATCAAATGGAATTTTAAATATTATTTATCCCCCACTTAATAAAACTATACACACTGACTACTGCATATATAATTCTTGAAAAAGCTATAAACTTGTTTTTCCAAAAAAAACCCAGATTAATGGATTTTTTTTTGTATCCTAAATAGTACACTTACCAAAAAAAAAAAAAATCAAATACCACACTTTGCATTAAACTTTTTATAAGTAACTACTGCAAAATTGCAAATTGAAGTTAAAATTACTGTGCTCTGTCAATGAATTCATCCAGATACTTGATAAGAAAAACATTTTATGTGGCAGACTAGGATTTGCCATATACTTTGTTTTCTTGCCCTTAAGTGCTTATGCTTATGTGACAGATAAATGTACTAGTTCTCATTTAGCCACTTTTATCTGTCTCTAAGATTTATTTTTATCAATACCAGGTTCTTTTTAAAAGAAACAGAAGCGATGTGAAAAGTTTGAATTCTGGAGAAGTACTTCAGAAGTTTAATTTCAATAATGTGATCAGATATAAAAATGAAACCAAATAATGCACAGTTCCTTTGCGCACATATCTTTAATCCTCAAAAACATTTATACTGAAACCAGGACAGAAGGAATTTTAAGTAACTTAATGATAAACCACCTCTAACAATGAACATAATTTCACAATAAAAGTCAACATTTGGTAAATTTAACAGTAAAATGTACCCACTCCAAATACAACAAACACAGCTCCAGTAATATGTCACCAACCACCTTTTAGAAACCACAGAATAAAGGGGAGTTGACAGTTTTGCTAAGAAAGCAAAAAGGAAAAATGAAAAAAATAAAAGGGAGTAATTGGAAGTCCTGTGAATATGCCACTATAACATTATCACATAGATATTTTTCCAATTAATTTTTTGGGGTTGCTCTATCAGAAAGACTTTTGTATAAGTCCTAATTAGCCTATCCAATGTCCTTTACTTCTCATAGCAATGGTAATTCATGACTCACTACATACCAATTATATCTCTTATAGAAATGACTTGCAGAACTCCTTTGCTTTCCCATATTAAAATGACAGACACTACTTTGTCCTTCACTATTCCCTTGGCCATAAAAAAATAGATCTCCTTGGATTTTAATGAGGTTAAAAGAAGTACAAATTATAACAGACATATAAAATATTGTTTCTGAAAATAAATCATTTGATAGATCATTTAAAGCTCATAATTTAGAGAAATTAAAAGAATGTTGTTAATCTAAAATGTTCTATACAGCAAAGAAGTTATCCTTCTGCCTTTCTAGATTACTGACGTGTGCCTTTATGCCAGAATTGCAATTACAAAATTGTGAGATTTTAAAAAATCACCCATTATCTAGATATTTCCACTGAGCAGCCCAATTTTTGTTTACTGTTTTTTTTAGAGAAACTGCACATGATGAAATGTTGTTGCTCAAGCAGAGGCAGATTACTGAACAGTTTTTACATATATATATGCAGTTGATCATTATTATACTTTATTCACACAGAAGCAGAGTTGGATTCATTTCTTTTTTTGGACCTGGAAATCACTGGGAAAGTTAAGTTCTGCTTAGGTAGTACGAGCTGCCTTCAGCCTACTTAAATTTGGATTGGTTACAAGGTTTTAAGGCTGAGGACTATAGTTCCTCATTCTAGAATCAAGATCTGCATTACCTTCTACGGTTGCCCATCCTTGACAGAGACATTGGGTTCATTAAGCTTTAATGTTAGATCTTTAATCGCTTTCCTGGTTTAATATTACCATAAAGCATTATGGAAAAGTAGAAGTCTGTAACTGCTCAGTATTGGCTCACAGCAGAAACATGACAATTTGCAGTCACATTTTGCCTTTCTGTGACAGCTGTGGATGGGATAATAAAAAATGAACTGAAGGGAAAAGTAAAAGAGTAGCAGATACCTTCAGAACCCCTGCAATAACACCAGTCTGGCCTCAGCTTCCAAGACAGAGAGAAGACCAGATAAGAGAGAAGTTCAAGAACTTCAACGAGGTCAAGTGTCAGGTTCAGCAAATGGGTCAGGGCAATCCTAAGCACAAACACAGGCTGGGCAGAGAATGGATAGAGAGAAGCTCTGAGGAGGAAAAACATGGGGGTGACGGTTGACAAGAAGCTCAAAATGATCCAGCAATATGCATTTGGTGCTCAGAAAACCAACCACATCCTGGGCTTCATGGAAAGAAGTGGGGCCAGAGGGCTGAGGGAAGTGATTCTCCCCCTCTACTTGGCTCTTGTGAGATTAAGATCACATGCCCCATGAAAATCAGAACTATGATGGTACTCAGAAGGGGTATTTCAAAATGGAGGAACCACACTGTTCAACACAGAGCAACAAGATAACATAAGAGACTGACACAAGGAGATGCTTCAGTGTCACTGCACCCACATTACAACTGCAAGGGTAGGAAAAGCTAAGCAACTTCACAAGGAAGAAAGCACATGCTAATGAACAGGTGCTGGATCAGGAGTCACAGACTTGGATTCCAATTGATCCCAGCTGCTATCACAGCTATTTCCCTTCTGAATTTAGTTTTTCTCTTTCACCATCTGCTTCTCACTTCTTTTATTTTAATTTTTAGCCAATCAGAGCAGGGTGTATTATCCTAACTGATTTTTTTGTGGAACCTGAGAGACTGAGACCAGATCTTGGTTGGAGTTAGAGTTCCTATAGCTGCTGCAACACAAACATCAATACCAGAAACCTTCTCAGAAGTTTAATATCTTATTTATTAAATAAATTTTAATCATATTTCAAGTATACAAGCCCCTGACACGTTACTTTTCTAAGTCAGATAAGGAAACAAATATTTCTTCATTTCTTTTTTTTTCTGAACACTGAAGAATCTAGAATAAGGAAATGTAACTTTGGTGGTGCATAAACTCCTCTATTGCAGGAACTGATTTCCAATGTATAGGTGTTCACTAAGACAAGAATTATTGTAGTTGGTTACATACATGTAACAACCTTCAAATTGTAAATAATAAGTACTTACTGGCTTAGCAAACAGTTTTACCAGTGAAAAAAATTAAAAGGTTTTGGGGCTGTGAAGAACAGTTTATCAGGTACCTAAAGTGTTCGGGACATATTCAAGTAAGAGAAGGATAGGCAGCAACAACTGCATAAGCTGAGTGTTAAGTTCAGGGTTCTGATTTCTTGATCTGTTGTACTCCAAAGCTGCTTTACTGAACATATGGTTTACCTAATTGAGGGTTTGGAGCAGCACCAAAATTACAAGCTGCATATGCATGCTAAAAATGATACAGCTATATATGCATTACAGGAAACCAAAAATAGAGGATGAGACTCATGGGTGATAAAAGGAAAAGAAAGAACTAATAACGAGGAAAAGAGAAGTTATTAATTAAAATCATGAGCTTACAATCAGAGCTAGAAAAAAATAAAACTGAATTCCCAGCAACTCAGCATGTTCTGATTCACATCCAAACTACTACAAACACAGCTGCATGAAGGAAATGCGTTCAATTTGCCTTCTCTTCCAGGCACCCTTCCCATGTAAAGAAGATGCACATCTAAGCAGTTGCAAAAGTGACTATACAGCATTCTCTGTGAGGCATGTAAAAACCAGTGTAACACACACATTAGCCTTATGGCTGCAACCTGCTGGTGACTCACGCTGGAGGAACTGCATTGCAGTATTCACACACTTGGTGCAGCCCAAGCAAGGCAGAGGCAGAACGTTCAGTGTTTACGACCCCTTGGAGTGCACAGCTGTATGAGGGGCAGGAGGTACCCCTGGAGGGCCACAAGAAAGAGAGATCCTGGTGATGTGGAAACATGTGATCAGTTTGGAATCACATACAGTGCATTATCACAGCTTCACAAACACCAGCATTTGTGGTCCAAACATGAGTGAGAGGGACTGAAAAACAGCTGAAGTGCTGGGGCCAAGCAGGTGTGATCAGCTGTGTGAAGTCCAGCTGTAAGGCAGTCACAGCTGGTGTATGCCAGGGGGTGATACAGGGCCCAGTGCTGATCCCTTCATTAATGGCCTGCACAGAGGAACGGAGGGCACCCTCAGCAAGTCTGCAAATGATATAAAATTGGCACAAATGATCAGCACACCAGATGGTTGTGTATTGCCACTGCTACTCTGCCATTCATAGGGACCTCAACAATCTGGAGAAAGGGGCAAACAGAAACTCATAAAGATCAAAGAGAACTGCAAAAGCTCTAGTGCCTGGCAGGGGAAAAAAAAATTCTACTAAAGACATTTCCTTAATCAGAAACACAGACTGAATCACAGTTGCAAATCACAGAATATTCTGAGTTGGAAGGGACCCACAGGGACCACTGAGTCTAACTCTAAAGTGAATGACCCATACAGGGATCAAACCCACAACCCTGGCACTATTAGCACCATGCTCTAATCCGTGAGGACTGGAAACCATTTAGAATCAACCATTATTTCACGTTTCATGACAGATATAAATCATAAATGTGGTAGATTTCTTAAACAGCTTGTTCTGAAGCATCTCTAGGGCTTATAAGAGTCTTGAATTGATGTGAAATTTTTTGTTTTGACCAAAAAAAAAAAAAAGTTTCATTTTCTCTTCAGGCTATTCAGCTCATTTTTTAACCATTAAATTTTAAGTCAACTGCAAATAAAAAACATTCTCACAAATTTCTGTCAAAACATTTTGACTTGTTCTACCTCCTTTCTGAGTTTAGTTTGGTTTGCTTTGAAGATTTTTCTGCTAAGATGATTTCTTTAGTTCATTTTGTTTGATTTTTCTAGAAGTTTCAATGTGCTATTGAACTGTGGTAATTCATGTAACTAGAAAACTGATTTTATCCGGAACACATAACTAGCTCTTTTTTTTTAGTCATATTAGATGAAAAACTCAGATTATGGAGTTTAAAGTGTCATTTTTCACATTGAGTAAATACACATCCTATAGGTAGACAAACCTAATAAAGATTTGTATTCTATACAAGCTTTTTCTCATCACAATTATCTTTAACATCTTAGAAGTAGATTATATAACTCCTATAATGTAGTAGTTTCTTCTCCCTACTAATGCTATTTTGATTATACAGGACATAAGAAATCAGCAGAAAAACAAACTGTCCAGAGAGTCTAACTTGATCCAGCTCAAGCCATCATATCAGGACCATAAGATTATCTAAATGAGCTTCTTATTTTAACGAGCTCTCACTCTGAGTTCAATGAAATCATTTATTGAAAAGTTTTGGTTTCTCCTCGGTATCTTCAAACTCTTATACTGTTTTAGCCAAAGGTAGTTGTAAATGTCATGCGACTTATTCCGCATTAAATAATTAAATTCATTGATGAATTTATGAATTGATGAAGAGTTGGATAGCAAAAAATACAAAGTTTTTTTTATGATGTTCAAAACATCTAAATATGTCAATATATATAGGTGTTTGAAAAGTATTTAAATTATACACACTGAAACAAAACAAGATGATAAAAATTAATTTACAAAAAAACTACAGAATAATATTTGATACAGGTTTTACTAAAAAGGTACAGTTCTTTAAGGCTGATGTTATGCAAGCCTGGAGAATGGAGAAAAACACACTGCACAAGAGTATTACATCATGTCACAGAAATAAATTCTTCAGAGACAGAATATAGTTTCTACCCCAAAGTCAATGCTAACCTCTGTAACCAAACTAAAAAAAAACCCTAAACAGTAAGTTAAATTGTGATACAATGCGATAGGGACATGAGTCTACAAAAGCCAGGGACAGGTCAAAAAAATGGAAATGAAAGAAAAAAGACAAATTTATTTGAAGGTGAATTACAAAAGTGGAAACTATATTATAGATCAAGGTGAGAGGAGGGTTCTCTTTTCAATGTATTATTTTCTGTGATGTTTGAAAGAAGCCTGGAGGTATTTTACACTGCAAAAGTTTTGAGATATATTGGTTTGGGGAAGGGAGGAAGGTTAAGCGGAGGACAGTTTTTCACTTCAGAAGTGCTTAAACTTCAAAGCCTTGTTATAATAGTACCTGTTTCTTTGGGGGATTTGGTGCTTTAATTGAAGGTATGTAAGCACCAAATATCCAAGAGTGAGGTCCTTTACCAAAAACATTAACCAAGGTATTAATAAAACCTATAGAAAAAACACGTGTAAAGACTGATTACTGAAAAAAGGACAAAATCTGGGAAATTCATTATCTTCTTTCATTGCCCAAATTTCAGTATTTTGACTTAGGTTTTTCACTAGTTCATCAGTCACATTTTTTTTCAGAATAGGACAAACATTACTATCAACATAGAGGTAGACCCTGCAGCTTTAAACTATGAACAATCTAGAAAACTAAACAAATTTTAATTTCTGCTTATCCACTAGGAAGCTATCGTAAAGGGTGAAGTCCCCAGTTTCCAGTTCCATGGAATTAACCTTTAGAAACATATTATTTGCTAGAGCTTGCTAAGAAGCAAAAGCTATTTAGTTTTAATACATTTTCTGAAGAGATGACACCTTTCCCAACAAAGAAAGAAAACACTTCTAAGAGACTGATCTTTGAATAAACAATTCACGAGATGAAATTTTGAAAACACAAATTTAATTTTCTTCTTCAATTCCGATGGCTGAGCACAATAAAGAACAAGAGACTTCATTATTCCAGTGTCTAAGGAAGAGAAGCAGCTCATTTGGTTGAACCTCCTACAAAGATGTGAACAAGGTAAGGTAGGAGCAGTCTGAATATTAGAACGGAGAAAAAGGAACACCTTAAAGGTTCAGGATTTAACCAAGTGAATGCAGGAAAAGAGAAAGCAAGGATCAAAACACAGGTTTGGTAATAGTGTTACGTGTTTGACCTCAGGGAACGAACCTCTCTCTACCCCCTTGCATTCTAAAAAGACATGGTGATCATGGTTTTGAAAAGCCCTGTTACTGCAACAGGTAAACAAGGCTATCATAAATCCATGATCTAGATAAGCATTGCTTTATCTGTACTGTTGGTCTTTCTTGCTCTTTTAAATAATTTTTTTTTGATACCTTTAAAGGGGCATAGCTAGGCATGTTTCTTTTTTTCCCTGAAGACAAAGTGACAGTAGACAAGTGAAGCACATTCAGCTGACAAAGACGTTAAGTGTAGGAAACATAATAGCAACAGGTATTTAGCTGCCTTTCTCTTTAGACATCAAGGGTCATCATTAAAGAGAAAGATAGTAAATCATTGCTAAGAAGGTATATGCTATACATCTTTATAGATAATCCTTTGATTTAGAGGAGGAGATGTAGAAAAGGAGAGGAGAGGATGTCAACAATCTGTATCAAATGGGTTGGAAAGAACTGGTTATAATTTAGGGAGGGATAATTATCTCTGGCTATATCCACACTATCTTCTTCTGGCATAGCAGTATGTTCCATAGTCCAAGGCAGATGGCTCACACTCTCAAAGCTTCATAGTCTTACTGGGATAAACAAATTGATGAAACAGAGAACTATATTGTGGAGACAGAGAATTTTGTATCATGGGAAGCTGGGCTAAAGACAGCTATCATCATAATAAATGTGGTATCCTACTACTAAAAAAGGACATAACCTTTATGCTCACATATACATAGGACTGGTTATCTTACCTCTAACTGAAGCTACTTACTACATCACAACACGTGACCAAGAACATCACATCAAGTGACCAAGAACCCTGGAGAATCCCTGTCACATGGCTGCTGCTTTCTCCAGGGTCGATTCCTCTCATTGGAGGGGTAACACCAGAAATTGCCCTAAAGCCTCTTCTCCACTCTGGTGAGACCCCACCTGGAGTACTGTGCCCAGCTCTGAAATCCTCACTATGGGAAAGACATGGATTTGTTAGAGCAGGTCCAGAGGATGACCACAAAGATGATACGAAGGCTGGAGCACCTCTCCTATGAGAACAGGTTGAGAGCCCAAAAAAGAGAAGGCTCCAGGGAGACCTTAATGCAGCCCTTTCAATACTTAAAGGGGGCTTATAACAAAGTTGGAGACAGACTTTTTTAGTGGGACCTGTAGCAGTAGGACAGGGGATAGTGACGGTATCAGACTAAATATTAAAAAAAGTAATTTTTTAGAATGAGGGTGGTGAAACACTGGAAAAGATTTCCCAGAGAGGTGGTAGATGCCCTATCCCTGAAAACATGAAAGGTCAGGTCAGACACAGGGCTCTGAGCAACCCGATCTAGTTGAAGATGTCCCTGTTGATTGCATGGGGGTTGAACCAGATGACCTTTAAAGGTCCTTCCAACCCAAACCATTCTAGGATTCTATAAAGAATCACAAAATCAGAAAAGAGTTGAGATTGGAAGGGACCTTTAAAGGTCATCCCTTTCCAAATCTCCTTCTCAAGCAAGGTCTCTTAGAGCAGATTGCACAGGGCTAAATATTGCCTGTCTGTGAGCATGAGCATCTAGTAGGTATATTCCATGTGACTAATAAATCTGTTTATTTCTGATGGAATATGCATAGAAGAGATAAAGAGATGAAAACTAGACAAAACTAACACTGTCTCAGTTACATAAGATCTAGGAATCACTACAGAAACCATAAAATGCAAAGAAGTAATTTCCTGAACTTAGCTTTCCCTTGAAAAATTTTATTGATGCGTACTATTTATGGACACGCTATACTATTCAATCAAAGCATTACTTCTAAAACTGGAAGAGAAAAGAATTAATATTTCCTCATAAGTGTTTGAAAGGATCTCAGAAGCTGGGTTGATGGTATAATAAAAATTTTAAAAGATGCTGATTTATTCAGAGTATTCTTTTTCTTTAAGACACAAAATATCTTTTAAAGTTTATAAGAAAAGATAGTTTACTTTCTAAAATACACAAGCTTGAAGAGAAAATTCTACTTGTCTTTAATTAAATAATGCTCCAAATCCTTATTTATGAGTGATATATTTCTATTCTGGATTGTCAAAAAAATTGAAATATTTGTCTGAAACTTTGAATCATGACTTCAGCATTTTGATGAACGCATTACTTGAAAATTTTTCATACTTCCTAATTTGAATACTACGTGACTGTTTATGTAAATTTTTGAATATCAGGTTGATTATAGAATTATTTTACGTATTGAAAGATCTATTTAATATTCTTAAGGGAATAGACTTCACTCCAAAATATAAAAAAAATATGTATTTGGTAAACCTAATCACTGGGTGATCAAATGCAAGGCTTGCTGAGGAGCACAGAAGTCAGCAATCTATAGTGGTTTCTGAAGATGACACAAGAGAAAATTCTGAATGATACCAAGGAGGATGTTGCAAGGTAATCAGATGGGAACAATGCTGCCTTGAGATAACTTTTTAAAATCACTTCTATCCTCTGATTTTAGAGTGACAAAAATAAATGACTGTTGACCTCTGCAGTTTCACAATATTTAATAAGAGCGCACAGTAGCTTAGGTAAGTACGTGGTATTTATAAATTATATTTAGCTTCTAAGTTTTTGTTACCCCAGAGATACTTTTAGCTAGAACATTACTGAAAATAATTATCTACTGGTTATTATTCCAACAATACGCTGGCATTCCACAGAACTCAAAAAGAAAGTTCAAGGAGAGAAGTTACCACTCTAATTAAAAAAGGAAACTGTTTTGTATTACAGATAATTGGTCATTCTTACAACAAATAATACCCTCCGAGTTTTATTTCTGGGTGGTTTATATCATCATTAATCTAAGAATTAAACATTTGCTTGGAGATTAAGTTGCACCGACTCAGCTATGCTCTGTAGAGCTTCTGTAATTTTCTTGCTATTAAAATACAGACACTTTGATAATACTAAGTGGAGAGTAAAGAATAATACAAAAACATGTTGAAGTTACCTTCCATGCCCTACCGCTCTCAAGATGTGGAAGTTAACTGCTGAGCACAGCAGTGAGTGAAAGACTCATGCAGTGAACAGCTGCCTACTTTGGAATAACGTGTTTAAAAATACTGTGTTACAGATAATTTTGTCTTTTCAGTCCAAAAAGCCTCAGTTGCTCTCAAGGACAAAGCTCATGGTACCAAGCTGTATAAAAAGTGTTTTTATGATTTCCTGTAGATGGAGGCTTCCCCCCCCACCCTTTAATTAAAAAACCGTAATAAAAAGACACATACAAAGCAGGCATGTGAGTCTGCAAACAGCTGAGTTACACTCAATCCTTTCTCAAGTGATTAGTATTTGGGGTACTCCACAGTGTTAGGAGGTGCTTAAGAACTCATACACCTAAAATTCACATAATGAAGACAACTTTAACACTTTAAAAGGTTGGACCTGCTGACACACTCAGTGTTCTTTGCAGAGTCACTGCAATGTAAGCAGCATGTTGAGCCATTGCAAACTGCTGGTTCTATTCCTGGCACAAAGAAATGCCAGGAAGTCTGCACAGAGCCAGCATTTGGCTCCCAGCCCCAACTTCAGATCAGAGACTTGAACAGCAGGCTCTGCTCTGCCACCTCCAGCTGTTTGCTGGGGACTGTCACAAGCAGGTACAGCTTAGAGTATCTGCAAAGATGGTCTAATCTACAGGGTATCTTATTTGGTGGGAACCAGACTTGTGGACAGGAAGAAAGATGATATAAGCTGCTGTTTCCTGCTCAACATTCCCCATCTCAACGTTGGACCGTACTCATTTAAGTGATGTCTTAACCTTTGGTACAGAGTTGGGTATTAAATGGTATTGCTCATTTTGCCGGACCAAAAAGTTCATCTTGTGAAAGATGTTTTCCCTCTAAACTTTATAAATTACTTTATATCTTGGCAGCTTAAACACCACCTCATCTCTCCCTCCATGTAAAATGATCCTAATCTTTCCCTAGTCTTCACTTTAATTATTGGAGAAATGAACACCTTAATTGCATTAACAGAAATAAGCCGATTTACACTGTGTTTTCTGCCTACAAAATTAAGGCTAAAATTATGAGAAGTACTTTATGAGTTATAAAAATTGAGAGTTTTCCATTTCCAGTTTACCTGTGTATGAATACAGATAAATGATGTTTTGTACATTTCAACCCTCACAAAACCAAAAGGGATCTGTGAAGAGAAGCCTTTATATACATATCATCTACTTGTAATTTTGTTAAATATATTTGCTGTGAAGACTATCTCTATTCCTGATCACTCCTCCTGCTTCCTCAGTCAAGTTGTTCCAGGGGACTCATTCCTCTAGTGTAGGTAACCACATTTCCATCAACTCTGGCTCTGATTTCAACCAAACTGATGTGATGCTCAGCTGAACACAATAGATACGTTCATTCAAGTGCTGATTTGAAACCCAAGTCATCAGTGGAAAAACAGATTAACACTGTTTTTTGAGGGGACTGAATTACATTGAACTACAACAAAAGTATAACTCAAGTAACAATTTTAAAAAAGTAAAAAATAATTTATGCTTTTATTTTAATGGAATATGGTTTCACTATATTGGGTATTAAGATTCTTTAAATAACCCTTGTAACTTTTCCACATAGATAATATTACTGTAGTCAGACAAACTAGTCACATACAGAGCTACTCATACATCTAAAATTTTGGTGGAAAGATGAATTGTTTAGATTACATTTATGTTCTCAGATCCTTTTAAAATCTTTTTGCTGTAGGGCAACCAATAGATTTTACCTCTCCTTCTCAAACGACGGCACCACCAGCAGACTAAAGGATAGGCTTCTGGTTCTGAAGCAGACCATGGAAAAAACTTATTCTTGTGGTTGATGAAATGCTAAACAAACATGAAGCCAGGAGTCTTCAATAATTTTTGTTGGATCTAATCAGGAAATAGTAATTTTAAGTTATGGTTTTCTGTTTACTTGTGTTCATAGAAACTAGGGGCCTTAGGGCATTTTCACCTATGAATTCAGAATATTGTTTTATTGTTGAAAAATTCCTAGTGCTTCCTCTTTAAAAGGTATTTCAATACTGAAATTACATTTTTAGTTGTCAAAATAATGTCAAACTCATAAAATTTTTTTTCTTTTTAGGACCAAAGCACTTCATGATTAAGTTACAAATGAAACCAGACACTAATACTTTGATATACCCGCACAATACGCAAGTCAGATGTAACTGTTATAGATTTTCTCAGTAACTTTCACACTTCAATCACCTGCTTTTCCCAAATGTCATTTCATGTGTATTCATACAGGGTACAACAAACACAGCTCAGTCATGCAAAGGGCAATGTGGTTTTCTTAAAAACACCTGAGGATCTTTTTATTATTTTAAAGGTACAATATAAATGCTGATGAGCTACAGGCCAGAATCTTTTTCCAGAAACACACTCTATATCACTGTGATACTCTTTGTGTTACTGTCACGAATATAAACCTTGTGCAGTACAGCACGATTAAAAATGCCCAGAACAGCAGCACATTTTGATGGAGTTGCAAACTGGGAGCTGTTTCATGATAGAAGTTCATCTTGCTGAAAGTCAAAACTCTATAGAAAATGCACACCTCTTTTCTGAAGGGAGGGTTGCAGGTTTTGGCATTCACCTCTCTCTTTCTCATTACCTATATTTCAAGCGAAAAAAGCATTCATATTCTTATTTCAAAGTGCCAAAAAAGGTTCTGCCTTTGGTGACCTGACATTTATTAAGGCTCATGAGTCTCACAAAGAGAAAAGAAAAATGGAAAATTTCTTCTAGTCAGATAACAAAAGGGAATATTAAAGGCTTGACAATAGATGATAAAATGGTTTACCTAAATCTTTCCTATTCAAAGATAAGTTTGGGGTTTTTTTACGGCATTCTTTTATAAAATCTGTAAAAGTGCATCTCATCTGATTTTCATAATTAAATCTTTTTCATTGTAAGGTGCACAATCATACAGAAGCTCTTTCTATAGTGTGAAAAAAATTATCATTCGAGCTGTTTGAGTGGAGTTTTTTCAGTCACAAATAGAGAACGAATTACATGTCTTGACAATTAAAAAAACTAGACTCAGATTTCTAATAGCATTATTATAATGCAAATTCCGAAAAGGATATTCAATGTTTCACAATTCTATGAAGAATTTCAAGAGATCAGCTATTAAGCACACATTGACAAATGCTTTGAAACCTAGACTCCCTTAAAACTACTCTCTGACAAATCAGTATTAAGAAAGCTAAAAATTAACATTTTTTTAAAAGTAAATATAACTCCAACTTAAGCAAAAGAGTAAAAAACAACAGGCAAATAACTGAGGCAAACAACTAAACAGCTCCAGTGCATAGGCTCCTTTGTATTCTGAATTGAAAAGTTACAAACTTTAAACTACAGCTACATAAACTATAGTTTGTATAGTTTATACACATACCCAAGTCACTACATTGAGCAGGAATCTCTTTACAGTTAAAAGGAAACGCCAGTGGGACTGCTCAGGTATTTAAAAGTTTTGCTGAAGGAATCTATACTTACATGAATTATGTCTGGACTGGTGGCTCAGCTGCCTGGACACACACCTGTGTATCTACACGGAGGGAACAAGCTGCTCTGATTCACCAGTGCGTTGTTCCTGTTTTTCTGACTAATCCCACTTAAAGCAAAAAAACTCCTGTAATATGTCAAATACATACAGTTCTGGGTGCCTCTGTTGCATGCAGGATTTGCAACCATTCAGCCACTTATCCAAGAAATCCTTGTGCTAAAGCTGCTGTTGCTTATTCTAATATAAAGTACAGAAACATCCACTGTATTAGAGTCTCTAATATTTAAAACCTTTTCTAGTCAACTGTATTCAAAATTTCTATAGGGGGCAAACTTGATGCACAGCTCATCAAAAATTTCTTCTGTTTACTCTCTTGTATTCAGTTTTGCTTTCCTTTTTTTTCTAAATATCACAGAGTATGCTTATACAGATAGAAACCATTCTCATACAATCAAATTATCTACAGCCTTTTAAGTAAGTACCATTTCAAGCATTAATTAGCAAAACTTTTATTAAGGAGACTTAGTCCTTCCTCTGGCTGTAAAACTACACTGATAAGAAAAGTCTGAATTTTCAGTCTTCTTTGTTGTTTTTTTTCCCCGTATTCTAAGTGAAATAGATTAAGCTCTGAACAGATAATGGCTTATAGAGAAAGCACTGAACCACTGAAAAAAAATTCTAGCAAAAATATCACACAGAACATTGACCTGCAAAAAGACACATCAATAAAAAAGTAATATCCAAATTTATGTAAAGGGTCAGACTTGAAGATATTTACTAAAATTAGGACATATTGCATACCAAGCTGTATTACTATGAAGCTAATCAGATCTGTACTGGAGATTTATGGTCAAGTACTGCATAGTGACTTCTTTTCCACAAAATTCTCATTTTGATTTTGTTTAAATACATTTGAATAAAACGTTTTGGTTTTTTCCTGTTCACATCAGGGTGGTAGAGTTTTTGCCAGGTTGCTCCTTCTCTCAGGTCAAAAGGGAAAAAGTGTCTTTTGATGAAATTTCCAGTAAGTCCCTATATTATCACAACTCTAGTATAGATTATGCTCCAAGGGTACCCTCTGCCTTTCCCCAAGAGGAAAGAGTTTAGCTGACTACCTTGGACTTAACTCCAACTATTTGATGCAAATTACTTCATTTATCTGCATTTAGTGGTGTTGCACTCAGGAACAGCAAAAGTTGCAAAGCATAAACTATTCTTTCTCAGGCTGACAGATCATTCAGGATCTTCTTCCCAGACACATGCTGCTCTTCACCTTCTTGTATGGAGAATGCCAGCTGTGACAAAGTATGAAAATCTAATTTAATGCTTTAATGGTTTGTGTCATATTCATCAGGGAGCATGCTTTTTTTTTTTAATTAACTCTGCAAAAGATGACTTCTGACCACTTTGAAGTCAAACACGTGTTTGCAATTCAAAAACACGCCAAAAACAACACCCTGCTCTTCTTGCTGACGTTTTTTATACATTGTTGTCCTACAGTAGATGGCTGAAGAACCCAATAAAGCAATTTTGCACAAAGCAACAAAAATAATAAGACAGGGTTTGTAGTTATTCCAAAAAAATTACAGAACTCTCTTGCTAAGTTTCTGATGTAAGTCTTGCAAAGCATTTAATGACCTTGTACCATACTACCAAGAAATTCTTCACTGCCTCAACAACTCTCTGGTCAAGAAAAGCTGCAACCACACGAAGTTCAGACAGCTTTTACTGAACCCTGTCCCTTTCTGACCTGGGTAGTGGTAAAAAATCCCTCTCTTCTCATTCTCAAGTATTTCTTTTCAGGTACTTCCTATTGAATACTCCTTCCACATCCTTAAATCAGCCTGTAGGCCCTCTTTCTGAGAGCCCTCTTACTTTTTTGACACTTCTATACATTAAAGATACGGACAAAAAACAAGCCTAGGAAGAGAGTTTACACAAGAATATTTGTAGAGTCCCTCTTAAAAAAGGTTAAAAATGAACTCATGGCTTCACAGAAGTCAAAAGGAAACTCCAATTGGATCAGTTCCCTCAAGTTTGGCTTTACTGAAAAAGTCTACCTTTTTTAAAAAAATCTGTTATTCAGCTTTTGATAACTTCAACATCAGAGTAAGAATCCTAGCTTAAAACACCACCAAGAATGTAATTAAGCAGGCACTATGGTTGATTTCCTCCTCGTTTCACACCAAAGAATTTCCACTGCGTTTTCCTGACTTGGTGATATGATTTTTCAGGTTTTACTTAATTTCACAGTGCAATCACTGCGGCAAATTGCTGCCTTCATTTGCTAAGTCAGATCAAATAGTTGTTCTCTTTCCTGGAATTCTTATTATTTACAAGATACACAGTAATGTTAAATGGGTTTTAGAGGTAATTGTTTAGGGGGTTGGTCTTTGTTTTTATTTTGTTTTTAATTTCAGGTCTGAGTAAATACATCAATACTGTATGTGAGTTCAACCTGCAATAGGACTGGATTCTACAAAATGCACCACTAAGAAGCAAAGACAAGCAGACTGAAAGCCATGGTGCCAACATTACACGTTGAATTCAGAACTCACTGAGGCAAATATTTATGGCTGGACAAGCCACACTTGGCCCAGAGAAGGACATTAGGCTTTACAGTACATATTCACAGGTCATTCCTGAACTCCCTGGGTGTGTTTATAATGAAAGCTCCTTTAACCTTTGAAAAGGAAGATTATTAAAATCATTTCTGCATGAATAACCCTTATTTAAAAAATCCGATCAAATCTTTACATTTTCCTTGCATGTGTGATTCAAGTTGGTCCTGCTGTGGCTCAATCAAATTTCAGCTTTTAGCTTAAACCAAAATCTAATCACGCCATAGCTGATTTTTCTCTTCTGCTGCAGCTTGCCTGACAAACATGTTTGTTTATTTAAAGTGATACTGCTTAACTCACATGTCAAACAGAGAAATCTGCAGAAATATACCAGCAAAACTTATAATCTGCTTTTGAACAATATGTAAATATTAACTAAGGAAATGTGGGAATACATTACACAAGACAAATGAGCAGTGACTGTTTATTTTTTTATGTTCCCATTATACCAGTGGTCCCAGGGAAGCCTAAAAGAATACCTGTACACCATGACTGTATCAAATTAACTGTAACAGGTATATGCAGTGAAGCAAGACAGAATCTAAATGTTTAAGATCAGGGGAAAAAAACATTTCATAGTACTTATCACCATAAAAGTATCACCAGTAAGTTCCTTTTAATCAGGATTTTGCCTCCTACTTTTAAATCAGTTCACTTATCTATAAGAAAGGAACACAGACTCACTCCATAGTCCCTCTCAAACACAGTTTTTTCCCTGAGGAAAAACACTGCATCTGCATTTGCAAGTGTACTCACAGAACTACATAAATATAAACATTAACTGAAAAAGAAAGGTAATAGAAAAATACAGAATTCTCTATTTACTTTTTTTTTTATATGGGATAATATCGTCTCATGAGTTTTCAATTTAGGATGGTGCAAGCAACAGCTCCATGTTTTTTGCATTCTTCTTTCGTAAACATACAGGATCACAGTGGAGGACTTGAGTCAAAGGCATCAAACTAACTGAACTTAGAATTTAGTTTTAAGTATCTTCATACTTAGACCTTTATAGAGGGAAGAGCAATGGCTACAGGAAAGAAGAGATGGCTAGAGGCTGGGCGTAAACAAGAGACTAGATGACCTCCCTGAGGTCTCCTCTACCCTCAGCAATTTTGTGGAAAGAAAACAAGATTTCTTCTAACGTTACAGACAATTTCAACAGTGACAAATGAAAACAGCAGTCACCTTGTGAATTCATTGAGTTGACTGACTCTTGAATTTGCCTGTGTAAAAGAGGTTTCTTTAAACTTAGATTAATGAGTAACTAACATGAAGTCAAACCTTATAATCAATTACAGCAGGCTTCCTAGCAGTTACAAACAGATTAGGCTTAATGGTCTTATTTCTGCTGTCAGACATTTAACATCTTTAAGAGAGACAAAAGTGTTGTTAGATACAGAAGAGAACAAGAAAAAAAAAAGTAGTAAAGGAAACACTCGGTTGCCATTTCTAAAAATTCAGGGTGTTTCATGTTGAATAACAAAAAAGCAATACAAATATCATGAAAAACAAGAGTCACCACAGATATAACTAATAATGCCATAGAGGCCTGAAAAAGATTGAAATAGAAGTAATGCTGAAATAAAACACAGTAACATAATTAATAAAAAGGCCCTAAAGGACCAAAAATAATTTTACGTTAATGTCCTTCTCTCATATTTGTTTAGGTTTTGTGTTGAGGGCAAAGAATTTGTACAATATCCTTTACATAAAAAAACCTAAGAGGAGTTAACACACTGTAGAGTGCTTTACAGAAACCAGTGGAATTATTTCCACATTTTTTTTCTTAACCAGGAACAAACATAAGTAACTTTTTTCACACATCAAGCAGAACATTTTTGCTACAGAAACAATATTCCTATTAATTGCTCTGAAAGAGTATGGTAATAAACAGTTTGACACTGTCAGAATAAATGCTCTCTCAGGGTAGTTTGTACTAGAACTAATTTTATTTTTTTTTCTGAAATATGTATAAATTATGGTTTAAAAGAAAAAGCTTTGTCTAGAACTCAGCCTGGCCACTCCCTCCTGTTCTCAGAGCTGTTTGCTGAAGAGCAAAGCAGGATGCTACACGATTTGCCTTCCTTCTCTTTTAAGCATGCATACAAATTAATATCAAAAAATTGCACAGGATAGTTTAGTACTGCAAACACTGATGCAAACAGAACATTTTGTATGATCTGTGCCAGTTTGTTAACACAAAACAACCAGTGTGGGCTTTGTGTTGTTCTCACAAGGCACAGGTCAAAGCCTCAGTTGTTCTAATAAATACCTCAATTTTCCCACAAAACAGGAATCTACAAATTTTTTTGGACTAAGAGCCCACCCTATATTCTGGAAATCCAGTTTCCTTAACACAGTTCATCCCTGAGCAGCACAAAACTTAGACACTTGACATGCATACAAACAGCCACCTTGGCTAACAGCTCCTTTTCCGAAATATTTTATGGCTGCAAGCATGTATCAAAATGTCATTAAAATTCAGTGGAAGTCAGATGACTAATTCCTATCAGAACTTTGGAAAATTCCAATTAATGAGCTTGGGAACATTGAGGCTAATAACTGAAAATGTAGTTATTTTTAATTAAAAGGCACAGTGCTAATAAGGACTGTGAGAATCACAAAGTGCATACAAAGCAGACATCAGCAAAGCAGAATCAGCCCACATAACTCCTATGTAGACAGAGTGGCCATTTCCTAGAATTCTTTTCATCAGCACTTGACTGCTTGTTTGTTCCAGCAAATTACATTTTGTTAGAAAATATCAGTTTCACTCTGTGGGAATGACAAAAGATCAATAAAGTCACAAACACGGGGAATGTATAATATGTTTCTTCAGAGCTAGGAATATTGACAAGCCTGTATGACAGATTGTTTCTGTACTGCTGGAGAATATTGTGACATGCTAAAGAGCATAGTTTTTGCACTTCCCAACTTTCTTTAAAAGGAGGAAAATCAGAGCACTTCAGAGAAAAAAACCCTATAAAAACTTTCATATTGAGATTTGCAGATTAAACAGAGAATGTTCATAAAACTCTCTACAGAACATTGCAAATGTGTCAGTCATACTTTTAATTATAACTTAACACAATGTAATGCACATACCTAAATTTATTGCTTTTGCTTTTATTTTTTTCCTGCTATGCCCAACATGAACATAACAGTCAAAATGTGTCCAACAACCTGAAAACAAAATCAGGCTGAGATGAACAACTGAAAGAACCCAAACTGAACTGTAGGGAGTATATATTTGAAAACATGTAAAGTCACATCTGTATATCTTCAAATGAAATATTATGACAATCGCCTACAAAAAATTTGGCAGGTAGAGCAGAAGGTTGGCTGTAAAATACAGGATAAAGGCACAATACTGAAGACACCAAATCTATAATTCTGTTTAGAAACGGTTAAAAAAAAAAAAAGCCAAAGAACAACTTGCATGAGACTGTGACCAGCAACATAGAAGTCACACAGTTATTCCTCTTTCCCTTATTAGAAATGTATACTAGGGACCTGACTATTTTAAGAAGTGGTAGCAAATTACCATTATCACAGCCAGAGAGGTGTTTTCTCCATTTTCAACTACTCAAACAATGAGAAAACCTCTCTTGTTCATCAACATACAGGAACTAACTAGTTTCACAGATGGATTACAGGTTTTTTACACTACTTTTGAAGCATACAGCACACATAGGAACCAACAAGGACAGCACAGAAAATTGGGGAGGAAGAGGTAAAGGGAAAGCTGAGAAAGTTAGTGGAAGTGCAACAAATAAATCACCTCACCTGAGTCAAATCTCCAAATCTTTATCCCTTTTTAACTAGTCTCTTCAGACCTGAAGACAAGCCACAAAATAAGAAAACTGGTGGAGAAATTAAGTAGTATATTTTGGATTTAATGTGGTGTGGGGTTTTTTTTATTTGTTTTTGTTTAAGACTGACCTAAGAGAAAAAAAGCACAAACTAGTAGGATTGAAATGGTTGCTGCATAACTAGAGTATGGATATCTACATGATATATCTAGATGCCTTTGACTTGTTTTAGCCATATGCAGTCTCCTGTAAGAATCACTTATCCAAATTAGAGCTTGCATTATATATATATATCTGAACATGCAATTCCAGCCATCATCTGTATATGGCACACACGACAATCCATTCTCAGGTGTTTTTGAACATATCAAGTATTGAACTACATTCACATTTATATTCATAAGCAGGACAGAGCTTTATTTCTCTAGCCCATGGAAGATTTATTAAAATAATATAGCAAATGGCTTTGCCTGTGGTTTGAAGATAAATATTTCTGAGATTATAAATTAACTTCAATTTTATAAATATGATATATTTTAGTGTTCATATAAATATAGTTCTAATTCATGGAAGTATAACATTTTGGGCATGTCAGGCAACAAGCTGTGTATTTAATAACATTTATTTACCAATTTGGTAAGGGATCTATTGCAAGTATTTAAATGTTCCACTGAGAACAGCATGTAAATAGCTATAAAATTATATTTCATAGTAGGAAAAAATATTAGAAGCTACAAGAAAGGCTTGAATAGGTTGCCTGAGAAACCATAATTTGATAAACAAATGCACATGTAATTTTAAAACAGACAAGTCAAATTCGAGTTGACTGAATTTTTTCAACATTTTCCTTTCCTGACAAGGCATTCCTAAACATAAGATAAAAATAATATTAGTTAAATTTTATGAAACTAGTGCCCATTAGTAGTTTTTGGTTCAGTCTGAGTTAAAATTTGCTGTCAAAAGTAAACTGGGAAACATAGGAAGTGCTTACCAACAGTGGAATCTGACTAACTGTATATTCCATTCCTGCCAGCTCTATTTGGCAGTAGTTTACTGTAAAACAGTGTTTCATTAAAACATTTTCCATGTCTAACAATCATTGGATTTAATCCTATAGTGAGGTCACTAGTGAAGGAGGAGGGTTTTGGTGGTGGATTTCATTGGTTACATTTCACATGCACTGCAATAAAGCATCGCGAGGTGCTGTGTTTGCTGTCACTGTCAAGAGGAAGAAATTATTCTCTATAAACATTTTAGCATTTCATGTAATTTCCTATAACATTGTAAGTGCAATTTTATTTGCATGCAAATAATGACCAAATGAGATTAAAGAAGAGAAGGGCATTACAGAACAGAGTAGAAAGCAAAGGAAGATTAGGAGACACTAAGTCTCCTTCTCTGTTTCATTGATTCCTCCAAGCCATTTACATCAGAGCTAAGAGTACAAATGCTGCCAAATCACACGGATACCCATCTGTACCAGTCAGATGGGAACTGGGTTATACAAGACAAAATAACAGACAATCAGATGCAAGACTGAGCAAATCACCTGTAATAACAGCCTATCCAGGTCTATTAATGGGACTAGTTAATCCATTGGTATTCTACAGATCTGACTCCAGAACACAGTGAAATATTAATACAGAAATGCCCAGGCATGACACCCTAGATTAATATTTATAAGAACTATAATTTTGGTCTCAGTATTGACTGTTATGAAACTAAGGGAACTGATTTAAAACAGATATTTTGTATACAATGGAGCTACACAGGTAATGCAAGTCAGAATTTGATCTTAGTCATTAGTAGTAACTTATGCTTTTAGCATCTCAGTTAAGATTTATTACTGATAATTTGATGTCCAAATCCCCTTAAACATTACAATATTTATTGAAGAACTGGTTGAGTTAAAATATCTTCTGTGACACCTGCTGCACTACAGTCTTTCTTTTCAAGGCTGAGATGCAATTACGCTAAAGAAGTACTGAAGCATCTAGGGAAATTTGTTTTTCAACGGATTAATTGAAGTGACAAAATTAGCACTATTTAAAATGAAGTATTAGCATGACTCCTAAGACATAGTCTAACCAGTGAGCATTTTAAAGGTTATTTATATAGCACTTTACCTCTAAGGAAAGTAAATAAATCTGGCTTATTTGCAATAGATGAGTTTAGAAGAACTCAGGTTATACATATAATACATACTACAATTATCTGACCAAAGAGACATTTCCTTTTATTGCTAACTTATTTATATTCAACTTGAAAATTTAACTTTCTAAGAGCAACTTGGTATTATTAAATCAATTACTGCACAGAGAAGACTACAACTCTATTTTAATCTAAAAATACATTAAATACCAGGTTAGTAAAATATAGTATGGCATGAGGAGACTTTTTCCTGAGCTTTTTCCTTTTTAAAAATCAATGACATTAATCTTCCTCGAGATGCCTTACCCAGCAAAGGCCTGTACACCTCAAATAACTTATGTGAGCAAGTCCGTATAGATTACAATATAGACAATTATTTAAGTAATTACAATAAAGACACAGAATCTATTGTGTAGCAACACATACATAGATTATGACTGAAAAATACTTCAATATTAAAACAGATTATTTGGTTTTGGCATTTTTTAAGTGCATATACGCTATGGGCAGTGGTAGCTAATAATGGCAAATACAGCTGTGTGTTGCAGTTATATGTATTTCATGTGTAGATTGCTTTACAAGCATTCAATAACATCCTACGTGTTTAAGTATACTTCACAAGGTACTGCAGGTGAGGATCATACTGACTATGTAGGAATATACAGGGGAAAAATAATAATCTGTTTACTGTGGTTGGTGGCAAAACTGTCGAATTCAATTGAGCAACAATTCCTCAGAGGATTTAAAGAATCGCTGTTGATGAAGGTTTCATGTACGACAAGTTAAAGGGAAAAAGAAACCGGTATTTTTCACCAGTGGGTACAAGTTGGAATAATCTTCAGCAGCTACAATTGATGCTAAAGATGCTCAGGGTATAGAAGCTGAACTTCTAGTCTTCTGTTGTATTTTTTGTGTCCAAAAGATCCCACAGGAAAATAATTTTGTAATAGACTATGTAATTATGCAAAGATAATCAGGCAACAGTAAAGGGAATATCATCACTTTCCAATACTATAGGCTCATTACTATATTATACACTCCCATGAATTATATATGTGTTAGAGATTTTTGTTCCTTTTTAGTTCTTTACAAGAAATTGGAAAAACTACACTAAAACTACACTATACTGACACTAGAGGTGATGCATAAGGTAAAGGAAAACTATAAGTGTTGTTAAAACGCTTTCTGGGTCTACTATAATGACTCTGTATACACAGAAACAAAGTACTTAGTCTTTCCTGAAGGATAGTCCCACCCCTACAAAATTTCTAATGTCTGACAGAATACTATAATTAAAGGGATTATTATGATCTTTACATCACTTTGAAACACCCTGGTATTCTTAGATTAGTACACCAGCAAATAATATTGAGTCCTTTTGTAGGGATAAAATCATAGATGTAGTTATGAGGTGTATTACATTGCAAATGAGCCCTGAGACTCTTAATGACAAAGCATGTGGACTGTAGCCATAGGTGGTTGGATCACTCACAGGTATCTCCTTGAAACTAAATGCTCTAAGTGGCAATTGCATGGTCCAGAGAGAGAGAGAAGTACCATAATCTTGCAGCTACGTACGGTGGAACTCTGACAACTGTGGAAAAGGACATTTCCATAAACATATAGGAAAAATAAATGGCAATAACCACAGTCAATGATAGTTTTGGGAGACTTGCATGTCCAGGAAGAACAATTTGCTAAATTAAGTTCAAAGCATCTTGGGAAAGAGGAAGAAAATTGAGGGTTTTGTACTTTTTCTTTAAGCTACAAGAATTCATATGCTGGTGATTGCTCCTCAAGGGAACAGAGCATGATATAGAATAGGAATTACCAAATTATAGATTTCAACTTTCCAGAGGTAGAGTCAATCTCCGAGTTAGGTGTCAAGATATTTTACAATCTCCTGGGGTCTCTAGATGGCACTATAGCATATTAACTGTCTGCTTGTCTGTTTTCTTCATAGACAACAAATCTAGTTTCGCTTTCCTGAAACAAGGCTAAGACTAAAGCAATTTACAAGTGCTGCATCACTGTTAAATTTGATGTGTTCTTCCATCAGGCTGTATAGGATTTTATGTGGTTGGGACACATCATTCCTGAAGGTACAGTACAGCAGGTTTACTAACAAAACAACAGCTGCATAAAACATCTCAATATTTCAGTTAAACACCTGAGCACCACAGACAGAAAAGATTTCAAGCATTTCTGGAGACTGTAGGACTAATTGTGTTGAAGAAAATCTACTGAAGAGGAATACACTCTGGCTGTCCTGAATAATTCTGAAATTCATAGCACAAAGATCTGAATGGAAAAAAAGGTTTCTAGCATTATTAAATCCAAATCTACATAATCAGCAATTGCATTTGGAAACAACTTTTGGGATAACTTGTAGCTATGAATGATAAAGTGTTGATAAAACACAGTGAAAAAAGCACCAGACCCCACAAAACCCCTCGCAGCTGGTGGCTTTCACACACAGCACTTTCTAAGTACAACTGACACATGCTTTCATGCTGCTGCCTTTCCTACCTTTTTGTCTCGTTTCTCCACAGGAGGATGCAGATGGAGAGGAGGAAGGGTTAGCTATTGTTGCTACAGTTACTTGCAGTAAAACTGAGGCAGTAATAACAGCCTACACTGGAAACAGGACAGGTAGAACTCTGACTGCCCCTTTCCCAAAGAACCCAACCATTTCCAAGCACTGGGAGATATGGCAGGGAAGACCGGGGAAAAGTACACGTCAAGCTCAGTTCTTGTTTGGGACCCAGAATAGACAAGTTGCTCCAAACACATGTCTTGGAAACTAACTTAGGAGGAATTTGTTTTGCAGTAGTGACTCATGTTTTTATAAAGTCATAGTTCTAATTTCTTAGATGATCTTAAAACTTACTAGTCTGATGTCATAGTCTTGATGTCAGTCAGTGCTACAGGAACAAACATAAAAGATACCATGGAAAAGGTTAAATGGAAGATGGCAAAAGGAACACTGAAGGAGCAATGAAATTACTCTGTCTTCTCCCACTACCACTGCTGTGCATAAGCAGATCAGTGTATTTCATATGCCAAAACTCTGGGGACTAAAAGTGTTAACCTTGCACTGCTGTATTTCCTGAATGAAATATAGTTCCCAAAATACAGACAGACTTTTTTATCGCCTTCATTTCAAAAGGAAGACTCAGGTATGTTATTTCTGATAGCTATACAGCAGAGAGACTAGAAAATGCATCAGTCCTATTCGAGTCACATCTGTGTCACTGCTGATGCAACTGATACACAAAACATACTTAATATTTTTCTTCAGTGTCACATTCCTGAGGTACTTCACTTGCATGGGTATATAGAATACACGTATTAGTAAGATTCTACAAGCTTAGTATATAGTTCTGTGCTTGCTGTCATTATACTTACACCAGAACTGGCTGCATTTCCTTTGTTTTTGTTTTTTTTTAAATTCATTTTCTTATACCAGAACTCCACTGCATTTTTGTCACTGTATGGAATCTTACAGTTCACTAAACAATTGGTTAAAAAAGGATAGAAGCATTAAGGTTGGAAAAGACCTTTAAAATTATCAAGCCCATTAACTGTTTTCCTCATATTGCAAAAATTTGAATACATATAGTTTTAGGTATGTAAAGTGGGTGGAAAAGTATTATTGCCATCTCAAATGAGCAAGAAAGAAATTTGGCCAAAATAATTAAACAATTTTTCCAGGCAATCATGGATATTTTCTTCCACATCCTAATGATGCTAGCCTTTACACCATTCCCCCCCCCCCCCCCAAAAAAAAATGAACATTATTCATTCATCTATTCCAGGATTCACAAACCTGTGACAGAGTAATCCTCAAAAAAAAAAAAAGACAAAAGAAAGACAAAAAGGGGGTAAAGTGCCCTCCTTACACCCTATTTCTTTTCCATTGCCTACAAACAAGTCCCTCCCTCTCACAGCAGGACACAGCTTTAAGCATAACCTTAGGAAAGGGGGTTGTATAAGCTGTGCTGGCAGAAGAGCAGAGCAGGATACCTGTGCTACGTGATTCCTTCTCAGCTTCCTTCCCTTTTAGACAGGAAGCAGCAAACTATTGCTCTACTTCCACAGCAGGTCTGATTTATTTAACTGAATTAAAAACAGATAAACAAAATCCAAGCTCTATTCCTTCCAAATCACTCCACGGATACTAAGTTTGGGGGAGGAAGAAAATGCATGAGCAGCACTGCACACAACTACAATTCTCAGCCAACGCTGGGATAAATTTCTGCATAGCATGGAAAGTTCATATTTACTCCCTTCATGCTTCTTGACTGAAACCAAGTGCCTGTCGTGTCACATATATATGGGGATGTTTGATAAACATTAAGTTCAAGCCTATGAAAATCAGACAAAGCATGCCATAAAAAAGTAAATGTACCAGAGATTTAAGCTCTGATCTATTTATTTTCTGCAGGACCTTTGACATCATTTTGTTCTTAAGACCAGTTTTGCTTTCAAACTCAGACTGGAGAGCCTCTCCAAGCTTGTTTGGTACCAAAATATGACATATTTTAGTCAGAGCTCTTCACTGTTGATAATCATTACAAGTCGCCTGTTTTCCCAATCATCCTAGTTGTAATGTGTTCAGTATAAAAATAAAAAAAATGGTGAATCAGAACAACTCCTTCCATAACCCCTTTTAGGATGCAATCTGCTGTGTCTCCATCTCATCTGAAGCTCTCAAACTGTGGGGTCTTTAAACTTCCTTCAGTGGAATTTTTTCTGGCATCAGTTGGGTTTTTTTAAATGAAAATCTAGATGAAACTGAAAGGCATCTCATGAAAGTGTCATGGGATAACAGAACAAATTCTTGCTCTATTTTAATTAGGATATGAATCGTACTGAGTTTAATTATCCTGTCTTACTATAAATTTGACAATAAGGACAACATGCCAAAAATACGTCTTTTTTTGTTTGGTTTTTTTTCAAGAACAGCATTTGCAGTCCATTTGGATCTTTCAAATTTACATGACAGTGTACCTTCTGACTTAAACTTTGTTTCAGGAATTCATTAAGAAATATAACATGACAAAAAGGAGCTCAACCCCCTTTGATCCAGACTAGTCTATCGCATGAATTCACTTATTCACCATTCAAGTCATAAGGTTTCCTAACTTATAACCGTGATGGCAGCATAACCTGTCAGCTCCTCCCAGCCATGAGCTGCTCCTCTTCAACCCACTCGGCATGAGCAGGGTCAGCCATAGGCAGGGGTTGAGGGAATAGCCTCAAAAACTCAGTGTTTCAGTGACTACAGTGACTACAGGAGGATGGTAATATTTACTAGAATAGTTGTAATTGTTGCTCACTTTAATAAAATAACAAACACTTTTCCATATTTAAATCCTACTACTTAGTAATTTCCATTTTAAAATGTATGATTTCATGGTTTGTTTTTCCACAGCACTATAATAAAATTCTCCTACTTCTAAACATAATTGTCATAGATGTAGCCAATTTAAGAAATATTATAAATGCAAGAACCTTTATAACACTTTCTATTACATCCTTATTGAAATGTCATGATTCATAGCAGTGATATTTTATTTACCTGCATTTTTTTCCAATATGTTGATTAACAGAGAACTAAATTTGTAGCTTCATAAACAGTAGTGCAGTAATGTATATGCTAGACATGAAAAATAATTGTTATATTAATCTTCTCACCTTGTAAATATGGTAAAACATGAAGTTATATTTATGCTTTTCCAATCCCACATCATATTAAATCAGAAAAAATTATTTTAATTTTAACTGCAATTTTTTTTAACAAATACTGCCATTCCTCCCACACACCCATTAGTACATTCACTAGTGGATTTAACAGTGCCTTAAAAGTAATTAAATGGGGAGTTGTTACAGAACCAACTGTTTTCATTTGAGAAGCTCTAGAATAGATCTGAAATTTTTCTGTAAAAAATATTTGGCAAAATAATACTCTTAAGTATAACAAAATCTGAATGTGAGTAATAACACAGAACTAACCATATTACTACCTCAAATAAGAAGAAATATTAAGGAATAAGAGAGATGGAAAGTAATAAGAACTTCTTTCTTAAAGATGTTTCCAATAAGAAACTCTGTGAGTATTCTAATTAAAACATCTATGAGTATTCAAGTCAATAATGTGCTTCCTATTCCTCTTAGCTGAGCTTGAGAAATAAATTATACAAGGATTAAATAGTTGGGGAGGGGGTCAAATTTTATATTTCATTTATAGAGTGTATCAGTCTAAATTATACCAGTAAACCCCCTGGTAGAGTTGGATGCAAATTTAACAAATCATAACTAAATATTTGCTTTTCTTTTGAAAGCTTTATCTACATTGCACATGAGTTTCCTCCACCTTCCTTTGTTAATGAGCTTCCTGTAAGGTAGATTATAAGAAGCAGATATAGGGGAAATTGGGGGGGGAAAGGATTAAAAATGACTGTTGTTTTATTCCTTCTAAAAACAAAGATTAATGCAAACAAAAAAATAAATAATAAAAAACCCAAACAAACAACAACAAAAAGAAAAACTAATACAAACAAACAAACAAACAAAAAAAGGTACACCAATAAAATCCCACAAAACAAAGCAAAAGCAGAAATTATGTTCTCATTTCATCAGAGGCAGAAGTTACAAAGGAATCTTCAGCTGAATTATACTTAAGGGTTAATTTGGATGCAAAACACTGATCCGTTGTACCAAGATGCTGAGTTAAGATTTCTCTGAACGATGCACAACACTGACAGCTGGGTACAGTTCCAGCCTTCTCCCAAGCACAGTAATGTGAGGATGTAATCCCAGATGCAGTGGTCCATATTTAACAGCAACCTGACAGCAGCCCGAGTACAAAACACACTTCTGACTGTCTCCTTCCGAGAGGAAATCTCAAAGCAAACAGAAGTTCTTTCCATATATGTTTTAAACACAGCATACAAACCCCAGCATTATGACATATCACAGTGCTGCAGGGTTTTATCCTAGGTCAACTGATTTGAAGTGTTTAAAGGATAGAGAACTACTAAGTACTACAGATTAGTCCAGTGTAAATTCTGATACTGTGGTGCTGTTCTAGTTGTCTTGCTTATGAATTCTTATATATACGTATCATACAAAACCTATTTTCTTGTTATCAGTCAGACATTTTTATAACCTCATGTCTTCATGTATCCAAATAACCAAGCCATCCCTCTTTCTTCCAGTGTTCTCCTATGCTGTGGGGCAGCAATACAGCCACTTCACAACTGCTGCTGCAGCAATGCACTTCCAAACCAAGCACGGACTGCAACTTCCCAGCTAAGTTACTGATCCTGCCTTTCTGTACTTTTTATGCAATGACTCATACTTATTGCATCTAGGAAGAAATGGTTGTATCCACTGCTAATTGCTCCTTATTCTCCCACATGCCAGCCTAAAATAAAGATATTGTGGAAGGCCTTCTAAGCTGCTCTGTACACGTGTGCGACTTATTATCAGTGTAGGGAGTCAAGGCCAGAGCACATCTTCCACCTTCAGGCACAGCTGTGTACTTGGATGAGCGTGCTGCCAAACCACAGGACATTTTTTAATTTGTTGTGCAGTTGCATCTACTTCACATATGTGATATTGTTTAATAAACACCATGAGACATCACAATTGCCAGAATCAGGGCAACAGATATTCCAAATAACTGTGATTTTAAAATAATAAAAATTATGAGGATGTTTTAGGCAATTGTATGCTAGATTTCAAATATAACATATGGACTTGATGTTGAAATCTCCCTAATGAGCTTCTAACAGTGTTCAGACTAAGATGACCATGCTAATCCTGTCTTCTGGATTTAAGAACTGCATTTATGAAGCAGTGATGATAGAGACCACTTGGAATTAGTTCCAAGAAAAAATATTTCCCTGACCTATAAGAGTATAATTTATAGTTTTTACTTGCAAAAATCCCTCTTGAAAACATACTTTTTTGTAAATCTTAATAAAAAGATAAGAAATTAATTTCAGGACATTTACAAGTATTTCAGCAACATGAACTATGAATGCTTCTCCAAAAAGTAATAAAGACAGATGAGCTGCTGAAGACAACAAGGGTAAATAGAACTGAGAGTAATGATCTTAAGTGAAAAGACAAAAATATTATTCTTCATCTAGGGAAGTGAAGAAACGGTATAAAAATACATGAAATAAAACCTCTCGAACAGAGGGGGAATTATTTAAGGTAAAGTTCATCAATCAGGACCAGAATGTGTAAATCAGATAAGAGTAAATTAAGGTTGAAATGAGGAAAAATATACTAATAATTATAATAAAAATTAATGTTGAAATACATGACAGCTGGTAGGGAAAAAAAAACCAACAAAACATTTAGCTGTTTTATAGTCCACAAAAAGGACTATCTAATGTGAAGCTAGAGCGTTCCTTCTGCTGAGGGACAGAACCTACATCAGAACTATGTCAGCTGTGATTACCTGACCATTGTTCAGCTGTGCTTTCCAACAGGGCAGAGCATTGTCCTCCGGACAGTTACACAAATATTGATTTGTGATAGAAATAAAAGGCATTTTCTAAGGTAAGCACCTCATAATTCAGCACAAAACAGAAAACTGCACTCTGAAAATGGCTCCACTGTTTACTCAGAAATACGAATTCTGTCCTGGTTTAAAGTGGTTTAGATTTAGCCAAACATGTAGAACAATGCAGGAAATAAGCTAACAGACCCCATGAATCAGCAGGAAATTAGCCAAGAATTTGATTATGCTCCCTCAGTTTCAGGGTTACATTGGTAGGCTTGAGAGTTCTTTTTTAGCACAGATGTGTCACTTAAGCAACATACAGCCCTCTCCATCAGTTAGGTCTCAGGTCTGCCATCCAAAGGTGTTGAATCACACTTAAGGAGTTACTGAATGAAAAAGTCAGAATTCAGTATTTACTACCTAATCCTGTAATTATTGTGGTCAGGAGTATCTCTGAGAGAGACCCAAAAGAGACCCTGAGAGGCCTTGAGTCCCTGAGTGGAAATAGGACGAACCTCACAGCTCTGCAGCATGAGACGTGTCTGTGCAGCGTGGCTGGAACTACTGTGCTGACCCACCTGACCTTCCAAACTGCACCATCTCCCTTGCAGAACAGGGAATTTATTTCGTTTGTTTTACTGTGTGTATACCTGGGATTAAAATGTTCTGACACGAACTTCGTTTAGTCTCCATGCTGTCAAACTGGTCTCAAGACAAGCACCACTTAACAAGTACTTGTTTATTAGAAAGCACCTAGGTTTTTTGGATACTGCAGTGCTTGTTATGATTTATGACACATGAAATCCTTCTTCCTACATTAATTTTCACTTTTACAACTAGTCATACTTTTACGACTCTCATGGGTAACTGGACAGTTTCCGGAGTTACATTTCAACTCCAGGGTTTTGATTAGATATAGTAAATAGGTTACAGAGAGACCTAAAACCTATTAAACCTGATGTAAGTTACTTCATTAATTCTTTGAGGGAAAATTCTCTGGTGCTAGTTTTCCTATGATTCACCTACAAAAAGCTCTTCAACAAACAAACCCAAGCTGACTAAGATTCTGGCCTGAGGTGCAAAATAATTCTCATTTAAGAAATCATTAGTCTTAATTTTGAAGAGCCTAAAAGCTCTTAGGAAACATCAGTACATATGACTTGCAACATCATAAATTTCTGTATTATGCACGCTATGATACATAAAACACTTTGAAAAATATCAAAACAGCTATTTATACAATATATGGTGTATATTCTTCTTTCTTAATCAACTTCTGTGCTAGCATGACTTAGAGTTCAGCTAAGTCACAACATAAACCTGATGGAACATAATGACAGCTCAGATCACATCTGGCAACTATCATTCGCATTCAAACCAGAAAAGATGTATTCATTCAAATTCAGGAAGCTGACAGCATAAGGATGGTGGCATTTTCAGTACTGTCAGTTTTTGAAAGACTTTCTGACTGCATTTATTAGCCACATAAGTAGAATAAGATTCTGTATTCTTACAAATTATGAACTAAATTATATTTTGCTTGCTTGTTGGTAGGTTGGTTGAACTCACCTTTCCCTCCAGGGATTCTAGAAATAAACTAAGAACTGCTTATTATTTAAAATAAAACTATTAGCCAAAGAGTAAAGTATTTTCATGCACTGCATATAATATCTAGCTGATAAAGACTTGTTTTTCCCAGAATTTTTCAAAACAACACTTGTCTTTAAAAAGCACACCTCACAAATACACAGCAGGCCAAATAATTGTTTTCTTACTCAGTTTTCAATCCAGGGCAGTTCTAACACACTCACTGCAATTTTTGTTGAGTTCTCATCACAGTAACTGAAATCAGAATCTGGATTGCTTTTTCAAATACAACAGTTGTTTGTTCAGCTGGTCACACATTTGGAAGTAATTTCTAGTGCTTTAAAATCATGTCAGATCTATCCATCTTTCTCTCTTGCCTCTCACAACATGAAATTAAAATCTCTGCAGCTCCGAAAACATCCAATCTTGCAAATTCCTGTTCATTTTCAGACACAAATTATCAATAGCGGTCTTGTAATAGTTGAATATATTTTTTCCTGCATTCACCTTTAACTAACTGAGATTTTTGCAGCTGCTATCCTGGGTTTGAAACTAGCAGAGGACAATAGCAACAATCTTATTCAGCCTACTCATTTTATGTGATAACAAGGTTACTTTCTGGCATAACCCCCCAGAGTGAAGATGTCTGAAGGCGGCAGTCAAGGAATTATCATGCATCTATTTAACCTGTTTGTAAAAAAAATTCCATACAGATTTTACAGCTAGACTGAAGATGTGCTGATGAAACGCCCTGTGAGACTTAAGTTTCTTCAAGTATGCAAGGAAGATATCAGTGGAAAAGGACTCAAAAGGAAAAGTTTCCAAAGGAGGAAGTTAAATGGAACATGTGGTACTCACACACCACAGGCTCATCTCCACCTCTAGATAATTGCCCTCTCACTCCTTACAGAAGGGATTTTCTCACACAAGGGATAATAGCAGCTCATTTGCACTATTCTACTGCTAAGACAGCCCCCGAAGGGGAGTTCAGCTTCATCGAAGGCCTCATGACTTACTTCTCTGAAAGGTGTTTGGCAATATTTTCATAATTACCTAAGCTACAATTGTACCAAGATAAATGTTTGCATTCAACTGTGGGTCCAGCATGCTGCATTTAAGACTTGTTATGACTTCGCTGGAAGTCTCTGGGAAACAGCAGGAGATTCTGTAACTGCCTTAAAGGTTTACATTAACATTAATTAACTGAAATAATACCTAATAGCCAAAAGTCAGAATCTGTAAAGTATTGCAAAGGTACACTGAGGAACTATGAAACTAAAATGTTAATATACTTAGCATAACTAGCACCCAGAGTTTCTGGAAACAGATGTACCTGGAACCTCTCACCATGGACACAGAAACTCACACCTGCCCCAGGCATCTCAAGCATCCCAGTTTAGATAGGAGCCTGCACTTCCCGTCACACCTCTAAGTTGTTGGCATTCATCACCACCCAGACCTGCTCCTTAGGGTTGAATGGTGATGGATTTTATGTCCACTAGAGGCTCCTGAGGTCTTACTTCCCTTCCTAAATATCAAGTCAGCTTTGTTTAGCTCAATCTGATGGTCCTTCAGGACTCTTGGAATCACTGCTCATTAGCCAATCCTTTTCGCAAGCTCTCTCAGCCAGCAGTTGCCATGGCTGGTTAGGTCTCTTCATCTGAGCACCTTGAATCAGAGGGCAATACCCAATATATGCCATTCCAGTAAAATAAATCATGATGCAGCATAGTTTTTCTGTATGATATTTTACATTGATTCATGCAGGTAAAGCTTAACAGGTTCAGTATTATTCATTCAACAGAACCATGCTGCTGACAAGATATTTAGAAAGTTTTTGTCCTCTCACGGCTGCATATTACAAAATGAATATTTCTTTTCTTGCCTATCTCACCAACTTGTATAGCATGATGAAAAAATGTCTTACACCTGAGGAAACAATGCTATTCCCACCCCCACCCCATTTCAGGCTGTTTTCAGTCATCCCTTTCAGTATTTTCATGGGATGACTGTAATAGCAGAAAACATCTAACTTTTCAGAAAGTTCTGCTCCACTTCTTGAGAGAGAATTAGAAAATTCCTATGGAAGCAGTGATTCATTATAATCTGGGTTTTGCTACTCCTGTTCTGAAAGACACCTCTTGCAATTAATTTTACCAATTAACTGGGTATAAAATAATAATGAAGTAACATCACAGACAATCACTCAAACACAGAAGAGAATGAAAGAAAAAGCCTATTGTTATTCCCAATTGGTGGTCAGTTAAAAAAGAATATTTGAAAGCTCAGACTGAAAACAGTACAAAAGCTGAAAAACTCAGTGATTCAAAAGGAAGGCTTTGAAGTCAATGAACTGCAGCATCAGTATCTTATTCAGCAAGATACACGAATACATGCCTGACTTCAAACAGCTAAGTAGGACAGCTCAACTTATTTGCATGATGTCACCTTTATATAAAAAAATGCAAATGAGGATCAGATACATGTACTTCAAAGAGCCTGCTCCTGAAATTATAGTCTCAAACAGAGTTGACTTCATAACTGAATTACACACACTTTACTGTCCATGTGAAACACTAGAAAGGTACTGCCCTATACTAAAATTCCAGGCATGATTATTTTGTGTTATTTCTTATAACCACTTCATTTGCACATTTCTGGATCTCTCAGAAGAGCATAGATTTCTATCTATATGATGAGTAAGCCTGAGTTATAGGTGAAGGAATATGACAGTACATTTTCACAAAGCTCTTGAAATGGGAGGAAAAAAAAGAACAAGCAAGAAAGAAAGTGCAAAAGTTACATATGAATATACATTATCGCATGGTGCTGCTCCGGTAAGATGCTTATTTTTACAAAGCAGAATCTTTGCATCAGTCAAAAGTTTAGAAAACAATATCAATAAGATGTTATTGAGCTGAGCTCCAACTGGCAAAAACTCAATTTACGGATTTGTGAAAGTAATGCCAGCTATGAACATGTGTCTGTGTCAAACTGAAATGAATAGGAGGATATTACTTCAGTTTACTACAGGTTATGAATATTTGATAGAAACTGCTCTCCTACCTTAATGAAATCCTTAAGGGACATAAAAATAGATAGAAAGTTAGCTGAGGGTGGTATCTCAGCAACGCAGTCAACTTAAACCTAAGGTAGTATTTGTTCCTCAGTGCATAACATAGAATGAATTGCTTAGTACAAATAGTTTTATAAGTCAATGAAATTAGCCTGTGGACTGCTTTAAAAGGTTTTGGCAGTAAGATGAATTTACTAATGCCAGTAACTTTGGGAGAGTGCAGCATCATAAGGGTGCTGATGGCATTTTGTTTCCCTCCTTTGTCACTGGTGATGTTCTAATGAGATTGTCTAATAAAATAAACTAACCTGGTCTAGGAGTCTAGTCTGTACTTCATAGGGTTTAGTAATTTCTCAGAAGTGTTGCAATGACAGGCTAGATAATGGGAAGGTTAGAATCAATTAAGAGGCAAAAATACAAATTTGTGCAGTATACAGACTGTACATTAAAAGGTAGACAAGTCTGAGGGAAATTCTGTTAACTGGAAAACTGAAACTGCTTGCATGAACTTCCTCACTTATTCTGTACCCTCTTCTGCCATATTTATAATGTGTATTACAAGTTATATCGTTCAAAAATATCAAAGTAATTCATATTATAGAGTTTCACAGTTGAGTTTGAAAGAAATAACCTAAAACTAAAGCTGCCTCTGTCTTGTTATGCATTTTCAGTATATAAATAAATAGATGCCTTTATTTCTTTCCTGTATTAGCGTTCCCTATATGTATTTGTAAAAGATAAACTAAACAGTACAGATTTTTTAAATCATCTTTTACAACTGATTATTTCTCATACTGCCCATCAAGTTTTCCTCTTAGTGTTCCACTTACCTATTTTCGTATTCAGTCATAGTTTTCACTTATGTACCCCATTGGTGCAATGTAGGGACAAGTCTGTCAGTCCTAAAGACACTGAAATTATACCTTTCAAAAGACAAGTGCTATGATTTATATTACTTTTTTTTGTTGTTGTTTAAAGCATAGTTCAAGTTAACATATATTTTCACTGAATGAAAACATTAAGAAGGTAAAAAGAGAATCATGTATTCAGTACCGTCTCCACTCACAGTGAAGAGCACAAAAATACATGCGAGCCCAAAGAAATATCATGGCCAGAAGCTTTTGGGGAGGTTGGCATTTCAAATGAACTGACTGTGCCTGCCAAAGATGTGATTTTGTATTTGGCACATTGGCTGAAAAAATACTTCAGGGCATTTTATTATTCTGTCAGGTGCTCACAACTTACATGTTTTCTTTTTTCTTAGAAGCCCTCCCCAAAACAGTATTGCCTCCCAAACCCTTTTTTGGGTTGCATTCTGGAACAGTTACCACTGTCAGTTTTGAAGTCAAGTGTGGAAAAAAATTGTCAAATAACTGTTATGATAATTAAGATTCTGGTTTTCTATTGTGTATTTATGACATACTATGAAATCCTTAGGAATTGTTTTATGTTTAACATGAAAGTTAATTTATGATTAGGGGCAGGGAGAAGGAATTCTCTTCACTGGAAACTCCAAAGAATTTATCATACCTTAAAGTTCTATAATATTTTTTGTTCTTTTAATTGACAATCTCTTGTTCAGAAAAATTATTTTGTTATCTCAATTCAGGCATGGGATTAATATCTCAATGATGCTTATTAGAGCACATCATGATGCTATTTGATTGCAATACTTCCATTGTGGAACATTTGTCTGGAAGGCATGTATACTATTTCAATGTTTATTGCTTTTTGGATAGAAAATACTAAATCTGTACTCCTATATCATCCCATATCTGTGTGCTAAGAAAGTATAACTGCCTAGCACAACAGTAACTGCATGTAATTGTTTACCAATCCCTCTTCCTCTCAGTTGCACTATTAATCCAAGCACTAGTTTCTTCAGTCATCTAATGTACCCTTTTGTTCTCAATCTCCGTATTTTTCACATCTGTACTGTTCAGTATTCATATTTTCTTTTTTGCAATGATGTTTAAACATCTATCAAAGTCCATTTTTCTGTAACATTGTTTTGTACAGCAACAAAATTTGTGCAGCCTTATTTGCATTCAAAGACTTAATATCTATAGTTGTGTAAGGTATTATTGATCCTGTCTCTTTACTGCTGCCTTACCCAACCTGCAAATTAGAACTTGTTTTTTTCATATTCTACAGAGGTATGTGCTTTCAATGACAGTATGAGTTAACATGCTAAATGCAATCAGAGAAGCTCAGATGCAGCCATTACACTTGCAGCAGTAATCCTAACCAAGGGTCAAGCTGGGTATCTGGACAATGTGACCTCTTAGAATTCAGACTTGCTCATGGTCGCAGATACATGGGCTTAAGACATATGTAAGACAATAAAGTTAGTCCAGAAACAATGGTTCAATTGACAGGATAAGCTGGCTCAAATTTTATTTCCTACTGTCCTGTCTAACTCTGGAGAACAGCAACTGTTTAATGGTCAGTGCAACTCAGGGCCTCAGCATCTTAGTACCATATCTTCCAGTTCCAAGTTGACAGTCAGCAATAGAACTATAATAAGTTGTAGACCTGTCATTTTATATAACCTCATTAAAGTTAATTTTTAAATCCCCCATGGACTGTACAAAACACATCCACTGAGCACGTGTGAAAACAGTGAATTTCCTCCATTGCCAGCAAGAAGACCCTACTGCAATGCAGTCCCCCTGCAACAAAAGGATTGACAATGAACTGAAGCAAAGCCTTCCTCTTTAACAATCTGTACTGCCTAAGTACTGTAAATGCAGTCTTGGGACTTCAGTTGGACTGCTGTGAACATGCCTGGGGTTCATTAAGGCTTGAGAAGAGCTGCTGCAGTGCTGTATTACTAATTCAGGGCTGGTAATAGTACTTTTGCCACTTAGTGTAAAGCTACAGAAAAAAGGGACCATTCAGACTTATGGTGAAATGAAATGGCACCATTCAAAGTTATTTCACTTGCCATTAGCTGAGAGAAACTTCTCAAATTAGAGATTACTTAACAGAATGTTTTTTCTGCAGGGTTTTATGACCTCAGCTCCCCCTACACACTTAGATGTTCAACCAAAACTTTGAGCACTGCTAAAATACAAAGCCAAAGACTATAACAATCAAAATGGACAGGAACTAGAGACACAGAGAACACAAGATAATGCATAAAATCATTCTGGTAGGATTGCATTGCAGTAGCATAAAATCAATCTCAGTCATTCAAGCCTAAAGGTTATTCTCAGGATCATTCAATAAGTCCTTGTCAAAACACTCATTCTTTGATGCATCAGAACAAAAATGTTTATCAGATATTGATAACTTGTACCATTCTATCCTTCACCTCTATTCGATGTTAGGGGACAACTGATTTAACTCAGGTATCAGGTTTGTGCTTCAAAAATCTGAAACTTAACAAAGAAGTGAAGGCTAAAGGTTACACAGCACACAGAGCAAAGGAATATAGAAGGTCTTTGAAAAATAAAAATGAGCCACAGATGTCATAGGCTGTAGCTAAAGTGTTCTTTTTGGACTGAAATAAAGAGAAATTAGCTGCTCTAAGGTAGAACATATGTGTTAACTGCACAACTGGCAACTCTATTTTTTCTCTGCACATTTGATTGCAAAAAGCAAGCTAAAGGTAAATCTTGCAAGGTTAACTGTGGCAATTGCCACCTCCTAAACTTTTTCTCCAAGGCATAAAATAAAGCTTTAGCCACCTGCATGATAAAGAAGTGTTACAGTTATTACAAATGATTTATTGTAGAATCTTTCTATTTATAACTATATTTTGGAACAAAAGAAAGTTCAGGAGTGTCATGAGGGCTGTTTGTGAAAGAAGCTTGAAAGTTCTAGTGATATTCTGAACATGGTTTACATCCACCCAAATAATTTGATAATATCACCAAAACAACACAGCACAAACAATGCCCAGAGCTGCCTGAGATCTACTTTGATCCCTTTAGTAATTACCATCAGTGACACCACAATAAAACACCACCTGGGTTCCACAAAGCCTAGAATGCACTATCAATCTCTGGCTCAGCAATAAGCTTACCTGGACCTCTTGTATCCAAAAGAGAGATTCTTTCAAATACCTGGCAACACTAATCAAGGTATAGAAGCAAAGTGTATTACTGTAACTCATAATAGTTTATCTCCCACACAACTCTCCTACATAAACTCCATCACAGTGGTCCCAAGTTACTGTTTCAAGAGTTGCAATTGCTAAAAGATCAAGTGATTGGACATATCAGTCCTCCACAAACAACAAAAATAGCAATCCCAGCAAAGCTTTGATGGAGCTCAGAAGCCTAAGTTTACCTCCTAAAACTTTGAAAACCAGTCTCTGAACACTGTTAGTTAATAACAGTCCTTGCTCCAATCACTGTCAGTGACACTTTGTCCAGCAAACAAGATCAATTATCACCATTATAAATCCAATAGGCTGTTTCAGTGAATAAAATACCCACAATGGTAAATAGATGTGCTCTGTTTAAAGATACCCAACCTGGGTGTGCTACAAACACATACACATCAGCTTTCAATTCTCATGGCATTTCCCTTGTTTCAATTTCAAACTATTATTCTTTCAGAAAAAAAGTTTCATAAATATAAGAAAATCTCAGCCTGATCTACTTCTAGAATTCTGTATCTGAGATGCAGATAAGAACAGGCAAGATCTTTAAAACCCGATTTGATTTGTATGAATCACCTTTGCTTATCCCATGTTAAAATATTTCAGTGCAATTTATTCTCTATGATAACTGTATACACCAACAGATGAAACACTCTTTTTCTCTCTCTTCTTTGTGTCAGTGTGCAAGTCAAACACCCACAAAAATAGATTATCTGTTTTCATCTGAGGCTTTCCTCCTTTTAAACATTCTGTCTATTCCTAAGTATCAGAAAGGCAAGATCTAGTCAAGGATTTAAAGTACACTTACGGGACTCTGTGCAAATTGCACTGATGATTTCTGGAATAATATTCTGTAGACTCTTCTGTGTTATTATTTTTCCCAGAGCATTTTGAATTTTGTTTGCGGAGACTTAGTAACACAAATGGGTGATTTCAATCAGACTGTTCTCACTACTTCTAGTGAATAACAGAAGGCTCTTAAGAGAGCCTTAGGGACGAATAACAACACAGAGGGGCTGGGATCAGTCACCAGTCTGCAATCTTGTCATGTAACAGCAGGTTGTTGAACTGCACCCAAAATACAGTTCCCAAATATGCCACTTCTAGGGAGTAGGAGTAAAATTTTTCCATGAGGGACAGAGCTGCCCAGGTAAAGCAGAGATCTAGATAATAAATTTTAAAATTTTGCACACTATGCCAACGGTTTTTAGCAGAAACATGAAATAAAGCAGATAAAACTTGCTTTGGCACTCTACACTTGAACTAGAACTGAACAAACACTTGATGGAAAATATAGCAAATATACTGTTTGAGAGAGAGATGAAAGCTATCTTAATTCTTCCTGTTGTGTGCTCATTTTCACATTTAAATTCAAGCCCTTCAAAGAAAAGGGGTAATAGAAACATTATTGCCCAAGTAACATGACAAAAGAGAACAAAAATATGTAAACCATAATATCACTTTAACTTTTGCTGGATTTCTGCAGCTCCAACTCAGACAAGGCAAAATCCCTGACATGAGTCCCAGACGATTTCAGTGAACTTAAACAAGAACAGCAGAGATTGACATCAACTGAGCATTTCTTCCACTGCTCAGGAAGAGATTAGCCAAGGTAGGAGCAAACAAATCTGCCCATTTTCAATTGATTCAGCCTTAATTAAGAAGAATGAGAGAGAGACAAGTGCATCTGATAGCACCCTGCATTATCCTTTCATACGAATTTTGGTCTTAATTCAGTTTTGAATGTTGGAATAACCTGCCTGATCCCTGTGAGGACTTCTCATTTGTCAAGTTCAGTGTTTGTCTGACAGAAGTGGGGAAGATATTGAATAAACAATCATGAGAAAAAGCAAACAGATGGAGATTTATGAACATAACGCACAGAAAAGGATATCTTCTGAATATGCCATTCATTAGAATTCTACATAAAAGTTCCACTGAACTTCAAGGAATAATTTTGATAACTTTTAACCACTTACAGGGCAAGGGGTTTCACTCTTTGTTGCATGTTACTAGAACAAAATCTCCTTCTTACATACTTACTAGATACTGAAGGATAACTTGACCCAGTTATAGAGACCTCACTTTCATCAGTCATTGGTGACAAACCCATGTTAGTGTGATTAAAAACAAGATTTAGTATATCTACAATTATAATTGTATGCATGGATACAGTTTTGGGAAACATTACACTACTGAAACAGAGAACCAGTTTCAGATTCAGGTGGCAAATAATAATCCTCTTTGGCAACAAATGATACAACAGAAAGAAATCGTCATAATATTTGTTTATCTGTAAAATAAATATCTAAAGTATTATACACAGAGAAATAGAAAAGAACAATAGTGACTCAAATGTATATAGATATCACAAGTAACTCCAGCTTGTTTCATTAATGAAACAAGTGCAGCTTGTTTCATTAGAGAATAAGAATCATCCCAACTTTGTATCATTTGATTCCTTAAGCCCAGTTACTCTCAGCTAGATGTCAAGAAATGAAGAAAAACAATACACCCACAGACAGAGTTATCACTTTGATGAGAAATAGGACCTTTTTTTCCTAACACATACTGATATTCATGAATTTAAACAAGGATTGGAACTTGAGCTAGGATCCAGATTTGAAACTGTGCACAGACTGAATTCTTTTTTGTTTTCCATACTGCATGCATTTGAGTAACAGCAGGTAAGAGGTGCTCCAGTTGCACTGTTTACACAGAAGGCATAGCAGAGCTTCCTCCACCACTTTGTCTCTCAGCTCCAGCCTACCTGCCTTCATTCCTCTTCTCGCTGGGACAACAGTTTCTCTATGTTTTTATTTTAAAGGACTTCTCACCAGGTTAACAAGAACACTGGTAGAGATGATTTTTCCCCAATCAGTTAGATGGATCTCATCCCTGATGAACAGTAGCTGGCAGAGACCAATGCCAAGTAAGAATAGACAGAACAGTTTGGTCACATTCAAACTTTCAACATTTTAAAAATTTTAGCACAGACCTACCAGAGATATTAGCTGGCAAGGTATTATATGTCTTTTTCTCAAGGACTATGGAACCTCTTTGATTAAATCAAAAAGAATAACAATTTTATTGCAACACTAGTCTGCTCTACACTGAAGTCTGATTTCCTAATAAATTTACTCAGTTTATCTCCCTTCAGCCTATTCACAACACAATTTGGCAAAGGGATAGAAATGAACTAACTTCTTACAAAATCCAGGGCCAGTGGTGTGGGAAGGAAGTAGAGGTTGGGGAATAGTAAGGTTCCTATAATTTCCTGCATGATATCAACAAACAGCTCCATATATTCAGGTTACTACTTGTAAAATGAATCCTGAGCTGTAGTTTGTTACATTTGCACAAAAAGACTCAGATTTATAGGATTAGACTGCACATACATCTCTATTTCATTGAGCAAATCATTCCAGCCGAGACACACAAGAGACAGTTCCTTGCATAAAGTTCTCGAGTCAAACATGTAACATTAACAAAGGGGAGCTGAAATAAAAACTCACTTCCTATCAACTTTCAACCTAGACACATACACTCCCAAATTATGAAGTATTCTTTAATGATCCTTGGGAAGAAAGTAGATAATATTGTGGCCTGCTACTACCATACTGCAAGTATGTGCAGCACCTATAAAAGTGGGTTTTACTTTAATAGAAATATTTAAATATCCAGCAACTATAACACTAGGTACTCAAAAAATTTCAGCAACTGGATAGTCTGACGTAATTTGCATACAATGTAATTTGTGCAAGAATGCAGTGTCTTGTCCTCATTTTGGGTGAGGGTTTTTTTGTGTGTGTTTAGGATAGGGACAGCTTCCTCATCCTATTTTTCTTCCTGCCCTGCTGAGGGGAGATTTCCCTCTGTACCACACAAGGACATTTATTCTTAATTTAAGATAGTGCTTGTGAATTTGTTTCAGAAACCTTCGATACTTAAACACAGAATCTTTGTAAACAAAGAGTAGTTGTATTTAGGGAAGACACCTCAGTTCTGAAAGATAAACATCTCACACACATTAAAACAACACTTCTAGGGCTTACACTATTTCACACAGCTATAATTTGGCAGCTCATCCCTCAGCAAACACTCCATAGTAAGCACCCTCAGTCTTCCAGCAAAACACTTAAGTGTCATTGATTTGACCATTTCTTGAAGGTGTATATCTGTGACCAGGTTTTTATAATCTGTTTGCAGATTCACAGTGCAGAAAAAGGCTGTAAACTTTCTCTGGATCCCATTCTCTTTCCTGGTCTCAATACAGGTTAAATTGCAACTGGCATTTGTAGGCAATGTTTTTCCTTCTCTAAACTGTATCTACCAAAGAGAAATTACTTTGGCTGCTTTATTATCAACTTCTGTGGAAAGCCTTGTCATGCCAACAAAACAGAACAAATTGAAAGGATATTGTTCTCAGAGGCAGAAGTCAATATTACAAGGGGAAAAATCCTATCAAAGAAAAAAACACAGGAATGTAAGTGTCAAAACCAAAGATAGGCTGAAGCTATTTATCCCAGTGGCTGTTCCTCTACAGTAAGGAGACACATCACAAAAAAAAAAAAGTTCAAGAAGAAAACCTGTTTGGCAAAGGAAACTGCTCAAGAATAGACCAATTCAAACTGAAGAATAGCTGCAAGCTGAACAGTCAGTACCTCAGAACAGCTATGTCGATTTGTGCAAAAGAAGGAATTATTTAAAAGTGGCTTTTCACCTTTTACATGATTTCCTCAAAAGTGGTAAGAAATAACACCCTGCACAGTCACCAGGAAGCCTTGATATAATACTCACTTCATTAAGACGAAGATTTGTACGTTCTTACGACAGACTGTATTTATCTAAATTTTTTAGGAGAAAGCATAGAATAAAGCAGCATAAGTTACACAGGGTTAAACAGAGACATGGCTGGTCTTTTTTTCCCTAATGAAGAAGATGACCCTTGAAAACCTATTTTCTTTTTAATTTCACGTATTTGCTCCTAAAACCGTTAGAGGTTTTTTCACAACAGAACGGACTTGCTGCTCAGAGAGCTGAACTGGTTCAGACAAGACTCCCTAGCCGTAGATTAGAAGTAAAATGTAGAACTCCAATTCAGAACTCCATTTCTCAGTTTCCATATTTAAAAATTGTTTAATATCCTCCTTGCAAAGATATTACATAGCTGCTACCAAACCCACAATAAGCCTATTGGCACTACCACGATTAGCACTTCGGAGGAAGAGCTGCAGTTTAGCCCTGTGTACACTGGAGCACAAATAAGGAAAAGGGCCTGGGCCAGGTGCCAAAACACTTGAGAAGCTTTGGTTCCCTCCTGGTCTCCAAGTGACCCAGAGAGGTCCTTAGAATGATTCAATAGACTACACATGAGACACATCAGCATTAAATCAGTCTCCTAACACGGCTGAAATCCAGGAACTGTTTCCCACAATGACATTGCGACATTCCAGGAGTTGCTTAGGACTTTGCCTGAAGTTACCATATTGTTTCTTGTTAACATGCAGGAAAAAAAGCAGGCCTGACAAGGGTATTTAATGAATACCACATACTGAAATAAACCTGTAAAAGATGTTCCAGCATCCAACGCCATGATGGTTTGCATTATCAAGTAACAACACGATGGTGTTAAGTATTACTTCTGTCTCAGTCAAACAGGTATACGGAGATAGTTTTTATAACATGCTTTTAAAGGACAACAAATATAGCTAAAAATGAGCCAAAAATTGTGTACAAAGCCCACAGCTATATATTAAGAACATATTAAAGTGCACATTTTTGAGAGAGAGATGAAAGTCATTTCTACCAGCCTCTTGTCTTCTGTCATTTCTGATTACCAATGCAATATGTGTCAATGTTCGATAATGACTGTTGAAGTCCTCATGCTTGATGGCTTAGGATGTCATAATGAAAGTACAAGCTTTATTAATCCTCTCATCAATAGAAGCCACAGGGTGTCTGTCACACTTCATTTGTATGTGCCAAGAGTAAATAAACTGCAGCAAATGAAAACTGTGTCTATAAATATGGACAGATGACAAGTGGTTTACATAATTACCCATGCCGGTATTTCCTATTATAGGTTACTAGGCTTTATAAAAAAGCTGACAGAGCCATACTTGAAGATATCTATATTTACATAGATATTTTATATTAATTCTGTATAAAATGAAATAAAATTCTATTAAATTAATGGCCAAGTAGGAAGAATTTCATATCTTAGTCTGTCTCAACACTTTGATTCAGCCAGCAACCGGCTATTAGGGCAAACTATAATACTTAAGAATCCGATTTTCCAATGACAGGTACAGTATATAGACTCACCTACGGGGTAAAAAATGTACTTTCTTGATTTTAGGTATTCCAGTGAGAGATGGAAGATACTCTGTTGAGAAGTGCATGATGCAAGCTCACACAATCATTTTACTTGGCAAGAGATCATTACCACAACTTTAACAGTACTGAAGAAAGTTCACTGAGATACAGAGCAGATTATGGCAAATTATGATTAGCTCACTTCACGCTCAGAAAGTTCAAGACAAGAGGAAAAGATGTTTGCTCATATTCATTTGTTTTGTTCATGGCTCAGTTTCTTGATTTGTAACCTAACAGCATTACAAAAGCTTGTAGAAATCACTATGATCTTCACAAAAATAAGTGATTTGGTGATAAAAACAGAAATCAAAATTGACTGTAATTCAATATTGTTAAGGTAAGGCACATAGGAAAAAGATAACTGCAATTTACTATACACAATGATGCCTGAACATTAGCACTTGAAAATGAGACTCAGAATACATAGTCCTACTGCAAAAAAATAGGGTGATCTCAGTAACGTTCAAAAAGCAAACCAAACACTATTCACTGACACTACTTACAAAGAAGCAGAGCACAGGAGAGGAGATGCAATGATGTCAGCATACAAACCCAAGGAGAGACACAGAAAGCATTGTAACTCCATCCAGACAAAATTTCCTTAATACTCGAGTTCCAAAAAATATCCCAAAATTACTTTTGGCAGCAAGTTTAAGAAAACATGAGTTCAATGAGAATCATATGAAGAAAACATGATATTGGGGTACTTTTGAGTAAGCAAAGCTAGAATCAAATTCTAGACTGAACACAGCACAAGGCTAGGAAAACATTTCTTCCTCCACCAGAGAATCAAGTCCTTACTCTCTTTCATTTCTGTGTTTATGAAGAAATATGCTTCTTTTGTTTTAAGTTAGAAATGTAAAAAGGGTTCTGTCTTTATAATAAGTACAGTTCTTGTGGCTGTCACATCTCTCAGGAAGCTCCTGAGGCACATAAACTTGTACCCTTCATCTCTTATATGCACAAAAGGAAGAAGGAAAAAGCAGCACACACACAAACAATAACGACAAGCTCACTTTTAACAACACAACCTAGAACATTGTTTCCTCTACTGATATTAAAATGGAACATGGCAGCAACCAAAAAACTGGTATTCTAGCATTTAAAATTAAAATTAAGGCTTTAACATACATTAGATGTGTCTGCATTCTTATTTTCATTGGCTCAGGGTGAAAAATAGGCAGAGAAGGCAGGCAAAGGAAAATGTAATAGTGAGGAAGACAAAGAGGAGGAATGAGAAAGAAAAATATGGAAGATGGAAGGCATCTTCACAGATTGGATCAATATGTCCTCATGTTACATCAAAATCTATAATTTACTAGAGAAATCAGGGTAGAGTGAAAAAGCACCTCAGCAGTTTTTGTCTGTCTGACAAAAACTCTTGCACCTATTACTGTGATGGGGCATAAACTATACTATAAAGCAGCCCTATAATATCTATAGTTCTGCCCAAGATTCCAGTTAGTTAGTACATGCTGCCTTTTGGAGAAAGGCAGCCTCCAAACAGAAACACATTTGCCAACTCAAATCATGTGACAGTGAATGGCTGTGTTTTTCCTCTGCAGTGATCACATTCTTAGCCAAAAGAATGAGAAGCAATCACTGATAGCAAAATATCTCCAAACACACTAAAACCATATATGAAGCAACTGAAAATAAATTTGTTAGTTTAAATGAATAAAAATATGCCAAAATACCAAAATGAATTCACTTTCTATTAAACTTGTGAATGCAGTATCAAAGCATGTCTCCAATCCTAGTCTTATCAATACAACATTGTTTGGTTGATCTGATCAATACACTCCAGTGAGACCTAATCTTAATGTCCATGTCTCTAGTGAAGCTCAAACTGTTGCCAGGTGCAAACCTTAGAATTTTTTGTAACCTTGGTATGGCAATTGCAAGGTGTCCTAACAGATGCTTTTCAGGTGCATGTTGTTTGAACATTATTTCACCTGCCTCCTGCAGCTTTGGTTCAGCTGATTCAGCTGTAAGCAATTTTTCTAATTGAGTGTGTGTCTATCACCAATTTTGTTTGCACTTATCTTTTTATATATACATTATATCATATATATAATATGTTTCCCTTTGCCTCTAAACTAGATTTTGAGTGTAACATCTTATATGAAGTGAATAGTTTAGGGAATCACGAACAAATAGAAGCACAGAGATGTTCTTTCTACGGCAGTCCATAATCTTGATTTAGCTGCTCAGAGCAACAGTTGTAAACTACCCTCATGGTATCTCATATTTCAGAATCATTTATGCCACAATTATCCTCAGCAGCAACTAATTAACTCCTGCTGTTCTCTGTGAAAGAGTCAACAGCTACTTCTAAATTTATATCCATTTTATATTCTAACACCTGAAGTTTAAGAAAATAAAGTTACATTTCTACTGGAATGAACTCAGAATTAGAGGTTAATTCAGGAAATTTTACAAAAGAAATGAACTTTTTGTATAATTATTCAAATAAATCAGACCTTGATAGGTCTGATAGTGATAGCTCCTTCTATAAACATACTGAAGTAAAATGTTTCAAGTATTCTATGAAGTTTTAAGAGTTTTTGTGGACATAAAATATTAAGTAATTAGATTTCATAAGTAAAATACAAAGATTGTAGCTTGTTCAGAACTAAGACATAACTGCTAAAACATTTTTAAGAACGTAGTAATGATACAGAAAAAATGGGGAAAACCAATAAAACACATGCAGTCAAGCTTTCATTTTAACAGCTTCTCTAGCATTCCCTTCCTGTAGTCCCACTCATCTTGTGTATGGAAGATATCAAGCCCTGTATTTCTTATGTTTTTAAGGAGTGGAAAAACCCCAAAACTAAAACACTAAAACCCGCTAAAGATTGCATTCCTTTTGAGAACAGAAAACAAACAAACAAGCAAGAGCTATTTAATTTATGGGACTTTTGTTGCTGTTATTTTGGTTTTTTCCAACTATCAGTCTTTTCCTAAAACACAACTGTGCTGTACTTTACACCAGGTTCTCAGACTGCATAATCCCTGTTCCTTTGTATTCAGCAGATAAATGAAAAAAATGGTTCCTACAGAAAATCTACTTAACAGATATTTTTTTTCATATAGAATACATGCAATGCCCAGTACCTTCTGCAGTGGTTATACTTCAGATCTGTTATTTCCTTGCTTTAAATGAAGACATGCAGAACTAAAAAAACTTTGGACACAAGTAACTATATTTCTAGCACATAAATCACCAAATCAGAAACTGGTTTTTAACCACAGCCACTTGCTAATACTCAAAAACTTTGCATTTTCCATGTGGTTGTCTCTCTACCAAACTAATGGATATTTTTAATCCAGCTTTAGTGATTGTCCTAACATTAGCAAAATGTTAGATGAAACTTTAACAGTGTAACAACATATTTTCTTTCATTTTAAATGTACATGAAAAGACTCACCACATCTGGAAGCTTCAAGGCAGAGCTGCTCCATGAGAGGGGACAGAGCCAGGATCCGCAGGTAACCCATAAAGCCTGAGCAGGGTGGGTACCCCAGGGAGATGTCAAGAGCCCAAAAGAGAGGTAGTGTCCAAGCACGAACTTAAATGGCAGAGGGCAGGGCCCAGGTGAGGCTCATCAAGGCAATTAAGGGCTATTAGCGAACTCCCAGCCTTGACTTATTGGCTCAAGGGCTAAAAACACTGTGGTTAACACACCTGTGGTTAAACTTGCCTCTTCTCTTTTGTTTCTTTTTAAGAGGAATGCAGAACGTATCTTATTCTTGCAAAATAACTTTGTTAATAGAAATATGTGTCTTGGTCCTGACTTCATGGTATGTAAATGGCAAGTTCACTTCTCTTCCTAGATGTGTGCAAGCAAACACGGAGAACCAGAAAGGCAAAACTAAACAACACTTCACAGTTTCTTCTGCTGTGCATGATCACGTAAATAATGAGATATGGCTACCATTTACTCCACTTACAATAACCATCTTATTGTTAACTCGTCAAGGGAAGAAAAAAGGTTTTATTTTAATATTCATTTACATTCAAATGCAATGTTTGTGTGCCTGTCTTCTGGTTTTAGTGTAAGTTCAGGTGTAAGATAACTGAGTATTCCAAGCTAGCTTTGCTTCTATGTTCCAAAGTTATATAAATAACACTAACAGCAATAGATTGAAAATTGTCCACTGTCCTGAAATATTTCTTTTAATTTATACTGAGAAGCTAGAACTAAGGAATATCTTCATTTTGGTATGCTATGGTCAAAAAATCAAACCAAGTCAAACCACTCCCCATAACTCCCACCCCATAAATACTACATTAATTCATTAATCTTTAAATCTAGGCTGTCAAAATCTAATGCTAATTCTTAAATAATGTTCAGTGATGATGGGTGAGATTTTGGATCCTGTTTTGTTCTGCATTTTGTTACAGTGCCAAAAAGGGGCTCTACTATTTGTAGAATGAATATGATGGCCATTAATGAGATTTGCTGATCTTTTGGTGGTAAAAGGAGTTCTGGGCAGACTGATGCAGAATTAAGAATACTGCATGGCACTCTAATTACATTCCTGTGCATCATATTGAAATAAAAATCCCTCTCTCACTAGAGTAATCCTCAGTGAAAGCCTAGGGCAGTTAATAAGGGTCTTTTCATTCATTTCAAAATCTTTGGGCAGGCTTTATAAAACTACTAAGTGTGGATCAGAAATGTTGATTTGCAGTCCAAATACAGATAGGATATGGAGGCTGTTGTAAATTATTAGTCCTATACAAACAGGTAAGAATGTTACAGCTTTTCCACCAGTCAACAACCAGAAGATTTAAGCCATGAGGAAAATACACCTTTAGATAGAGACATGTTTCATCCCTGTCTGTACAACCGTGGAACAAAGACAGTGTAGGTCTGTATCACAGTGCAGACATAAGACAAAAATTGAACCTCTCAGAGAGGAAGTACAACTCAAAACTGTAATTGTGTCAGTAGTACATACAAGCATCAAAACAAAAGCCACAGTCCCACTGCACTTTCTCCAAGCTGGTTGTGAAATGTTGTGAAATTCTGAAATGGACATATTTGCATAAGATATTTGCTTCCCTGAAGGAAAACAAGGAAATTCTGTATCAGTAATCCCATGGCATTTTACACGTGTTCATTTCACAGAAAGCACTTCTCTATAATTTTAAGTAGAGATCTAGACAAGCAAATTTTGTATAGAGGATTCTTAAACTAGTAACATTTATTTTAGTCCAGTGGGAATATTTTCATTAACTTCAAAGGAAAGAGAGAAGGAGCTCCAAAGCACATAGCAGAAAAGGAGATCACAGTATAAATAGAGCTGTTGTTCAGAAATAGATAGAAAAGGACAAGTATATTAATATATTTTTCTTTCACATTTACTATTTTTGGTTTATTTCCACTCATAAATCAGGTTATGTTGTACGTCTATCTTTAGATGAATCAATATTTACTAAAATAAATCTCCACATATTCTTCTACTACCCCATCAGCTTTTCCCTATAAACTGTAACTTTATGAATTAAAGTAAGCAAGTTACCCAAATACTATTAATATACAAGCACTACTAAAATTATACACATATACTGGACGGAGGCTTCTCTTATTTTTGTGTCTTCTGCATTTACCCAGCTCAGTGTTATTCATTATGATCTAATAAATGAAACCTTGAAAATCTAAGCACTTTGTTAAGTTGTATTTCATATGGTGCAAAATCAATAAAGCACACCTTAAAGAAGCTGATTACGCAGCCAGATACAATGTCATTTCCAAAGACAGCAGTCTTCCCAGAAATAGTGTGTTACATGATGGAACTGGTACATCTAAAGACAGAGGTAGAAATAGACTCAGTTGTCTTACTGTTCCAAGAAAAAAAATATGTATCCCCTACAGCCCTGAAAGTAACCACTGTCTGACAGGAATCTCCTTAAGGTTTTGAAAAATAGGTAGAACAGATACTCAACTAATCACTGGAATTATCACAGTCATCTCTTCCCATAATAAAGTCGTGTCAGGTCTTTATTCACTGCAGAAAAGCAGAGGCAGTCCTGCCAGCCATTTTTCACAGGAAGGATGATGTAAGCTGAATAAAGGGTTTGAGGAAATATGGATCCCAGATGGAGGTAATAACTGGCCGGTACTGTACAGTAAGAAATTTAGAACGGAGAAAAGGTGGAGATAAGGTATCTCACTTGCCTGCACAGTGGTAGTTCCCTTTAGTTAAATTACTCAGACATTTCTTCACAAAGGATAATTCCCTTGATATTGCACAGAGTTTGGCCATTTCTCCCAGAATGAGAACTTTAACCAAAAGCAGACAGCACCCAGATGATTGCTGTTCTAATGATCTCTATTGTCATGCTCACATCCCTGGATGAATTGTGTTTATTTATATACTCTGGAGAGCACTGTATCTGTCATTACCAGATTCACTTTTCTTCCACTTGTCTTTACTGGGCAGGGTATGTTCTGCCTCTTATTTTCAGAATATTTGTAGAAGCTTAGGCTCAAAAATGTACTGGCATCCTTCTCAGAAAGACACATTTTTTCTGTAGACAGATGAGCTACTGTGACACCAGCAATATAAGTTGTGTTTTACTTCACTAAATATATGATTTCTGAACATTTCTAATCTTATCCTCTCCTAAAAGTAGAGAAAGGTTATAATCTCTAAGAAATCTTAATAGAATACTAAATAATTTTCCTCTCTTTCCTTAGACTTTATTACTTCTTTCCTTCTGTATAAAAAATTTGAGAGATTTTAGCTTAGGCTTCACATTTTTTGCTATGACCTTTTCCACCGTGGCAATCAAAACATTTTTTCCCCTTTTACCTTCCTACACACACACACACACACACACACACACACAGAGACATCCAGCACTTCATAACAGCTGAAGTGTCCACAGAACCACAATAGTGAGAATACCTGTATCTACTGTTTAAATATAAACAAGAAAATTAGCTAATTTTTATGCCTTATTAGGGTATTTTGTGGAATGTTGAACGGCAGAATTTTTGTAACTGCATATAAGATGTACCTACATAACATTTCATGTATTTATTGTTTCAAATATTTTTATTTCTGCAGCAAAATTAATTTTTAAGTAAATCTCTGAAAGAATTTAATTTTAAGTAAGAATTTTGAACCAATAATTAATTTCATAATAGAAGTTCATTTGCTGGTTTTCTTTTCCTTTTTTTTTTTTTTTTAATTTGTTAATAAAATCTGTTCTATTGGCAGCGTTTTTCTGTCTTGATGCTTTGGCCACCTGTTGTAGTTGGCAAAATCAAATGCCTAATACTGGATAGCATATAAAAGTTTCTGTAGTATTATTTATTTATTCAAGTGTGGTAGAGATTGCGAGTTCTGGCTCTACCATGCTAGAGGCTTCATAAATGCATTTTCTCATGACTTTACAATATGTGGAAAAAAAAACCAAACCACACCAAACAGGATCCCTTGAGCTATAAAGAATCCTTAACTATATGCATGCGAATATAGAGGGATACATATTTCATCCTGGATATGACTATATTAGAAAACTGTCATTTCAAATTTATTTCCTAGCTAGATTTTACCAAATAAAAATCCTGTGTGTTTTATTCCCTTCTTTCAGGACTTCTTAAGTTAGAAATTATTCTGCATCCCTGTTCATAACAGACCTCCTGGGAGTTTTGCTTTTCTAAATTCAGCATAACTGGTTGCTAGCAAAAGCCACTCAAAGATGAAAGAAGAGACACACTCAGTCAGCACTACACCAAACAGTATATCAACTCCTTGAATCATTTGCAGCACGGAAAGTTGGCACATATCATACAAGCCAGTGTTCTTACATGATGCTTCTAATTTCTTTTTCCATCTTGAAAGTAATTTTCACAAGAAAACAGTACATAAATGCAGTTTGTAATCTTTACACAGCTTAGGAAACGCTGTGGCTTTACTGGGGACTAAATTAATGTATAATGATGAAAATCACTGTATTTTATATACATATCAGATACAAGAAATCTGACATTTATTTACAGTCAAGAACATCATATCAGTTAAATTAAACAAGGCAGAGTGAAATTTAAGAAGCAAACACTGAAATATGAGTCTTTATATTTGTCAGAACACGAATTTCTATCAGATGAGCCTGCATGGACGAATACTTCCTAATATTATATAATACCCTAATATTTCTATAAGTCTCCTTACAGACATAGGATTATATTTAGCAGAATTTTCTTCTAGTGATAAACCAAACCACATTTCTAACAGTTTGCAACCATTTTATCTCATTGGAAAAAAGTGCTAAAGAAGAGTAACATATGTTGAAACAAGATTAAATATATCACATCACAAAAACTGGATTTATACTTAATTTCAATTCACCGAGGCTATTCTGGGTCTTCACTGTTCTGAACCTTAAGCAGCCTCAATACTAGTAGCAAAGAACCAATTAATTTTACCTAAAAAGAATTTATTCTAAAAAATGTACTTTGTTTTGCTAAATTGCATGTTCAGGTGTGGTAGCAAATGGTTGTCATTTAACTGTTCTGGATGTGGGAGGGGACACTAAAAACTCCCTAAAACTTTCATTTATTAATGGTAAGTCTTAGTTCTATCAATGCAACAATGTTTCTGTGAGCTAGAGGAGCTTTAGGCAGTGCTAACTTATCTTGAAGACTTCTGGTGTAATTTTTTTTATTTATTTTTTTTTTTAATCAGAAGATGTGGTAACTTATTTACCATTGTAACTATTTTGAAGATAAAAAGAAGCTTGTAAAAAACACTCCTCTTTTCAGCAGTGAGTGACAGTTAACCAAGCAGACAAGTCAAAAGGAAATCAATAAAGACAACCTAAGGTCAGCAGTGAGAAAGCCACTGGTACACAGTTAAAGCAAACCATCAGCAGCAGATGAAGTAAGGAGTAACACTGTGAGCAAACACTGGATTTTGCTCGTGTACTTTCTTCCTTCAAAATTCATATATGCAACTTACCCGATTCATTCAGGAGCAGGTGCCCTTCACTGAGTCAAATATGACCCTAAATCATCCAAGTATTATGGAAATATTTTTTCTGACATAACTTAAATTAATGTAAAATAAAGATAAATGCATTCATGTGCAATGAAAATTTAAATTTTGATAATGCCGCTCTCATCTACTGCTCATTTTATGTCATGAATGTCAAGGATGTAAACTGATATTCTTAGTAAAACTGCAGTTTAAATAGAAAAGATATTTATCAGAAATAGCCTGCATAGAAAAGTTTGGTGAGTTCTCCCTTCTCTACGAGAAAAAGGAGGGAAAAATGGGGAAAACTGACATCCAAAGGCAAACATGATATTCCAAACTAAGCCCAACAACAATGAAAAACATCTGAATCCAGAGTAGTTGGCATCACAGAATTCCACACAGAACCTTTTCCTACTAGGAAAAGAAAGTTGATCCGAGAGAAAATTGTTGCTTCACTGGCGTGCTTAGCTTAAACAGCGGCAATACACCTCATATTACTAACTCACTCTATATTTGAGCGGGGTTAGAATTCGTTAATCTCTTGAATAACTTTTTTTTAACCTTCCTTATTTTGGCAAGAAACAAAGTAGGTACTTGCTTCCCTTTGGCAGGTTGATGAAAGGTTTGGCCTTGTTTCATTCTGTTTCAGGAGCGCTCACATGCCTATATGGTGACACATACAGGCTCGAGTAGACACATTTTGATGCAGTTACAGCACGGAGTGTGCCAGAATTAGTAACTCAGATGACCTCATTGATTAAATCTGGGAACATGGATGGGTGTAATTGATTTTAACACAGCCAGTATCTTATCCAAGGTCTCTATAAGCTGTCAAAAGGCTTCAGCCACTGGTCACCAAAGATTAACCTATCTATTAGAAATATGAGCCTACTGCAGATGTCAAAAAAGACAAAGCAAGCTGAGTTCAAGAGTTTTACACAAACTTTGCTTTATATATGCCATGTCTTATGACTCTCAGATCACTGTGTAAGCTGTCATTGCCTTGGAGAGTTATTCTTGTTAGTAAATTTCTGAGTATATATTCTTGAAAAGTCTTTTGTGAAGACATTTTTTCTAGAAAGAAAGGGTACTGCAAAAGGGTACCAGCTTCACTGACACACTTGGACTAACAGCAAACAGGTAGAAGCAGCACAGTTCTGCTCAGCAGAGCTAATCTGCTTAAGCCAACCAAAGCGTCTTTTACCAAGTCAGAAAAACTACCTCTATGTCTCACTACATGGACATTCATAAAAAGAACTATAAGCAACTTGCAAAACATTTAAAGAGATAAAACACCTCAAATTCAAGTTACACTTTCTGCAATGGACAATCAGAAGTTTTATACTCTAGCAGCAATTTTCCTGCATCATTTTTAATTTCAGTCCACTACCAACTAAAAAGATCTAAAAATAAATAATTTCTTCCTATTATTTCTTGTTCAATTTCAGTTCCTTTTTGATCCTTACCTATTCATAAAATGTTTCCTTGACTATCCTGAAACCTATCTTCTAATATATGCACTTTAATATTTTAATACAGTCATCTAAATTCTGAAAATCTCTTAACTTTTGTTATTCTACTTTGTTTTGAAGTTAAAGATGTCTGAATCATATTTATTATAGCTGGGTTTGGTAAGGTATTTATTTTTTGAAATAGTATGTGTTCTTCCACATAATAAACATATCTCATAAATCTCAGATGATGATACATTTGTCACAGAATCCTAATAACAACTCCATAAACATAACTGTCAGATATTTCAAAGTGTTGGCCAATGATGTTTTATGTATTTGAGGCTGGCAGGCAAATTTACTGGGTAGATTATGACTTTGTGCTGATACTATAATTGCTCTGTAAGACTTGTTCAGCTCTGCTTTGGTAAAGGAAACGCCTTGTCTGACAAAATTTAGAGCAGGTCACCAGGAAAGCTGCATTCCTGGCTGAGTGCAGAAAACATGTGTTAGAGCAGAACACTGGACAACCAGTGCTCTGTCTCTGTGGTACTTGAAGCATTGATATTTTTAAAAGAAACATAATGGCAAAGAATGAGAAACATGACATTAATAGATGCCTTTAAGATAATAATTCTCACCCTTAACAACAATATTTAGTGCTTCACACCACATGCAGACATTAAAAGTGAAGTAGTCAGTCATATTCAACAACGTGACAACTGACCTAGCTGAGGATCAGCTCCTTGCAGAAGAATTTAAAGTTTTGAAAAGCTGATTAGAAAATGGCAGACAAGTTGGTTAAGAGGAGTTTGTAGAGGCATGTATACACAGGAACAGACTTTTAAGAGGCAAGTCTTTGAGCAACATCTGAAAAGCATATGGAATGAATTAAATATTATTAAAACTTTAATAATAGGGCTAACACGGGGGTGACAGTGGCAAACCAATGTCTGAAAGCTGCAACGAAAAGCTAACTGCTGTCAGATTGCTCAATTTTACTGCCCAAAGGTAAAGCATTAAGAATTCAGGGAGAATTTTTGTTAAGTTGCTTATGAATGACATGAACCAAAGGTGACTGAAGCCAAAACACAGGCAAGGTTTGCAGTGAAATGAGGAAGGTGACAAACAGCAGCAGCAGAATATCTCTGCCACCACACCTTTTACCTCTTAGTGAAGTTTGATGTGGAAATCAGCATGACCACAGTGACTTCAAGGAAGCTCTGCCCAGACTCCCCTAATGTGACCTCAGTGTTGATCCTGCACTGAGCATGACATTGGAAAAGGTTCCTCAGGAACACTGTGATACTGTGGCTTGCCCTACACTGTGATTTACCTGCTGACAGGGAAGAACACAAACATTTCTGCTCATATACTTTAAACTCCTAGTAGACACCACTCCTAGCTTAGACTTATGGCATTCAGAGGACAGAAAAGAGAGAGCTAAAAGGCAATTTCGTGTTTTGTCCTCCTTACTGCTGAGGGAAAGCAATAAAGCAGCAGAAGTATTGGCTGAAGAGCCTAACCATCTCTGTATCATACTGTAAGGAAGACAGCGTGGCAAAAATTTTGCTGAGTCCAGCTCAGCAGGCATTTAAAATTCCTCTCCATATTCATGAATTTTATACGTATTAGGTGTGATCAAAGAGTACTTTGGTATGTTTGTTTAATAATGGATGGGTCTGTTTGGAGTTCCCTGGGGCAAGAATGGGGGATGTTTGTGTCATCACAATTGAGCAGTCTAATTTGCATGTAGGCATCAATATTCCCATAGCACTTGATAATTTTTTAAGCAAATGATACTGGAAACATTCTGTCTTCTGCTACTATTAGGATATTCTCACAAGTGGCAGAAGAGAATGTGGTAATCATATAATGCTTTCATTGAGTTACTTGCAATTTATTCAGCATTTACATTATTTAAAAGTATTTTTCCTCAGCAGTACAGGTTTAAAGGTGGTTCAAGCAAACTATCATATTGTTCATCAACATCACAAAACAAGTCATTAGATGAAGAATAATTTGATTAGCTTTTGCTTTATTGTTTTCTAATTACCGTTTCATCAATGCCTATAAAGCTGGAAATGAAAGAACCCAAACAATAAATATATAGAATAAATAATACATAGAATAAATAATATATAAATAAACACATAGGCCTGGAAACATTTCTTACATTACATTTACAGTACTATAGTATCATTGATTTCTGAGATAGTCTTGATTCACAATCGTGCAAATGAAAGGAGAGCAAGTCCAGAAAATCATCATCCAGAAATACAGATTTGGAAAAATAGCTAAAAGGCAGCTTTTCTTTCTCTTCAGTGTCAGATAACGAAATTTTGATGTACTGCATTTTATTTTTTAAAGAAGAATTAATCCCATGGGATTTGTTCAGGAAAAATGCCTTTTCAAAGTAGTAAACATCAATGTCTCAGTGTAAAAAGAAATCTATGTAGTTGTCATATGCAATAGAAAAGGTTGGCCTTTCAATGCACTTTGTATTCCTGCCATGCAGATACACATTAATGTACCAGCTACAGTGCTCTAGTAAAAACATCTTTTCCAATGCTTAATCCAGCCTCCCAGAAATGAGTGTCTGACACTAAAACCCTTCAAACAGCTTAGGCTCTCAAGTGGGATTTGTGTTTTATATATACTTGTCATTGTAATGGAAAACACATTGTCCTAATACCAGGTTCTTAAAGTAAGGAGGGTCCTTTACAACAAATATAATAGTAATGCCAGGATTTACAAAGTAATGGCAGTGAGGTTTCTCCTAAGGATGGATTTTAGCTAATCATGTAAAAGGATTCCATGCTTCCTTCAAAAAAATCCCACACTTTTTTAATTCAAATAAGTATGAGGTCAGGTTGGATGGGCTCTGAGCAACTTGGTCTAGTGGAAGTCCCTGCCCATGGCAGGAGGTTGGAATGAGATGGTCTTTAAGCTCCCTTCCAACTGAAACCATTCTATGATTCTATGGAATACAATGTATTTATAAAAGCTTAGGTTGATTATGGAAACAGGCATAATTACACAACAGGGTTGTGAGGTTGTCTGTGGAATTTATACTCAAAAACCACTTAAATCCATGAACTCTGTGCTTATACTCAAGGTTGAAAACATCAGAGGAACTTCAGTAGAAAGCTGATCATCACTTCCTTTATTCTGACTTGGACTTCAATTTCTAAGAGTTTCTGTCATAAGGCTGAAAATCCCTGGTCACTGATTTAAGTGCAGTTCCACTGAACATGTAATTATTCTAAAACATAAGAACTTGGATTGAGGACTCATTGACAGGTCACTCTGGCAATGAAGTCCCCTAAAAAATGTATGTGATAGTTGATGGAGGCTTATCAGTGAGGAAACTCTTTTTAGCCTCCTTCAACAGCTTGAACAAATGGGCATCTACATATATCAAAAGCTATGGAAATAGGGTTATAGTTAACCCTATCTATGGAGATATGGTTTTCACTGTCTCCACAGACTGGGAAATTATTATAGAATCTCGCAGAGGCAGAAAGAGCACTGCAGGAGTTAAGGAAGTCTCTATTCAGAAAGCTCATTGATATGTAGCTTCTATTCTAATCCTTAAAATAAATGGTAAGGTTTAAATGCTCCACACAGCCATTTTGTTGAATTTTTTTTTTAAACTCGTCTGTACATTTGAAGCTAAAGTCATAAGCATTAACAAGGATTAAATAGCTGAACTGATCTAATAATCCCTGCACTTTAAAAGAAGTAATCCTTTTCTCTCATATACCCTCTCCTTCTCTCTCCCTCTCTTAGCATATTTATTTAGTTCTCTGCATTAGCTTTCTACCATTTGAATGCTCTTGTTTGGCTCATCAAGGAGACCAAGAGATGAGGCCCAGACAAAGAGAGGGAAGTGGAAGGAAGGAGTACATGGTCAAGAGTGAAAACAGACTTAAAGGGAACTGGAACTATCTTTAGAGGCTGTCTAACCATATCCTGTACCTCAAGCAACAGAGGCATTCATTTGAGGTGACAAACTAGATATATTAATCTGGTGAAAACACTGCATTAAAGTGACTATATGGCCTCTAATACTCAAAATACCTTATTTAGAGGTAACTAAGCTGTGTTGAAGTGTGATGGGATTGTTAGCCAGATCTTATTCTGTCTGTTTGGTCATTCTGCTGCTGCTGCAGGCCACCTAGTACACTAGAATTCTCAACTTCAGCAAGACTCTGTGAAAGGTTTCAGTAAACATTTATCTGACAGTGGAAGTCTGACAGAGTACAAAACAAACAATTGCACTAAATTCTAGCTCTCAGAATGGATTGCTATATAGGCAATCTTCACCTTTGAATCAAACCCAGACATTTTGTGTGGGTTCAATGGCAGCATGTGTCCTCAGTATAAAATCTTAAAATATTTGCAACTTATAAATGATACCTGGAGACACATCAGACAGGATGCTTGACCAGATCCAATCATAAACCAATAAAAGACCACAAGGATCCAACCTTGAGAACTAGCACAGACTTGTCTGGTTTTAAAATACATATTAAAAAACCTTTAGCAGTTTGACTGGAGCAAGACCAGCAGCCTAAGTTAATAAATGTTTCATAAAAAATTAAATGGCACCTTTCTATTCAGAGGAAATTCAGTCTGTTTTATTGCAACCACTGTAATGAATACAGTCCACTAATAGCATAGAATTCTTCACTGATCAGTGCAAATCCAAGAGGACTTCATGTTCTGTTTGCAGAGGTAAAAAGAGGGCAAAGACACCACTTAGCTATCCTAATTGACAACTCACAATCACTAAAACAGCATGGCTCTGTCAACAGTGTGAATTCAATGGAGCCATTACTGGTATACAATGGAATATGCTAAAAAAGAATCAGAATCAGACCACGGGGTTTAAAGCTGAGTTCAAAACAGGGAAGGAGAAGAGCCCCCTGGTGTATATTAACACAATGTAGTATAGATCCATCGCCTGTAATGCATTGCCTTGCTTTTAACTCTCAGCCTGAAGCCAAATCGATTGCAGCAGTTTGTGCTGGACAGACACCAATTGCTAATCTTCTTTCTCCTCTTTCCTGCTGCTTAACAGGGCTACAAATAATGGTTTAAAATTACTCTCAGAGACCTACCCACATGACTTTCAGAGCAGAAATCAAAGCAAGTTAAATGGTCAAAAATCACTTATATTTCAAGTTGAATTGTCTTTGAAATACACAGAAAAGAAGAATATTGGATAAAATTAATCCAGAAATACCAATGGTCTGTAATCACTGCAAGGGTCCTATGTGGATTTGCGATCATGTGAAAGAAGATTAGGAGTCAAATTTAAAACATATTCAAAAAGAGGAAAGACAACTTCTTAGTGCGTATTCATGTATTGCAGAACAGTTACCATCATTCTGGCATTGCAATACAACTATTAATCTAGTTAACTGCCCAATTAAGAAGATTTTGTATCTGCTGACCATTTGCTAGAGAAGCAAAACAGCTGGAGCACCATGAATATTCTGGTTGTGTGAGGATTGGGGCTGATGCGTTTAAGGTCTTTAACAGACAACTCTTTCTGATACTGTTATGTGAAAACCCACGACTCTGCACCACAATACCCAGAAATCTACACAAAAATAATAGTGCAAACCTAGCATAAAGTTTGCTCTTAAGGCCTAATTCTCATTTTGAAGTATATTTAAATGTTGATACTGTATTATATCTGCTTTGCACTTACGACATACAACACTTAGCAATGCAGACAAGTTCAGCAAAATATTTAAATATTTCCTCAACTTCGAGAGAATGGGTTACTCAGGCACCTCTTATATAAATTGTTGAAGTGCAATTTAAGCCTAGATATACACAACACTTATAAAAAGAATGTTATTCTTACTTCAGTCTTAATGTAATGAATTATAATGCAGCTTTTAATAGTTTACCATCTCACGGAATTTCACTCATCAGGCTGGAATTCTTCTACCTTACTCTTTCTGATCAGATGAGAAAAGGGGTTTTGGTTGTGTTTTCAATAGATATTGGATTTTTTTTATATCATGTCTGACAGTTTGCAGAACATTAGTTTGGTTTCCAACATTTAGTCATACCTGAACGTAGCATGAGTCAGCACAGGTTTCTGCTCAAAACTTTTGAGAGCTCTACAAAGTCCTCAGTTTTAATGATGATCTATTCCAAAAAATAATCTGACATGACGTATTGTCCAGGAAACAAAATTGTTTCCTGTTTTTATCTATACAAGGTGTGATCAAGCAGTAGCTGAACTGCTACTTAGAGTTGGCAATGAACACAATGCTATGCTGCACTAATAAAAGACTGCTGAATTCATAAAGTACAAAGGTAGTAATCTACACTAGACAGGTAAGAACTTTCCAGCCTTGTCCACTATCAGATTGAAAGGAAGGGAAATTTCCTCAGGTTATATCAAATACATAATGCAAAAAAGACAGTCAATTCTTGCTTGATTTTAGAAATAAAAGGGATATTGTTGAGTTCTCAAATCAAAATTAACTTTTCATGCATTCCCATTTCACTACTTTAATTCCACTGACACATAAGACACCTTTACTAATATCTGTACCTGCTAATCAGAATCTGTAAGACAAAGAGTTGTGCTAAAAAGGAATTTTGGCTTTGTTAATACATACAGTTTAAACATTTTTTACAAGTATTTTCTGTGTATCTTGTCTCTGAAAACAGGGGTTTATTTCCCTCTTAATGGAGGTTTTCATTACTTGCCTAGTGCTTTTGGTCAGCTGCTTACTGAAATCCATCTCTAACACAATTTTAAGTATTGTGAAAGAGGGACAATATTTTTTCATCTGTGTTGTTTCATTAGACTGGCAAAAAGAATCAATAGTCCCTTATTACATGAAGACATAATGCCTTAGATTGAAACAGTGACATAGGTTAATCGATATGAAATGAGTTCACACAAGGATACCCAAGAAGAGAGAAGAATGTGAAACACCAAAAAGTGGCATAGCTTTCTACTACAGCTCTGGAGAAGTTTTATGCTTGCTGATTTGGATTTGGAAATACCCACTATCTTATAGGTTCTCATTTATTTTGATTAGAACAGAAATAGTGTGTTTTATCTGGAGCAGCTTGACTTAGATTTTCAGAAGGAATTACTCAATTTTACCTCAATAACAAAGGATTGAGGTCTTTGTAGTATTTTTCTTTATAGAGTCATATTTCTGTTTTAGTGTAAGACTGAAAAAAAATTTCGAATATAATATTGTTTAGTAATTCATATTGTAAGTTATTGCTTATGACATGCAAAACCAGCGAGCAATCTTTGCAAATAATTCATTCAAATCTCAATTTATATATTTCATCAGGAGTTCTTACTTCTCAGATAACTGAAAAGTGGTAATTGAAAAAAAATTGGCTCAGTCCAAAGCATGCAAAAAACATGCTTGGATTTGTCATGTACCTATCAAAGGTGCTAAAAAAATAATTAAATATTGATCAACAAACTCACATTTTTTAATAGTATCATGAATTTAATTCTTTGTTTTACTTCAAGAAAATACTTGCAGGGTTCATCAGGTTATTTCTTGAATTGGCATAAAAATGACCAATTCAGCTATCTAAACTGACTGTAGATCATGAAGCCTTGTCTCAAGTTACTGATAAAACAATACAAAGAACAACACCAGCTATGAGACTTGAGGTAAGGACTTGGTTACATAGTTGCTTATTTCATCCAAAATTCCATGTCATTTTCTGTTATTAAACAACGGTTTCACATTCCAGGTACACAAACTAAAGCAAAGCCATCCCAAAATATGAAAAGATATGCCTGTAAATAACCTGCTGGAAGTGTTCAAATTATCTATTTATATTCCAGTGAATCCTGAATTCAAATCTTAATCCCACTGTGGTTGTCAGTTTACACTTATCCTATTTACAGGTAGTTTTCTATGACCAGCACATATGAATTCCTTTTTTCTCTCAGAGGATTGCATAGGCTGAGGTTGCTATTTAATGACATTTTGAAAAATTTGTTTCTTTACCTTTTCCCTGTTTTCAAGTTGCTGTTACACCATTTATGCACATCTAGCTGTTGAAATTTGTCTTTCATTTCAATTAGTGGATTTGAGCAGGTGACCTTATTTTCTCTTCTAAAGCATTAGGGGACATTCAAGCCCATTTAATGTTTCAGTTTGCAGCCCTTTTTTCTGTGCGGTGGGTAGGGTGCAACTAGATAAGCCTAAATTGGGAAGACCTACATCTCTAGAACTCTTTTCTTATAATATGATCACCTTTTGTTAAAATTTTTTTAAAGAGGAAAAAAAAAATGTAGTAGTCCAAAGATTTGATCAAGCATTTTGCTTATTTTCTCATGTTGCTTTTTTTACAAAGTTCCAAGGAGCTCAAGGTTTCTCTGCCATGTTTCTCTCATCCTCTCTCCTTCCCTTTTAGCAATCAACAGCCTTCAAACATCTAAACGGCTTTTGAAACTTTCCCATTAGAGAATAACAGCTGTTTTCATGGTCAGTAAGACTATCCAATTTATTCACTGGAATTAGCGAGCAGTTCAGGCTCTTAGATCTTACTCTACAATTATCCTGAGCAACAAAATTAAAAAAGGGAGAAGAACACCCCAGACTGTATTACTGGTACTGAAATATTTGAATTACAGCTAAGCATTTTATTAGAAGTGAGGACTCCTCACTCATTAATTTTCTGTCATTTGCTGCAAGCACTGGAGTTGAAATGTCACGTTCTCTGGTTTCTTCCGCCTCCATGTTCTAAAACAGCAGAGCTCTGGCAGTTTCACTGCAATCAGACTTTTCTACTTATACATGCTTTTCATTAAATTACTAGAAAAATAAAAATAAAAACAAAGCTGGCATGAAATTAAGTTACACAGTATGAAATTATTTACAGCAGCCCACCAAGCCCTACATCAGGGAAAGTCATAGTGTCTGACTCTGCAGAATTTATGCAGCTTGACTGTACTACATCTGGAGGTCGACAGCTGGTTATTATGTACACCTAATTTATCCAAGCAGTAAATACCACAAGTAGAGAAATCTATTCACCTAAGGCTTATGGTTCAGTTGGTTTAGTATTTCATGTTTAAAATATAGAATGTAAAATAAATTATGAGCAATTCTTCCCCACACTTCCTCAGCAGCGCATGATGCTCCATAAAGGAAATACACTAAATGAAGCATCTTTGATCTAATTACAAATCTGCCAATGAACGTGATACCTGATTGTTTTTTAAAATAATTACAACAATGATTTTAAATTCTAACACTTAGGTAAATGACAAAGGGTATTGGAACAGTTAGACTACAACTGACAGCAAAGGAGGAACCACCACTGGCACCACCACTTTGCACATCTATGCTAATTCCCATTCAGGTGTCACTCAGCATATGCAAACAGTGACTTAAATTCTACAATGGCCTTATGAGGGTTATGTCTAAGCATAATAAAAGTAAGTTGACCACAGAGAAAAGCATTTGAGGAATGATGTTCTCTAGACAATAGTTCTCGACCTCACCGAAAAACTGAAAGGTAAATATTCCAAAAAAACTTTTTTGTACCAGCTTCATTTTAATGACAAAAAATATGCATCTAAATCTCTCCTCTTTTAGTTTAAAACCATTCCCCTTTGTGTTATCATTATCTGTCCATGTAAAAAGTCACTTTCTCTCTTTTTTATAAGCCTCCTTTAAGTCTCCCTAGAGCCTTCTCTTCTCCAGGCTGCCCTCACAGCAGAGGTGCTCCAACCCTCTGAGCATCTTTGTGGCCTCCTCTGGACCAGCTCTAACAGGTCCACATTAGGTTTTTTTTTTTTTTAATCAAGTGGTTTAGTCTTTTGGGGGCTTATCAGGCTTGTGCAGGAACCAGGGTATAAAAATCTACTGGTATATCTTTTGAAAAAAAAAGTTGAGTTGCTATCACTGTCTCCTGTCCAAATAGTCTACACAAATGTCTTCACTCTATAGGAATATGAACCAGAAATTTTACAGAACACTTTCTAAAAACTACAACTGCCATTTTTAAATTAAATACTAGTGTTTTCAAATTATTCATGCTTATTTTTAATGAACCAATAATTTTGAAAACTTCTTTCTTCATAGGAGAGAATATACAACAGGAGGGGGGTTTTTTTAATATTTGGAAAGAAGTATAGCAGTAAACACTGAAAAAACCCCCAAAGTTCTGGAACTATTTAGAGAATTTATTCAATATTCAACTACCAGCAAAGACAAGTTATTACTTCTCCAACTTGAACTCCCTGAGATTGCTAAATCAAACCATCATATTTCTTATTCTATCAATCATGTGCAAAGAAACACAATAAGAGCCAGACTGAAATTCCAGTGCCTACTGTCACTCCATTATGCCATTACATTTCTTGTGAATATATTTCATCTTCATGCAAGTGTTCACCCTTGCTCTCAGTTTGTTGCTCCTTCTCAGATATCACTTACTCAGATTGCACGTATTTATCTTCTTAGTGTTACCTTATAAATTATTCTCTAAGATAAAAATTCTTGGTTTTGTTCATTCTCATCTCTCCTTCAGCTCATCTGTTTTCAAACAATTTACTTGTATTAGTTGCCACTGAATGCAGAAGTGTCAAAATCTTAATAATACATCAGAAAAAGCTGATGGGGGGTGTTGAAGAGGAGCAAACCCATTCAACGTTGTATATTTTTTTGGACATAACAACAATTGAAGACCACAGTAGTTTCTGAAGAAGTTTCAAGCAATGTCTCCCATTATTGTAAATATTATTTCCTTATTATTGTACATATCTGTTCCTCTGAATTTTATTTGTGCCCCATGACATTATGTTTATACAGTACACAGAGAATGGATAGATATGTCCTTTTGCCTATAAAGCAAAGGACATAGTAGCATGGAACGGGATTTTCTTTAGCTTAGGCTATAAAATCCTGTAACAGACATAGAATGAAAAAATCTAGGTTATCCTCTAGAAATGGAGTCTGTCCATTTCCTTATAAAGAATATGATTATCTACTTACTGAAGTAAAAATTATTAACATAGACATCAGAAAGATATAGATGAGATTGGAAGCTGAAAGGCCCTTGATGGATCAGCACAGTGCAGTCAAGACTAAGTACAGAAATACTATGTGCATTTACCACAGGCTTCTATCATTAGCATTGTAGCACATAATATACAATTATATGCAGTATATGTGTTAGATATTTTATTTCTATGCTATATATAACTATAACATGCTATATATATATATACAGCATATTTATAACATAATTGCAACACATTATATATCTAACATATAACATATCTATCATAATATATAACATAGGATATAAAATTACATATAGTATATATTTAACATGTGAACGTGTCTGTGTGTGTGACACAAATCTGTAGCAGATCTCCTGATGTTTGAAAAACTTATAATAAAAATTTTTGACTTCAACAAGTTGAAACTCAAAATAACTCTTAAATTAGTCTGTTGAGACTTTGTTTTGAGCTTGCTGGACTTGATACAGTTCTCTGTTCTTATTTTGCAGAAATTATTTTCACTCTCTAAACTTTACCTTAAAAGACCTTAATTCTCCTACTTAACCTGCTGAATAAATTTTGCTGCCCTGTCATCCCTCTAGCATTTACTAAATTGTGGTACACATTAATTCCACTAAAATATCAAATACATTGACTCTAAAAAAGCTCTTCGACCTGTCGAATGATCAACCTGGTTAACCAGGTTCACCTTTTTGTCTGTTTCTTTTTATTTTCCTTTAAGCAGTTTCGTGTCTTAAAAATGCTTTAGGAATGAAATTTTCTGGCTGCTTTTCTTACATAGAGATGTTATACGTAAGTCCATCATGATCTCTAATACATCCTGAATCAGATCTGAATTGAGTGCTACATCTCCTTTTGAAGATTTTCTGACTGATTGCTCCGAAAAGGACTGACTCAAATTTTAGATATGGCAAAAGCAAGCATTCTGTCCTGATGTGACATTTATCCAAGATTTATGAAGTTAGCTGAAACTTCTCATTATTACTGTATTTTTTCTCAGCCTTCTTACTCTTTTGTGTTTCATGGTTTTTGTCACTTACCATCATTGCATGTAGAAAGTATAAATTTGACATAATTCTCTCTGAAATTGAATACTACATTTAAATCCATGGAGACTCTGTGAGGCTGCTGAAACAGTTACCTTAACTATCTGATATGTTTTAATATATCATGCCTGTCATAAACTGTAAAATCCACCATAAAGGTACAATGACATCTATTTTGGAACTATTTTATCAATCATTCCTATCAAGAATGATAGAACAATTTTATCACTATCCTCATTTAAATGCACCCAGTTAAATTCAGTCATTCAAGAACAGTCTTTAGGTGTGTAGCATTTATGCAGCAGTACACGTGCTGAAGTTTATGCCCATTGAAACTTTGCAAAAATGTTCTTTCCAATTTCCTACTCCATTGTTTGCTTATTTATTACCTATGTCCTCTACCTTTTTTCCTGTGATACCTGGGATTTAAAACTTAATCCTGAAGTTGTAGACCCTCCTGTACCACATGCTACTTGTATCAAGTGCTTTCATCCAGAAATTACTGTAAAAGTAATACAACTACACATATATGATTTTAGAGACACTCAGGACCATTTAAGAGAAGAAATAAACCTAAGCTTACAGTTCTGGTCCCTAAAAGATTTCATCCTTCCTCTTCCTCCATGAATTTCCCACTTAGTTGTGCAGGCTTTGCCTCCTCTCACCATGTAGTAACTTACACAGTCAGCTAGTGTAATGCAGTAGCTTATTTCTCCTTGAGAAAGAGAAATTATGATCTACAGATATATATTTCACATTTAAATTATACAGCAATAGCAAATTTTTTTCTTGAAAATTTGAAGTCAGTAGATGAAATAAAAATGTGTGTTTGCACAGAGTTCTCTTTCACATGACAGGAACAAGAATGAAACAATAATACCAAACATCTGAGTATTGTAAATTCTGAAGAAAATTCACAAATTGCAGACTGATGGTAAAGCTGATAAGTAAAGGGCACAGACTATGTCACGGAGTAAAGTCAGAAACAGAGTATGTCAATAGTTTTTCCAATTCGCTGACACTCGTGACATTGGAATCAGAAAGCTAATGGCCATATCGATTCATTAGAAGTTTTGTTTGATTTAAATGCGCTTATAGAATAAGAACAACATTTTTCAACTTATTTTCTACTAATCACAAACATTTGAAATGGTTATTTAAACACCTTTATGACTGCCCTGCAGGCCCTCCGTGTTGTTTACTCGACATAATGTGTTTTTCTGACTTTCCCATTATGTTTGTAAAGACAGCAGCGAAAGAATAGAAATACATAAATTCCAAATAGCAGCTGCCTGTAGTTTGTTTTCCATTACACAAATTGATTTATAATGCCTGTAAGATGCATTTCACTGTGGAACTCTACACTGTGTAAGCACTCAGCAGGCTCATTCCAAGCTGCTGCTCCATTCTAGCTGTAAAACTGAGCTTTGTCTGAGGAATTTGGACTGTCCGTATCCTTCAGCAATAGGAAGTTTACAATTATAACTCTCACAGTATTGATCAAAATCAATTTTAAAATTAAAATCAAAGTCTGAAGCTTTAGGATTAGCAGTGATTTGCACATCAGAGAATAGTGACTCATACCCATTCAGTTTTGTATGTGCTCCCCAGACTAGTACTGTGAAGAACTATCAGCATATGTGCTGACAGAAGGTATTTCTACTGTAACCTGCAAATAATACTTATCCAAGGAAAACTACTCAGCTTTGCCAAAACGCAGACACAACTGTTTCCTGAATACTGAACACCAAATACTGAACTCAGAATACTGAGTATCCTAATTGAATGCTACTCAAGTCATCTAATTCTACTGACTAATAAGGTACGTAATTTATTCAAAGTTTCTACTACAGATGTTTCATCTTCATACTACAGCTCATACAAAATGGCAACTGTTACCATTTCTAAAAGTGTCTGTCATTGCCAAAGCTTTTTTGAAGACAGCTTGCAGGAATCCCTCAAGCCTACAGCATGGTAATTTGAATATACCTTTAAAAAAAAAATATTACCTCTGTCATTTAGCTATACAATTATATCTTTGCTGGCAGCCATACTTTTCCTGTGAAATCTATTCTGATGCACATTGTTACCTAAGAGGATTAACTTTTTGCTTGCTCTAGCAGCATTTTCAGAAAGAAACAATTTTTATACAAGTATTTTTATAAAAGATTGATAAATTTTAAGGTTTCTTTAAACATGTACATTCCTGTAACACTGTAATCAACACATGAAATTCATCCAACTTCCTCTAGTCCTTTCAGAAAAAAGTCTTGAAATATACATTCAGAAGAATTAATACACATCTCAGAAATTTAGCAACTCTCTAGTTAAACATGGTTCTCTGTAGAACCATATTTTAACTTCTCAAGAGGCAGTGAAAAAATAAAATTTTTTTGCATTTAGCACAGTGAAATGAAGCGCTTCTCTTCCCACAGTATTGTTCTATATGGCATGCCAAGTGAATAAAAAAGGGGCAGCAAAACCACATCAAACTAAGTAATGAGTATTATTTTATAAAATTGGGCTTGAGGATGATTAGGACATCAAGCTTACTCACAGATCCTGCAAACCCATAATTCATACAAATCAACTTACTAAACTGAATCCACTGTAATTTAAAGGAAAACAATAATTAAAAAAAAAAGGAAAAAGAAAAAGAAAATAAAATACCCAAATGAGTATTCTGAAGTACTCACTTTCAGTGATCAGACGGCACTTTGGCTGTGATTCATCTATTATTTAGGTCTTTCAGCTCATTCCTTTAACCCTAAATTTATTTGGACTGACAAGTTAAACATACCAGCTTTTTAACACATCCACTTAATGAGTACATCATTTACCACAAAATTTTTTCCTGTCCTACTGCATGATAGGATTTGGCAAGAATAGATAAAACCTTACATTATTGAGACTGCAGGCACCACAGCTTCTTCAGATGTAGTGAAAAGATAAAATGACAAGAGTCAGATAAAACCATCCCATATTCTTTTTTTTTTTTACTACAATAGACTCTTGAGAGAAAATATCTTCTTTCTTTGCCCAAAGCTATATTGAATCCTGCCTAAGGCAATTTCTAAACTATTGATAAATTATTTTTATTCCTAACATTTAGGAATTCATAAGATTGCCAGCCTAACATTACAAATGAAACTGAATTCCTAGTTTTGAAACACTTAGTAATTATACTCAAGTAACAACGTATTTGGTGATATTCCACATAGTGATCTCAATTTTGACCTCTGAATGACAGTTCACCACCTAAACTCTCTCATTCTCTGGAATTGAGAGTGAAAGGCCTCAGATTATCCAGTATTCAGGTCAGATAGACATAAGAGAAAGAGAGTTATAGTCTTTTCCCAGTAAGAAAAACTGGAACAAGATAACATCACTGCTTAGTGATGTTAATTGTAATTAGTTAATTAGTAAAATGCCATTAACTGAGTTAACAAAAATAATATCCCCTGACCTTATGAAAATTCTAGCTGTGGTTGAACTGTGTGCAAAAACAGCAGAAAAAAAAAAGTCTGAAAGTTCCAAGCCATATAAACTATGTTGATGGGGAAAAACTAATACCCATTAAGGGGTAAAAAAGTCAAGAGTCACAAAGTTATAAAATCACCCATCTGATTCAGTTAAATCAAGATAGCCATAAATTATTGTGATCTGAAATCTAGCATTGAGTCATGAACCACATTAACTTCAAATTTTTGGCAAATAAAGACTGGATGCATAATTGTACGACAGTTTTTCTTCTGAAATAGTACATCCTAAAAGTCAAGAGTATTTCCAGAAGTGGAGACTTAGAGTATGGCTTGTTTAACAGGTTTTTTTGTTTTGCAATTGTATGGTGTTTTAACAGTTGTCATCCCCATTTTTTTTTTTTTTTTTTTTTTGCTTCAGGGATCTTTTTAATTAGGCTCATTAGTAAGTAAGGCAAAGAGCACATGAACTCCAGAATCACAAAGTATTTATAATTGGATTACATAACTTTTGTGATTGAATCCTTTCTTTCTAATGCAAATTTCTTTTCCATTTGGGAACTCTCTGGAGTAGCTAATGATTGCCTCAAACTTATTTATTCTTAGATATTATCCACTAAGTGCTTTTGGAAAATACTTCCTGAGATACAATTAAATATTCCATTTCAGATTCAGTGTAGTAAAGATGAAGAAAAAATTAACTAACAAGCCAGCCAACAAAACCCAAGCAGTACAGTAAGTTCAGCAATAAGTTCATTCTGAATAGCCCACATATAGGAAATAGGTAACCCTGGGAAACAGTTTTGGCTCAGAAACTGTGTTTCTCAAATTTCTGAGAGAAAGGGTATTTGTTCAGGAACTAGGACAACTAATTCTATTTCATAACCTTCCTTTTCTTCACCAGTTCTTTTTCTCATCTGCCATGACAGAACCTTCTTATGTGGTTAACACGATATAGTGAAGATTTGTAGCCCCAATTTCTCATTCAACATTGATCTCCTGTTGTCTCTTGTTTATATAAAAGAGAAGCAAAGCAGACTCACATAACTCTCCTGTTTTTCATAAAAGGCTGAAAGATTAAGAGCTGTACCAGATTCTCTGGCCAGTAATACACGTGTGTGAGGCGCAGTATTTCCACTGGAATTAACTGGGCTACACAGAATTAATTAATTCCACTGGAATTAACTGGGCAGACATTCCCAAGCTACTTCCTGAGAAGGTTACATGCAGTTCCTTGACACCACTTTTCAAAACAAGCTCTGAGGAATGCAGCAGTCAACTTCACAGATTATTTAAGAAATCAGGGTAACTCAAAAAACACTTTCCGATTCAAGTTTTGCTCCCTAGGTGTTGTTCCCTTGCCATTAGAGTACAAAGCTGGAGCAGGATTGGCAGGTTGCACTGGCAGGGGATGACTTCTATTGAGAAATAATATTGCAGAATCACAGAATGGTTAAGGCAGGAAGGGATTTCAGACAGCATTGTCCACTAATGTCTGACAGAAATGTACTTCCTTTTGTTTTAATGGTTACAGAAAGAAATTCCAAGCACAATGGATTTTTTGTTTTTCATGTTATGAAACCTTTTTTTTAGGTCAAAATATTTTGACTTTTATGAATACTGAAAATTTTAAAGTGTTGTTTTTAATGTGACAAACTAGGAATGCAAACATATCAGTATTCAAATATCTACAGACTTGAGGGTTAAAATTCATTAATATTTACTTTGGGTCAACTATCCTTCTCCATTTGCCTTATGATCTATTTAAGTATATGATTTGAGCCAATTGTAATTAAGTAGAAGAAAATATAGTAGGTATTTATTTCATGATACCACAATCTCAGATGGAGTTGTTGGTGCTTCATTATTAGTCACAGCTAGATAACAGAACCAGTTTAAGCACTGTATGTTCAAACTTTAGAAAAGATACTTGAAAAACAAAGTTTTAAAATAGATTGTGTCCATCTAATATAATCTATCCTTATTTTTACAAATATTCCTCAAAAAAATTTCTGTTTGCATTTTATAGCAGTTTTCATAATTTTGAGGAACAACAATGACAGTAGCTGGAACCTTGTAAAACAAACTAATTTGAAAATATAGAGAATTTTAGCATAGATTCCCTCTTTTGTATTATCTGTACTAACAATAATCACTGAATTCTATAAAGAAGCATATTATGCTTTCCTTTACATAAAAATTCTGTCCTTTACCTTACTTCACCCTCCTTTCTACATGTAGTCCCACTCTCAGGGTTTTGATTTATAGTTTTGATTGCAAAGGGATCAAAGATGTCAAAGTATCTACTTCAGGCTTATTTTATTCTCATGTTCATACCCTAAGCATGCTCTTGAAATAATGCAAAATTGTCTAGATGTCTGTACAGTATAGGATTAGGAGGAAAGAAAAGACCAATATATATGTTATTTATTCCCTTTGCCAAGTCCAGCTAAACTCAGAACCAAGTTGTTCAATACATATTTTACACTGATCAGTCATGCTAAAACATAGACTTAAAAAAAAAAAGAAGACAACAAAAAAAGACACTGTTTTTTTCTGCAGAACATTCTGAAAACAGACAATTGAAAGTGCATCTGCTAAAAACAGTCAAAAAACGTTGCTCATGAGAGTTGAATGCCTTCCACTCTGACCCAAGTTTTCTTTCACATTTTTTACCAAATAGCAATTCAAAAGTGGAAAGGAACTTGCTGTATAAAAATCCTTTGACATTTAGATGGCTATCTGCATATAAATTAATATGTTAATTACACTTAGGAGTTGCATATAATGAGATTTGGAGAGAACACTTAATGTTAGGCTTGAGTAGTGGATGTGCGATTCTATAAAGCTCTTTTTTAAACTTGTCATTTATATAAACTTTCAAATCATTGCCAGGTCTAATAAAAGAGTTCAAGAGCGAAACCAGACAAAAGGATAGTCGCCAACATATCTTCATTATTAAGAGCATTCCTACTTTATCTAATCTGCTTGGTTGCTGCTACTTTGTTATGTTCAGGTATACAGTATTAAGGTGCAAAATACCTCCGTATATTCAGGTCACGATTTTCAAAAAAGGTTAAACAAAAATTCCTGAATTTTCAGAGGATAAATATTCTGCACTTCTGAAAAGCTCTGTCCTCTTACAATCACGGAGTAGAAAAAAAAAAACAAACCTCCGAAAAATTCTAATCACTATATACAGCATATATGCTATACAGTTATTCATGGGACATCCATATTCTACATTATGGCACTCTAGAAGAACTATTAACATAAATTCAGGCCAGAAGAACTAAATGCCTAACAAAGGAGGACTTCAAAAACATGCCGAAAGCACCTTACAGAACTACTGCTAAACCTCAGTGTAACAGTGTAACTCAGGGTAAGAACACACTCATAAGTGAAATCAATCTATTAAAGGCACAAAACTTCTTCCACCACTCCATATACTTTTGATCTAAAACAGTGTACACATTTAAGGGTTCGGTTTAAAGTTTCCTCAAAAAAATATGGCTAAGTGCTGCAATAATACGCAGAAATTTTCCCTTCTGATTCACTGCATAAAGAATATACAAGAACTGACCAAGCAAATGCATTCCTAAATCTCTGTAGCATCTTTTAGTGCACTGGCAACTCAGCTTTCTAACGCTTGTAATGAGACTGAAATTTCTGTGTTAAGAACAAGGTTCCATGCTGATATAAAACTTCTACAGTTAAAGCAATTTTCACTTAATGAAGATCCATTTCCTATGCTAATTTCAAGAAGTCCCGCTCTTTAAGCCATTTGAAAATAATAAACATAAGTATGTTCATTGTTTTGCAGGCTGTATTAGGAAGAGCTTGCCCAACATCTGTCACAGGGTTTCAGACAAAATCTACCAAAGTTTTGTTCTGACAAAGCTTATGTGTTATAACATTTCTGAGTTGCTGTGGGTATTCTCTAACTGTATTGTGTTTAACTGGAAAAGTTAAATGGCAATATGTTAATTACTCATTTTTGTCTAAGCAGTAGATGAATCTTTGCAACACTTGCTGCTATTAAGATTGCAAGTTTATTCTGATGAATACAGTATCCCAGTTATTGCAATATTACTGAACAGTTAAGTACTCAATGAGAACCATTACCTTTTATTTTTTTATAGTAAAGCTGAATTTTTGACTTCAAAGAAGAAGGCAAGGGCAAGTCCTCTTACTGGATGTTCCAAAGATTTCAGATACATGTTTGAATAGCTGGTATTTCAGCTACAGCTTTGAACCAGATCTAAGGAAAGCATTAAAAAAGAAACTTTGCTTTTTTTAAAAGGGAATTAAAAAAATCAAAATAAAAAGTGAAAGTCACAAATTTCTCCTTGGAAACAATAGTCCTCCCAAATCTGAAAGTACAATATGTTGCTCTCATAGCTGTTTAATATAACATAAAGGTGATTGAAGGAATAATGAAATGTGTACACAACGCCAATCTAATAAGCACCGTATCTTCAAAGGTTGAGGTACAACATATGTTAATAAGAAACTCCTTTGATGATCTAGAATACACAAAACCCTTCACAAATGCTCCTTTCAAAGCAAAAGAACCCTAGTAGTTTTAAACACATGCAGTCTCCAGACACTGCTAGAAACCTAAATCACTTCAAAGTAAATGTGAAACAAAAACTGAACAGAGGTTAGTGTCTCCTTGGACATTAAGTTTCTTTTTTGTGTGTTGTGGAAACATTAGAAGAGTCTATAAATTAGGCAGGAAAAATATAGTAACAGCAAGATAATATTTTTACAGTTTCACTGATATTTTTTTTGTCCCACTTGCTTGGAGGAGGACAATGCATCAGCAGAGTGGGATTTCAACCATGAGATTAGTCCAATCTGCCCTGCAGGAGAAGATTTCCCAGATACACCAGTGAGTTTTGGCTGATAAAACAAACACCAAGAATAAAATAAATTAATAGGAAGTCTCCAAGCTTTTCGGCACAGTCAAAAATTCTACCCACTTAGTATCATGTAATGCTAACTAACATTGACTATATTTCCTCTTCTCCAGCTGGTGCCTTGACTCATCTACCAATATGCTTCCATTCTTACATTTTAGCATGATATTCCATAGCTCATTCTACTACCTACAGACACACCCCCCCAATATACCAGTAGCATGCCTGCTTCCATTTCCCCCCTCAGCTGCTTAATGAATCTGCTAATCTCTCTCTTCCTCCAGCAAAGATGCTGCATTGTGACTTTACAATTCTCCTACTGTTTTTATCAAGGACACACTTACTTTTCTACTCACACAACTGCCCTGATCACAAAGGTAGCATACAGTTATATTTATCTTAATAATTCATTTAGCATTCACTGTAACCTGCAGATGATTAAGAATTCATGTGAAGTTCATGTGAGTGTCACAGGTACTTCCACATGACTTCCACTGTAATCCAGCATATTTAAAATCCAATTGGCACTATGATCTGATACAGCTAACAATATCTGAGAAAGCAAAGTGCTCCTTTTGCTATAACGTCTATTTTGAGACAATGCCATAAATTGTCACATGACATGAAAAAAGGGTAACATATGTATAAGCACTCCACATAAATACTCTGGTCGGGAAGCATCAGAATGAAAGACAAGTGATATTTTTCTTCCATCTGTGTACTCAGAATCCCTTCACACAATGAAGGAGGGAAAGAGGGGGAGAAGGATCTATTTGAAACTATTTTGATCACTTCAGATAATTTCTGAACAGGAACACTGCTCTGTACTTCTCTTTCCATATATTAAGGGATGAAAAGATTATAAAAGTACAACAGTCAATCTGAATTTCATTAAAATATTTTAGATTAGTAATAATCAGTGTTAATCCCTTTCACACTTTAACACTTTTCTGAAGTCAGCACAACTGTGTTTAAATCACTGCAAAATCAAAGATATTCAGTCCACATAGATATCTACAGTAATGGAATGTATCAATTATTCTAAATGTAGCGTGAGTTCTAACAAATATTATCCTTAATGAGAGGCTGCTCTGTTTCTAGACATTGCTTACAGTGACAGCTACGGTATGAACAATTTAACACTAAATTTGAAACTAAAGCTATTTCTGTGCTCAGTAAATACTATTACAAGTTAGACAGCTGGGGCTAGCCCCATCTCAAATTCATTGTGGCTCTGGGGACATCAACAGGAGTCCTCACTCTGGTGTGTCAGTAGTTCTGGGGCACTTCCCTCGGGAGATTTCCAGCTCTGATAAGAGTTCCCTTGGAAGGGAACCATTCCTTCAGTGTGGAGAGCACTCCACTGAAGAGCTGCAGCCTCCTTCAGTACAGGGCACCATATACTTTTCTGGTGAGTAATTTTGGCATATGGAGGTTTTTCTCTCTTGTTCTGGGGTCTGGTGTGCAGCAGTTCATGGCCACCCAACACCACCACCTGTGGCAGACCCACCAAACACACCTGAGAGCAGATGGTCTTGGGGGGGACAGTCTAAACAGGCCCTTCCCACTGACCCCCAAATTGCAGGACAGCACAACATCCACAAAACAAATGGCATGACAGAAAATAATCACGACTGTTGATAGTAGAGAGGCTTAGAGTAAAATTTCAAGACAGTTTCTGTCTCTACAGACTCATTGTTAAAGCACCTGAAAAAATTATCCATGAGCAGGCTGATAAATCAGGGAAATGTAAAGGTCACATTGATTCTGAAAACTCACCCTTTGAGCCGAACTATTTTAAATTAGTGAAGACTTACACTCTATATATTCTGAGTAGTCTGCATTGAGAGCAAATTGTGTTTTATTTTGAATAACTGCTTGTTCTTGGCTGAGATAATTGTAGTTCAGCAGTAGCAGCACATAAGTCATAATCTTTTATCACTTTAGTGCCATCATTCTCCTTCTCAATTCATCTTGATGTGTAATAGGTCTCCATACCATTATATGATTTGTTCCTTCAATTGTTTATACCTCAGTAGAGCACAACACATGTACTTGAGAACTGGAAGAACTTCAAGGGCCTGATTCAGAGCAGCAATGAATATGATGCTACACCCTCAGCTGAACAAAATGAGTTCACATAACAAAATTTCTCTACCAAGAATCTAGTCCCCATTTTGCTACGTGAGAGAAAAAATTTAAATACAATTATGTGAACTTCATCTATTATTTATAATTTCTACCTTAAATTAGCATTTTTATAACGCTCGTACTTCTTCCTCTAGGATTAGGCTTCATAACAGTCACAATGATGAAAATTATGACTTTTCAGAAAAGGCAAGTCAAATAACGAATGTGTGAGGAGGGAGAATTTCTCTAGAATTACTTTTTTCGTTTCAACTCTCCCACCCGTTGTACCTCACAATTTCTAATAAACAGACTTTTGCACTAAGCACACTCACAGCTGTAAGACCCCTCCACTTCTGGGGGTGCATGCTCCCATATTTACAGATACTGCTTGTGAGTACCCCAGTGCTGCCAGTGTCAAAAGGGATTTAAAATGCTGCTTTGTTATCATCTGTCTCACTCCAAGGTCCCTCAAGATTGTGCCACACTTTATATGCAACTTTGATATTTCTTTTCAAGGTACTTCTTCATTGTTTCAAAAGCCTTTTTGTAACTCCCAGGTTGCTCTTCAATCTGGATGATGGTCATCATCATATTGAGCAGCACTGATATTTCTGCAAATCCACTCAGACAGTTGTGGTTGTTCCAGTCACACAGAATTACTCTCACACCACTTCTTGTCAGCTGCTGTTGTCCAGGCCAGTGTGCAGCCCTTCTCCCCTGCCCCCAACAAGGCATATTATTATTTAGCTCAGAGGTGGAATGAGCATAGTATGAGAGGAAAAACTACTTGGGAAAGAAAGGGAAATGGGGAAAGCCAGGGAATGGATCAAAAGCGCAAAAATAGTTGTTAGTGTAAACTCCATTGCATTGTATAATTCAGTCCTAAAATACATAGTATCTTCTCATAATTAAATAAATCAAATATAAATTATTTATAATTAAATCCTGTTATTCAGATTATAAAACCACATCAATAAATGCACTTTGTAAATGAAAGAAATATAATTTTTTATCAAGAAGAATAAGAAGAATTAGGAGACTGTATAAAAGCTGCATTCATTTCACTGTCTTCTTTTCACCAGCTTCATTTTCTGGTTGAATTATTACACTCCATCATGTTTCTTAATGAAAATCAAGTTCATCAGTCCTGGTGCTATGTCATCTACAGTGTTAGGGGAATGCTTTTTCAGTAATAAAAAGCTTTCTTGCTAGACATAAGTGGGCCATGTTCAAGTGTATAGTATATCCAGTACAGACCATATAAAAGTAATTTTTATGAGATATATTGACTCTGATAACTTGGCCTTTGAGGACAGAGTTGGACTGAAAGGTCTTTTTTTGTTCCTTCAGTCTGTGTATTTTGATTGGATCTTATAAAAAAAGGTAGCTGAAGCCAGGATGAATGGCTTACACGTGAGTATATCCCACACTAATCACTAGAAGACAAAAGAGAGGGAAAGAAAAATGTAAGCATTTAGTTGAACAACTACCATTACTGAGCAATTATTTAATTACAAATAAAAAAAGTTATTTTTGAACCAGTGTATAATTGATGTTTACAAAATATAGAACACTCTTTTCTGACTCACCTCTTCTTGTTATACCAGGCAGAAGGAAAATAAGATGTATTGTGTGTAGGTTCTCTCCAACTGTACTAATCATAATCTATGTCTCTCATTTAGAAGAAAATGTGATGGGAACAATCGTAGTGACTTATAACCCGTTTGACTACAGACCAAATTTTCTATCTATTTTAAAATATGAAGCTAATGGGACTGTAACAAAGTTTGCTGTCGCTATTGCTTACACAGAAAAGGCCTGACACAAAGTAAAATAAGTAAATCCATTTTTAAGCAGTGTAATAACTGCACAATTAAGCATCTTATTTTAGTGGTGCCATAATGACAACACTGTTGCAACTGTGATTAACAGTGCATGGGTCTAACAAAACTACTTAAGCCAGCAGAAAAACTTCTGTAGACTTTTGTGGCCTTTCAAAAGAGTCTCTTCTAAACTCAACCAAATTACTATTGTATATCAACAGAGAAAATCTTTTCTTTAGGGTCATCAATTATTTTTACTCTGATTTCTAAAATCAGAACATTATGACAAAAGAATCATGATTTGGTGCATTTGCTCAAATATGTAGTATTTTTAGAATTAACCCTTAATAATTTATGACTTACCAAGGGAAGATAAAATAATTGATAAGCAAGTATTTTTAGAATTGTCACTGAATATTAGGCATTTCTTAGTCCATATGCTGACAGTGTTTTCAGGGAAGACTTGCTCAGAATGCTTATGATGTGCTTTGGTTTCAGTATTCAATCATAATCAACAATTCCTGAAGTAGTAATAGTTCAAAATGGCCCCAAGGCCCAATAAAACAAGAACTCCTGAGCTTTGTGACCTTGATCTTTAGAAAAGGTAAAATGTTTAAGACTGAATCTGAACAAGAATGTTGACAAGATGCTATTAAAAGTTTTAGAATTTTCAAATATAATGTGTAGTAACTTCAATAAGAGGTTCTTAACTTTATTGCAGAATTCAGTCTCCCTAATTAGATGTAATTTGATCTAGTTTTCAGAACACAGTCACTAAAGAAACAAGATAAATGCTGCAGGAAATGTGGTATGACCTTTTCATTATTGCTTTGTCAGGACATCTGTCAAGAGACTTTTCCTCCATTCCAAGGCAGTCAGACATTGCAATGAATGGTATTAAGGTACAGCTTGTTCTTGGTGGGATGCCAGATTATGTTACCAAGTAAGATTCATAATGTACTGTAATCAATAAAATATCAAGATACAAGGTACATAATAAACCTAAATTAATCTTTTGAAGTAGTAAAGATCAACAATTCACTGCACATTTGAAAGGAAGATATGAAAAGACAGAAAAAGATTGCATTATCCACATCCCTGCTAATATTATCTATGATTATATTCCACAATTTTTATCATACAAATCTATTTCTGTAACGTTTTTAATAAGCAATTTCATAACATCAACAATGAAAGGCAAATGAGAAATGGTGGCTCAAGATTTGCAAAAGAAAGAATACACACACTGACAGTTTTCTTACAAAAGGAAAAAATTGGTTAGATTTATCAAATTCTGGGAAGTGTAATAGTTATTGACAGTTTTTAGGAAGCTGCTAAAACTATTCTGTCATTGTATGTTAAAATGAATTGTTTCAGAGACAAAAGAACCATGGTAGCCTCACAAAAATTAATAACCTTTTTCAAATGCTTGTTATAGAGTAAAGAAAAAAAGTGACAAGCAGAGAATGTTTCTGTGTGCATGCTTACATTTTCTAGTCTCTTCACATTACTTCTAAGAGAATTGCAAAGAGTAAGAAAAGCACAAGAGACACGTCAGTGGTATTGACAGTCCTCTCTAGTGGGAATGTTTTAGAGGCTTGGTAATCAAAACCATCCCGGGTATAGAACAATCTAAAACCTAACAGTAATTACCTGCTGCAACAATACACTCTTTGACAAATAATTGCCATTTATCAGTAGCCATGTCTTTATTCACAGGAATATACAGTTGAAATATTTAGAATGTTCTTAAACTTTTTACTGATAATTAAATATATTTCCATTATAGCTGCCTTTTCTCCTGGTGTTTCACTTAACCTGTTACATCTCTCATTTAACTAAGTTTCCAATCTTGTAACTGATTATATGCAGAAAGGCTGCTGAACCCAAAACATGTCCCTTGGAGTCTTTCTACCAGTCATTCTGCAGCTGGGGTATAAGACTCCATTCTTTGGAAACTAAAGGATCTCATGTAAGTTTCAAGATTTCTTTCTTTAAACGAAAGAAAAAAAAATATTGTATAACTTCTCATTTTAGTTAATACCTTCAATTTGCAGAGCACATAGGTAATGGGGCATATTTAACAGAAGGCAGCCAGTTATTGAAACACTGTGGGTTGTCTCATTATTTATGCTATCAATGCAATTTATATAGCTTTTTGGACTGCAGAGACCAAAGGTTATATAAATAAGCATAAGTTAATATTATAAAGAACAATTCCAGGAATTGTCAGTCATGTTTATTAGTATATCAGGCAAGAATGCAGGAAGACTGCTTCCCAGAGTGATGTTCGGTGCCATTGAGCAATGACACTATGATTTAGCAAATACTTTCATTCTTATTTAATTCCATACAATGTTTCTAAGGCTTTCCAATTTTTCAGTCTGCTTATTCCCACACTCTTCTGCCTTCTTACAAAGAAACACCCTGGGAGTCATGCTTAGTTACAGCTCAGCAGCCTGGTTTATTGTCGTTCTCTGGAATTGAGTCATGCTTGGACATGTCCAGTTACTATTATTTCCTTTAACTTTTCACACAGTGAATAAAGCCGAACTTGGCTTAACTAAAAAAGTGGAGTTAGAATCATGAACATTTGTGAGGGATCTTACAGTGATCTAACAGTGCAGATCCCTAAACCTGGTTTGGCACCGGCAGAAGTCACCTCACCAACACCATGACCAACTAGGAAATTGTAGGTTTTCATCAAACTTTGTGCACACAACTCTAACTATCAAGAATGACCGGCTCACTGACAGCTAATAACATGCAATTAATAAATCATTAAGCTGCTCCAAACCTTATTTGTTCTAACCCACAAGTTGAGCGGTTTTCCCTACCTCTCATTTTTATTGTATACAAAGCTTTGCTCTGTGTGCATACCCAGAATATGACACAGCAGAAAGTAAGTGTAAGGTATCTACACTATGTCTCCTTACTACAGGTATTGATCCTGGCCTGAAAATTGTGCTAATAGATCTTATTGCTCTGTACTTGTCTCTAAACGTTTCAGCATACTCCCAGTTATGTGCTGCTGATGTTATATAAGCAAAGGAATCAGCATATAGAGGAGCTCTTCAAGATATCTGGTCTTTTACCAGGACCCTTCTAGTTTTTTAAAGTGCTCCTTACAGCAGTTAAGCTCTTAGCAAAGCAGGTTCCAACAGGACTTACAACTAGGTTAAACACATTACTACCTTCAGAGGACCAAATAGACATCTGAGGTCACTACAATGAGGAAGTGAAACAGATTTATTTCCATAAAATTTATTTAATCTACCAAAAAAGACCTTTACACTCCAAGTGAAGCTAAGCAGATTGATAAAAGGTGGCATTTATAATAAACTAAAAAAATCAGGTAGAATAACTTGGCACCACAGTTGTGGTATACAGTCTAGCACTGGTACTGTGTCAGTGAACACTTTACATTTAACCAGCAGTAATCTTTGAACCAAACAAGAAATAATAGAGTTCAGGTGAAATCTTCTAAATGTAAATAATATGGGTCAACTATAATCATCCTTTTGATCTTGGAATATAAAGACCTGCCTAATAATTCGCATTCCTCTTACCATTTCTAATGTTCACCTCTTTCCTATGCAGAAGAGGGTTTTTTTTCTTCAAACTTAATAATATTTTAACTAAAAAGCTATAAATACGCAGTGTTTATAATCACATTTTTATGAAACGTTGGAAATAGGATGAAATAAGTTCAAGAGGAATTAAATAATAAAAAAATGTAACAAATCACTTCTGTTTAATATGTATTATAATTTAATGTAGGAGTCACTAAATTTGAATTTGCAAAATATCTTATAACTTGTGTTTTATCAGTTAATGTGTAGTCTGTATGTGCTGATTTTTTTTTTTTTTTTTAGGCTTTTTCCCTAAAGTTAAAGTGCATAACTAAGTCTGGACAGCTTTTGATTACTTCCAAAAGAGGAATAAGTAACTTACATAAGCCAGCGACCACAAATTTCATCTGAAAGGACCATGTACAGAAAAAAATCTCACACTAGATATAAGCATTTAAATTTAAGGGAGATTCAGTTAGAAAATAAACTTTGAATAGAGAGTTGCTGCATAGTCTTTTTGATAGTTGACTTTCACATTATACTAGAAGAACTTTCTCAATGACACCCCTATCACTAACATTGTCCCACTGTAAACATGAATTTCTTGGCATGGTATCCGAGTATATGCAATAAACCAATTAAGACAAAAAACATCTCAAACTAAATATTTGCTTTAGGATATCACAAGTGCCCCAAGGACCCTGAAGGCTGATAGTACTTTTAATTAGACGTTCCTTCAAGTTTAGATGTTGATTATAGTCAAACTTATACTCTGATCAGTGACTTTTTCACTAGAAAGAAATTATATAAGTAATTGTCATGTTTGCAGATATATAAAGATTGAGACAAAGATTAATGTAGTGGAATAATGATGATGAAAAGCCATCTTTATCAGATGGTAAACTAGGCACAAGTAAAAAACATTAATCTTTGTTATTGGCTAAATATAAAGCTTTATACATAATAAAAGAATATATATAAAAAAATAGTTCATGTTCTTTAGGGATAGGAAACTGTACTGGGAAGAAGTGATATCAAAAAGAGCCCTGGGAATCATGAGCCTAAACTTGCAATGACACTGCAGTAGACGGTGCTCAGCGTAAGCTTTTGCTGCATACTTAAAACAGCTACACTGTGTCCTTATTTACTATGATAAAATTGCTACTGGAACAGTGGCCAATGTCCACAGTGAATAAAATGCTGCAGAAACTGGAAGGGTTCAACTGCAAATGTCATTAAAGGTTTGGAAAACCTGCAAGACTGAAGCATTTTGTTGTATTTATTTTACTGCAGACAGATGAAAGACTAACCTAACAATAATGTATAAATTACTGCATCGAGAATAAAAAAGAAATTCAATCTCCAGAAGTTCTTACTTTTTGCTATTTAAACTTAACATCAGAACATTTTGGTTTTCTACTTTTTTTATAGGACAAGGGGGAGATACTGATTAATGCTAATACTGCAATTTATCGACTGACTCTTGGCCAGAACTTCTCTGATAATGTAAGTAATAATACATATATTACTGCAGTTTGCCTTTATCATGGGGATTTAAATTACTCTCCCACAGCAAGTTCAAGCAACAGAGTGTATTTTTAAATATTTTTTAATAATATGCTAATTTCTATAAGCAAAAATGAACTAATCATATTCAGTATAACACTTGTTACATACAGATGAGTATCAAAAGATTTAAGGTTTGTTCCTTATTGAAACATCCCTTGGATCGTTATTTCGAAACTTTATAGTAACAAAATCAACTTTAACCCTTGTAATTTCAGAGATTTAGAAAATTAGACAATATAATTGTAGTAATTATAAAATCTATGAAGATTACATAGACGACCTTATACTCCAAAAAATTTTTTCCAAAACAATGAGTTAAAAGTTTTTATTGACAGGGATTTAACTGTCTTCATGACTCCATTGTCTGATTGTTGACTGGATTTCATAAGAGTTTAAGCTAGGATGAAAAGATGAGGCACAGTATGGAAGAAAGAATTAGGCTAAGAACAACAGTGACAGTTCCACATAAAATAAAAACAAACCAGAAGAAATAAAATTAAAATTAAATGGAAATTGAAACTACTACAGCTATGTAACAAGAAATAAAGTAACAAATAATGTAGATTCTTTATGTAGTGAAATTTGACACCAGACATCCAAAGTAGACTTCATAAAACAAAGGTATTTACTTCAGTATAATTTCAGATGATCTTTAAGTATGGACCTCTTTGAGAAAAACCTTCCATCTAGTATGATATCCTAGTTATCCATTCATAATTGTGATTCTACAGCACACATGGAAAAACAACCATCCTGGAAGTATGGTCTAACATGACTTGGAATAGTGCACACTAAAAAATCAGTCATAAGTTATTGATCAGTTTGAGTCCATCCTAATTACAATGAACAAAACTGTTGTGAAGGAAGTAATCTCATCAAGAGAGTAGACTCACAGAAAATCATCAGTACCAATAAACAGCCAGAGTTTCAATTACCTGTTATGTTATTTAGGAAACCTTTTCGTAAAAGGAAAAAAAAAATTCAAAGCCAAACAAACAAAATCTCAGCAAACAAAACTCAAAACGTCAACCACAAGAGAATTTTACTACAAATATCACTGAAGTGTTTAAGCTGCTTTTTTGAAGATGGTAAGTAACTCTGATTGTGATACTGCTTTTTGGGTTTTTTGGACACATTCTCTACAACTGAGAAGTACACCAAAAAATAAAACAAAGAAAATGCTTCATAATTTGTTTTAACAGAAATTTATAAGAATATATAGAGGAAAGAAGCATCGTGAAATAACATTATTGCAACTTACTCAAGAATCAAATATTACAACTCCTCCTCCTGCAATGTGTCTATTTGGTCACATTTCCTTATTGCAAAATGTCAAAGCAGAGCTGTTGGGAAAATACTTCAGTTTAGGATAATGTCAAAAATATTACTTAATATTCAGATGATTATTATTATTAAATATGTTTAACTATCTTGAAAACAAAAAGCAATCAAAAACAAGGAAGAAAACACATTGGACCAATATTTCACCTCCAGTTAATTGAAATTTTATCTTTTTCTCACATGGACTAACACTTATGGAGATAAGAGCTGTTATTTTTAAATGCTTTTGTTAAATTCACACAAACTTCTTTCTACTTTCAGTTTTCAGCCTTAGGGTGCAGGCACCAGAGAACATCTAAGAGAACTGAGAAATCTCTTATTTTTGATGGTTGCACAAATTTTTGACCATGATAGCACCTCATGTCCTTTCCCTTTTTGTTGTGACAGATAAGCCTAAAAAATTTCAGTTTGAAATGGAAGATAAGCAGTAAGCAGCAAAATGTTTGACGCTTATTCAAAGCTTATCTGAATTGCCCATACTTGCTGAGACCAGAGAGTCTCATAAGATCTACAGTTCTTCCAGATTCCAGACAGTTCAGAAGTACCAGGAAAATTGTTTTTAATCTCTGTATGTTGGCTCTTTTGTCTTTGGAGACTTCAGGTAAGACCTCCAAATGCAAAGCTGTGCACAAGTTAAAAGTAACAATAATAATATCAAACAAACAAACAAACAAACAAACAAAAAAACCAAAAACAGCCCCAAAGTAAATCTATACCTTAAACAGCTGTTTGATTTTTGAGGACTATTATCACTTTTATTTTGGGCCCCCTCAGCTGCCATCCTATCCTCAATCACGGGTCATCAATATGACTGCCCAGAACACAAATGCTATTAGTCACATCACATAGTTCTGCATCTCCTCAGTTTATTTTTCATTTAAAGAAATTAGTCTTTTACTGTAGCAGGAAATTATACACTCCAAAAAAAATTAACTCTGGTATGGGATAAAAGGCGCACACACAGAAAAGAAGTTGCCCTTAAAACAATAATCAGGAAGTAAAAAAAAAATAAAAAAAAATCATTGTAGGTTTCATCAGAATAATTAATTCTAGTTTTAACATTTTTGCTACAGAAAAATTGGAAGGCATTTTCAAAATAAAACAGTTAAGCAAATCAAGCCACACTGCATTTTCAGCTGTGCTCCTGAATAATAGAATGAAATTCCTAACTTACAACTCCAGCCATTGCAGGCGACCATCCTCACCCCAGCCTAACATGTACTGGGAGAAAATGACTGTTCTATAACAAAACCAGCAAAATCCATGCTTACTAACTTGCATGAGGCATCATGAAACCTGAATTGAGAATGCAGAGGAAAAGGTTTGCCTATGGCAATTGTACTGCACTTGAAACACTTGCTAGCACCTAGTACACATCCTGAATGTCCATGAGTCAGGCTTAGATGTTTTCAAGGTACAGAATTATTACTTTCTCTTTACACAGAACTTTCCCTCATTTGGAAACTGTCCTAGCACATCCTGTTAATGTGCATTTCATTAGGATTTAAATGTATTCTAAGGTACAGTCTGTACTGCCCCATTTGAAAAGTCAAGCATTTTTTATCCTCTAATCACAGATGATTTTTGGCTTTGATCACTGCATTAGTATCTAAGAATGTCCTGGAATTCAGAAGGACAGAAGCCAGGGCATAGAACTTCCACACAGACAATGGCATGTTCTCAAAGAACACATCTTTTCCCTTCTTCATTTCTACTGATTCTCCCACCCTTGATTTTTCCAAAATCAAGAAACTACATCTAAAATTTTTCTATTTTATACCTTCATGATCTATTTACCAATGTGGTTAGCAGTAATCAACCCAACTTCCCCTCCACCTTTATTTTTAACATTTGAAGTACTTTGTGATTATTTAGAACTGGATTACCCGATGAATTAAAACAAAATATGTCCACTTGACAAGGTCTTTGAAGACTTAAGCATTTTTTCCTTCTAGAGTAATGGACTCCAAGTACTGAAGCTGCAAGCTGCCCCCATGTCGGAGTATTCCAGTTTCTGCCAAACCATATGGCACATCTTTATTTAAATGTTAATGATTTTCATGTTCAGTGTGAACTCTTTGAAGTAATGCTGCATTTGTCTTTGATACAAAGTAGCCTGATATAAAATAGCTTAATTAAAATAGTTTGATATGAAATAGCTTAATTAAAAGTTAATTCAATAAGTTTTCAATGTGCTGTAACTATAATTCTTGAGCACCAAACTTTCCAATCAGGACATATTTTTAATTGGTAGAAGTGTTGCAGTAGTTTTAGGAAATCTTTTTCAATTAATTTGGAAGCGTTGTTCCAGTTAGTAGAATCAATGCCTCTTGCTATTTATCTTCAGGGGAATGTTTTGTTTCTAAGCAAATTAAATCCCAAAGGACAGAAAGTTGTACTTCAGCAGGCTCTCAATATGTTTTCTGTTTGAAATAATTGCAAATGTACTGGTTGCTTTTAAAGCATATAATATGACTTCAGCTTCTGTGCAAAAGTCCGTGAAAGACATTTTGGATATACGATTTCCCAGGGGAAGCAAATCCATTCTTTGAATAGAAATTACATCAAGACTTCCATGCAAAAACTTATATACACTGCAGTGCTACTGTTAGTCTGACAGTACCTTAGTGTTCCTGTCATGTGTTTTGTTTGTCCTCATCAAAGCTGGACTTCACTGAAAGTAAGTGACAGTGTTCTAAATCAACTCTCAGCAGGTGGTCACGTCAAGAAAAGTTTTTAACGAGCCTCCCTAGGTATCAGTAACAGGAGTTAGCACTACATCCCAGGAAGAATAACATACTTACAGTCAATTAGCACTTTTGGCAATGTAGCATAAGGGTTGGTATTTCTGGCAGCAACATTATCCACAAAACAACATGCAATCTACTTCTAGAACTAAGTGTAGAGCACCTTCTTTACAAGTGACCTAAATGCAGGACTGTTCCAAGAGACTGTTTTTCTTCAAGAGGTGCAATTGTTCTGCAAACTAATATACAAGTTTGAAATCCCATCCCACTGGATCCAAATTTCGTTTGGTTTCTAGACCTACAAGAAAATGCTGTGTACCTTTGTGATATTTCACAAAACATTTATGAATTGACTTTCCACTAAAAAGTATCTACCCTGTTCAACCAGGGCAAGATAGTGTACAGTGTCATCTAGCAACTTACTTATCCGTGATCAAAAAATATTTTGCTAATAAAACAACAAATCCCCCAAAACACTGATATAGGACCATTTCTTCTCTATAGCACAGTTCTTTTTAACTTTGGGAATCAAGCCATTCCTTCATTTTCCCAAAAACTACATTTCATTACCATTGGTGTAAATTTAGGTATGCCTCTTTTCCTCCCAAACCTGAAAAATCAATGTAAAAACAGGTTCACATACAAAAACAAGCTCAGCTTTTCCAAGTTTATATTCAGTCTGTAGAATCTTCACTGACACCCAATGGAAGTTCACCAGTCACCCACGTGATCTTTTCTCAAACTTTGCCTATTCATTTTCCTATCCCCAGCCTTTTCCTAATTTCACAAGCTTCCTTCTCATATTCTCCTAGCCCTTTACTTATCTCACAGATCGTGATTCTCTGATCATCTCAAACCACAGAGCACTCACTAAGTTTTTTCTCCCTGGAGGTTGAACTGTCAGTCCTTCCTTGAACTATCTGTGACACTGTTACAGATTCAAGCAATAGCACAAACTGAAGTAACTAACAGTAGAAATCCAAGAAAATATATCACTTAAGGAAGACTTAAGTTTATCTCCTCTCTCTCACATGTCATGGTGAGATGACAGTGATCCTGTAAGGCGTTCAAGCTGATGCTGTCAAGTGTAAAGCATTTACTGTGTAATGATTATTTAAAATGACCTGCCATGCATCTCCTTCAAGAAAAGGTGAAATGAGCTGGTGGAATACAAAACACTGTACAATGATCAATGAAGAAAACTCAAAAGATTGGTGACTTGTCAGGTATTATTAATCCTTTAGAACTAAAGAAAGGATGACCATATTAATTCATGAATAATTTATCTGAAGATAAAACATTTGGAACAATAATCAACCGAAAATGAGTAGCTATTCTGAGCTAATTAATGTCCCCATTTAAGTATTGATTGACAGTCTTGCATTAGCAGGCATTCTGCAACAGATAATCCACAGAGGGCAGTTGAGCAAGAGTTATGTTGCCTCCCATTTCAAAGCTGTGTGGCTTTTCTCATTTGAAGGTTTTTATATGTATGAAGTAGATGGATTATCTGAGAGTAACTTATGGATAGCTGTAGTGTTTTACTCATAGCACAGTCAGTAACATATATAAAGTTACTGTAAAAGCTTTTTCAGTAAAGAATGCTACAGGTTTAACACAATAGGTTCTAACACAATGCATACAGTTAACATCATATTTGTCTTTCAAGGTAGAAGTGGTACTTTTCCCCTCTACCTTTTCAAACCCAACATAATTCAGTAAATCTATATCCCCTCAACGTTGTATCACAGTTGTTGACTCTTAATGTTTCTTCCCCATAAAAATTAAGATAGCATACTATTTGGAAGAAATATTATCTACACTTAAACCACCACATCCCAAAAGAGAAAACAATCAACATACTGAAATCAGGTTCAAAACAAGTAACATACCTATCTATGTACGTTACTCCTCTGGGGAATTTCATTATTCAGAACACACTGGGTTAGAATATAATGAGCTATAAGGCAAAACATAAGAACTTTATTCTGCTAGTAGCACATTAGTAATAATTACTAGATATTATTTGTTATTGTTTTATTGGGAAAGCATTGCATCATTCATGTATATCACTCAGTTGAGATGTCTGCCTCTTCCCACTCTGTTTTCTTTCCTCTCCTTCACATGAGAGTAGATTTTGGTGCAGCAGCATAAAGGCACAGGCAACTTGGGCATGTGCTACCCATTTCAAATTATTACTTTCACTTCACTGCTTTGCTAAATGCAAATAGCAAACACCTGAGGAAATCATTAACAAGATCTTATTCTGAATTTTGGATGGTAATTGAGTATATATAGACAGCTAATTCATTACTCATTTTTCTAGGAATTAAATAATTCACCATTTGAATTAAGCCATTTGAAATCACTTCAATAGTTAGTTCATGGAATGTTATATTTAATCACTATCCATTCAGCTATGATAGCCAGCTTTCATTAAAAAGAGAGGGAACACATCCTACCTCAGATTATGCAACAAGACTTGGTTCCATCATCGGGTTTAGGACTACGTATAGTTCAGAATGACTGTGGGCTACAACGTGAGAAATCGAGCAAACAGTTCTTCTAATTATCTGTATGAGTGTACAGAGACACCAGAAATACCTGCAGGTGGTCAACAGCTGAGGCTCAGAACTGTTTACAGAAGACTTTTTTCTTTCTTTACCTACCAAGGCCTTCTGAGAGCAATATGTCTATTTGTTAATGTTGCATGTTACATGCATATGGCTTTTGGATTTTGGACCAATGTGACAAGTATAGAGAGCACCAGTTCGGACCAGATGAAAAGCCACGTCCTCAGTGTGTCCCTGTAAGAGTAAGGTCTTGCTGTGTGTGCTCAGTGAGTGGGAAAAAACTCCTGGAATAGGAAAGAACCATGTGGTCTTGGCAACCCACAGTTTTTCTCAGAACATTATCACTGAAGTTTTGAAATAATTCTTGCATAATCAGATCCCTAAGTTTTTTTCCATGAATACAGGTTTCGGAACCATGAGCTAATAGCAGTTAGAGATAGAAAAGGCTTGGATAATCATGTTAATAAAGAGATAAGGATATAAAGAGTTATGAAATTTATACTCTGAATTATATGTTCAATTCATATATTCTCCCTAGTAAGATGCTAATTTTTTCAATCATCTAAGATACACTTGTTTCATGGCAAGAATACTAAAAATTAAGTTTCATTAAATAGTATATAAAAATAGCTTACTGTGTCACCTAACACAAAGTTAACAATTTCCTGTTTTTAATCTGAATTTACTATAGATGTAAATAGATGGAAAGTCAATGTATCTTAATGGACATGTTGACTCATTTATGGCCCAGTTGGATTTGAAAGCTGTCTGTGGTTTTTATTTTCTTCTGGTTATGTTTGGAAGGGTAAGTCAATCAAGCACACTGAGGAAAGTATTGATCTCTTGGGGAGATTACTTTTCAGTGGGCTGAATAACTTCAGGAGAAAAAAAACCCTAACAAAAAATCTTAATGGTTTTTAGTCTCTCAAAACTGACAATTCTGCAATGCAAGTATACAAGAAATTGTTATCTAATCTGCAATGCTAGATGCTACTGAATCATAATTTTTAATTCCAGTTTACTGATTCTAGGAATTTGTTTGTTTTTAATCCATAAAGTGTCTTCCTAGACAGAAGACATTTGGCAAGCATTAAAAAGAAAGGGTATGGTAACGCAGGAGGTGGGGATACCAGATACCGTTTGTAACTGTTTATTTTGGGTTTTTTTCCTGTGTAGAACTATGGTTAAAAGAAATGTGGAAGTAATTGATCATTAAAGATTAATACTGTGGAAAATTACACTGTAAGATAGAATTGCATTATTTATAGAAAAATACATTAATTTTCAAACTTTGTTCTGACAACTACTTTGCTTATGGATTTGGAAATTGAAATTGCACTTCAGTTTGGCTCCTGCACTGTCATTTACTGTCAGGATTACAATCCAAAAGATATATAGCAACAACATAAAGAATTAGATGAGCACAAAACAAACATGTAGTAATGAAAGATATTGATCAAAAACTACCAAAACCCCCCACCTGTAACATTTTTTAAGTTGCACAGTATCTGCCACATTTGCTATAGCTGTGGTAGATGCTGTTTATTACAGACGGTAATAATAAGAAAGTGAATTAACTATATTTCACATTACTGATCTTTCTTTTGCAGAGAGGCCCATTTTGTACAACCCGAGCACTTTTTATCATGCAGTTATCTCGCAGATACATTTATAAAAAAAAAAGAAATTAAAAATATGTGTGATTATTCCTGGCAACAGACACAGAATCTAACTTTGAAAAGACAAAACATTGCAGATATCTAGCATCCCATTACTTAGAAACTTAGATCTCAAGCTAATGTCAACATAGCCTTTTCTAAATTAAAATTCTTCCTTATTTTCTTATAATTTAATGGCAAAGAACACTTTCCTGGCAAACTACAGGGTGGCAGCCAACATTCTTTTTTTCTTTGACTCTAGGGAGTCATTCAGATGAACAGAAAAATCCCTCAACTCTACATTAAGATCCTACAGAGATTTCAGTAATAGGCTGTCAACATTTTCAGTTTCAGCAATTACCCAAGAGATGAATTCTTGATTAATTAACCAGGCTGCTAATTTACTGGAATTGTCTTACTGTCCATATGTTTAGCACTTCCTGTAAATGAAGAAATTTTTCTTTTTATTTTTTCCCTTTCCTTGACAAGTGTTAATCAAATTCCATTCAGATTTAATTTTATTTAACTTTAATTTGTGCTTGAGGAGATCTTCTGTTTTACTGAAATAACTGTCAACGCAAAATTGACTTTTCTGGGACGTGGTTATTTTTTTGTGAAAACACCAAGCCACATTCCACAAAAACAAAACACAATGCATCCTCTTTGTTTCCGTTTATATGACTCCTATAATACAGCAAAATAAAGTCTTCATTTAGCTCAGTTATATTTCCCTAAGTATGTTATCAGTACAAGGCAGTACCTTTACAGAAGGTACTTTACAAACTGACAGATTTCATTGGCTACAACCTTTTGCACCCAGAGCATCAGGTTCTTGCATGAAGAGTATCGAGTTCATTCCCTTTGGGAATGAATGTCTCTTTTAAGACAACAAAGCTACTACTTCAGCCACAGCCTGTTAGATCACAGGCTGACACCCTCTGCGATGACCTGCATCATTCAGAAGATCAGATGGAAAGGAAGAACCTATTCTGACCGATGTTTTTATTGGGAGGCACTTTCCCCAGTAATTTTAAAGCACGGAGCAGATTCCTAAACCTTCATAAATAATTAATGAAAAAGGTGCTCTTTTTCACGTATTTGAGAAATATTTTCTTCTGGCTTGTTCTATGCATTTTCATCCTGAACAGTAAAAACAAACTATAAGTGTCACCTGTTCTTAAAATGAATATTATAAAGACTGATTTCTGCATTACCCAGCTACCAAGGCAGTGAGACAGATATATCTTTCTAGTTGCTTTTCTTTTTCTTCTTCTTTTTTTTTTCTAATGGAATCATTTAGAGACATTGTATATTTGTAAGTAATGTTCCTTTCGTAAACTGTTGGAGTTTCCAAAACTCTTTATGGATTTCAGGAGCATCAGTTGTGCTCACTTTCACTTACTGGGATATGTATGGAGCTCACAGTTTTACAACTGTTCTGATCCTCTGCACTGAATTGTCGTACAGCCGTAAAAAATAACTAAGATTCATGTCTTGAACTGTAGTTTGCTATGCTTTCCATAAGTCAATACTGGAAGTGAATTTTATATACAGAATGTATTTTTCTGTTGTCATGCATTAACAAGCCATACATAGCAAACACCCAAATGCCCAAGGCTTAATGTCTAAGTGTGAAACAATAGCGATTTTTCCCTCTAAATCTAGTTGAAATAGAACCAATATTAAACATTTTTCTACTCCTGGAATGAAAGGGCAACCCTTTGACCATTGTAATATGTGCAGTTATAAAGCCATTGAGCGTGGCCTAGAAATAAGGGAACTAAGTATTCTGATACATTTTCTAAAGTGCCTTATGAGGGAAAGATCTACTATTGTCCATCTATCACTAGAAATTCTTAAAAATACAATTAACAAATGATTTAGTACAGCTCTGCCAGTAACTTTACAGAAGTGTCATGCACCAGAATATTTGAAATAAATGTTTTTTTTTACTTCTAACTAAAGTTAAGGAAATTTGAAGAAAGCATATTTGATCTTTTATTAGAGTATAACAGCAAACTCTGAGCCACTCTGTAGCTGTACTGCATGAAGACAAGCTCTAAAGCACACTATATATAAAAAAAAAAAAAAAAAAAAAAAAAAAAAAAAAAAAAAAAAAAAAAAAAAAAAAAAAAAAAAAAAAAAAAAAAAGAAAGACACTTAGAAATACAACACTTTCATCAAAGACCTCAACTGAATCCAAACCTCTGTGTTTAAGTCATTAACCATATTACCACTGTTAATTCTTGCTTTTTTGTCTTAGATCCAACAGTGGACCTCTTACTTATTTGTTTACTTTTAAAGCAAAAAACCCCTAGAAATAGGCTATAAAAACTGTTACAACTCCGCAAAAAATATTACTAATGATATTATTAACTTAGGGAGAAACTATTCTGTACACTATACCTTGCTGCAGTTCATAATTGCCAGTACATATCTGTTTTTTACATCTTCACTGCAATAAAAAATTTACTACCATTAAGAATGTAATTTCTATATTACATACAAAATTGTCAGTTCTAATTGTTGTCTAGCTGCCTGGGAAATAGAGGCTGTTAATATTCATGCTGGATTATAAGCTTTTTATACAGCCTAAACAATTTATTGTAATGAATGTTTCAATAGGTGTGTGATATTGGTTTTCAGAGGTATTAAATTATTCAAATTCATTGGAGTCGATATGACCTTAATTTATTATATTGCATTATTATAATGTAATTGCTTTCCCCTTATTTGGTATACATCTTGATTGCTGAGTAAGTTCTGTGAGCTACCCACAGTGCATGGCACTCAGCTCAGGCAGTAAATGCAAGTGTTAATGTATTATTCTAGACAGTGCAGATGTCAGTGAGTGGTGGATGAAGAGTAAAAACCAAGTAAGACTTTATTTCTGCCTTAGAACAGCATAGAGCTGTTTCTCTCTCTTCCACCTTGCCTCTTTTACCACAGGAGGACCTGAGTTTGGGCCCAAACACAACTTTTCTTCACTTAGGGTTATGGTGACATACTGGACGAAATTTCACAGTCCTATAAACCAGAAGGACCACAGCTGACCTTCAAGTGAAAGAAACCTCCCATCCTAGAATTTCTCAGAAATCTGATAACATGACTTACTCTGAACTGAGTCTAAATGAAATGACTTAGGGCCTGGATAATCAGACTCATCTCTGGTGGTGTGTCTGAACTTTGTCCTAAAGCAGTGCCATGTCACATAATCACAACAAAACTGTCAGAATTGAATGCACTTACACCATCTTTCTCCAGGTCACTTATTAGACCAGACATCATACTATTCTGCAAACAAATGCTATTCTGATCACATTAAGTCTGCTGTAATAGTGATAGTTATGTAACCAAAATATTAGGCTTTTTGTACCTTACACATTTTCTGAAACTTCACTTAAAAAAAAAAAAAAATCAAGCTTACACCAATGTAATCATATTTTAGATTTACAAAAATCAAATCAGACAGTTAAATTCATATTTTTCATTGAAGACAACAGAGCTATTGTCTTCTGTTTTGTCATTAAGATTATCTTGTCATGGTCATATAAACATATTTTGCTACATCCCTTGTTTTCTGTCACTTTACTGTTACTTAATAAGTTTGCTACCAGTTATTCCTTGCAATGTAAACCCTAGAAATCACACAAAAGGGAACATATTCATAACAATAAACACAAGAGCCTCCTCTCCACCCTCTCCCAAAAAAAACCCAAATCAACCCCCCCGCAAAAAAAAAACAAAACAGAAAACCCCACACAAAAAAACCAGCCACGTGAGAAATATACTGTAATTTTACCATCATTCTGTTGCCATATTGTATAACTTAAAGCTGAGGAGCCCAGTTAAGCAATTCTGTTTATCTCTGCTTACCCTATATAAAGACATTATCCAGTGCACAGGCTTGTAGCTCCAAGAAACAAAAATACTCCTTCCTTAATCTTGGATTGTGATTTTAAAATCTATAATTCAAAACTACATGTGTGGACAAATGTGACTGTTTCAAACCCAGGCTGCAGACTTTGTTTCCCCAAAGAGATTACTTGGTCATTTATGTCTTCTAAGAGTGCCTAATTGAAAGAATGCTGGTTTTTCCAAAGTACCTCCAGTTCCTGCACATAATTTTATAAATGTCTTTTATTAGTTCTTAAATCCCATTTTTACTGTGGTTCTGCTTTAGGGACATTGGTCATTATCTAATTTGCCTGAAATTCTGACCCCTGGGTTATTGGCAGGAAACCAATTGCCCTTTACTTCTTTTTTTCTGTTAACTGCATAGTTAGAACTGAAGGAAAAAGAAGTCATCATGAAATGAAATTACACAGAGGTCAGCTCTAGTGATTGCTTTTTTCTTCCCAAGGTATTTGTTCCAAGTTAACTTTTATTAAACCAGAAGGTGATCTGAAGGCACTAGTAGAACTTGCCAGTGTTTACAGGCATGGATGATTCCATATTATCCATATTCTTGATACTACGGACTTCAGCAATGTTGAGGAACAATGGCTACCGAAAACACTAGTGATTTTTTTGTTATTTTAAATCATTCATTTAAGGAAAGAACTTGTAATAAAAGTTTTCAGACATTAATAATTTTTCTAGTATTAAAAAAACCTGAGTAAACCACTCCAAAAGCAAAATCAATATCCCATGACACCAGCAATGAACATCACTAGTTATTTGTTAAAGCTAACAGTTTACAAATAAAGAGGAAAATGTATTTGTAAAACTTAATCTTAAAAGAATGTGAGTACTTTGAGGAAACTGAAAAGGCCTGCATACATAAGACTTGTAAATAGAAAACTCTATGAAGTATCTGACAAGTTATAATTTAATGGCATTTAAAGTTGGCATTGTACGGTTTCAATGAATGCACATTATTCAAAGCAAGTGTGGGCTTTTTTTTTTTTTTAAAAAAAAAAAAAGGAAAAGTTACTGGCTTTTGTTTTGTATTGTAAAGTTACTGGCCTTTACAATACAGTGAAACAGTTCCCTCTGAGTTCAATGGGCCTCAAATGAGGCCTCTGGGGAAAGAAATGGAAGGTAGATGAGGTTTAGGAAGGATAGTTTTGATTAAAAATGAAACCTTCAAGAGGATATTAAGACAAAAAGAATTGAGTACATTTACATCTATTTTGGCAGTGGTTCATATGAACTGCAGTAAACTACACTATCAGAAATTAAATGAATAATGGTAATAGATTTCAAAATGGAATGGTTTAAAAGTACCTAGTTAAGAAATATCACTGAGGCACCTCCTCTGATGAACGCCTGATAAAGACTGCACAGAGCACTTTGGAACACTTGAGTTTGGAAACATTGCTTTTGTGCTGATTAACAAACTTCGGTCTGGGGGAATGGGTGTGAAATTGCTACAATTCAAGATTTCTGGCTAGGTTTTCTTAAACAAATAACATACAGCTTCACGGAAAATTAATGTGAATTCAGCTTAAGAAGCACCAGTCTGTCCAGTGATGTTGAAAGAAGGGTCACATAAACATTAGTTTTATTTTACCATTTTCTTTTTGCTGCAGGGACTAAGCACACCAGAAGGTGAGACTTACAGGACACTTAATAATGCCCAAACTATTGGCTGTGAGTACTACCCTATTCTTTGATTCCTTCTTGAGCACATGAGGTTTTTTAATACTGAGCAAAACCTGCATATTTAGATTCCAAGGCTTTTAACATCTTGAGGGTATAATTAATAGCCAAGCACAAAATATACTGAGTTTAAAGGAACCATGCTGCAGGAAGCCAGTATTGCTGGAGAAAGAGGAGGCAGAGCACATGAACATATATCAGTTAGAGACTATGTCCTTTGTCAAAAGACAAATGCAAGCTTATCTTAACAGCAAGTACTTAAGATAGTTTTCTTCTAAGAGTTGCTTTTTTTTTGTTTTTAGATTTCACAAGTGTTTGAGGAGAAAAGATTAGTTGCATTTATTTTACAGTAAGGGCACTGAAACATATGACCAAATATGTTATAAATGTTCTTCCTTCCTACATTAGAATGTCTGTTTTCTGAATAGATGCAAATACAGAAAACTTGAACTAGACAGATATTGCACGAATTCTCAGTACCACCTATAAAATCAACACTAACAAGTTTTAATTGCCTGTTTTCTCATATGAATCCACTTCACTGAGCAGATGTGCAACAAGGGGATTATGACTGAATTTCTTCCCTCAACCACATGGCTTTTTCATGATGCTGAGTTGGTCACTTAAGCTTATGTATTCGAAACTACCTAGGGGGTTACAAAGTAAATAAAATGCTATAACTACTTATCTGTAGGAAGTGTCTTCCACTTTTCTACATCAAAATGATGTCTGTATACGTTCTCTAGCATTTCTGAGCTTTCTGTACACAACTGCAAAGTTCTGGAGTCTCTGTAAAGACATACCTCTCAAGGAGCATCAGAAGCAAGACAACTCTAAGCAGGAAGATGAGCAGGAGCCAGAGGTGAGTGCAGCACTAGCTGGCACCACTCCACAGAGCAGGAGCAGGGAGGACAGGCCACATGATCTATATAGGAAACAGAGAAGGGCACATTTATGACAGAGACCAGGGAAGCAAATCTAAATGGAAAGGAAGGGAGTGGAGGTGCCAGCCAGATGCAGGTGAAGCTGGTCAGGGCACTTAAAGCCCTTGGGGCCGTGACAATACCCAGGAGCATGTGTTTCAGAAGTGAAATGAATTAAATAGCTGCAATCTAGTCCAATTTGCTCTTTATCAACATAAAAGAAAGCTGGCCCAGTTGCCAGGCTGCCCAGGAGACAGCCAGTAATGAGATGACAAGAGCTGGACTGAAGTGAGCTCTGTTGGCAGAGATGTAGGGTAAAGCCTGTAGAGCACCTGCTCCCATCATGCTTGGCTCTAGCTGCCAGATTCAGATTCACAAAATTTTTACATACAGTAGTTTTTCTCCTGGAAGGAATGAAACAATCACATAAAATATTTCCAAGGTGTGATCTTTCTTTTAAATATTTAAAAGCTGCAGAACGAACCCATCAAAAAACCCAAGAAAATGAAACACAGCTACCAAGATACTATTAAGACTTTATAACAGAATAACTGAAAAGTAATAGAAAAATATATTCAAGAGACCTAAATTCTCCTGACACAGTCTACCATGTACCAGCTTAAAAAACTCTAGAGAAGCTGTGGAGAAGACTTAACAAAGAATTCTTTGAATTAATAGCATTTCATAGACTCTCTGAATCCGTGGGCAGTATATTCTGCTCCCCAAAACATGGTCAACAAACTTGCATGGGTAATGTCAATTCAAGTTTCATTGACTCCTGAAAATCTTGACTCTGAGTGTCTAATTTACCTCACTACCTGCCCCCTCTGCTCTAACTACTATTAGCCACATTCTTTTTTTCTTAATCAGCTTAATATGTTCCATTTTCAATTTTTTTCAATATTCTTCTTCCCTCCCACGGCACTCTCAGCAGCCAAATATTCCAATTAGTCTCTCTCTTTTCATGTTATAAAATTGAAAATGGGACAGAGATAGAGATGCCTTAGAGAGTAAAATATTAAAAAAGCAAAAAAAGTAAAAATGTTTTTAAGTGTGGATCTGACCATACTACAGAGGCAACTTTGTTCAAAAAGTTTGCTGGGTTTTAGGAAATATCTTCCATCTCACTGTACACAAGAGCATTTTGATAAGTGCTGTCAAACACATAACAGAGAAAAAAATATATGGAAAACACATTACGTCTCTCCAATTCTAGCTCCATCTACCAGTATTCAATATAGATCTTGTGCAGTCAAAGTATTATGGTTTATGGAAAAATTAAATTATTTTTCAATGTGGAAGGCAGAAGCAAATGGAATTTTAAAACCCTTTTTACTGCAGTAATTGCTCTAATTATTTGTCCCCATTAAAATTTATCACTGAAAAACTTAAGACCAGTTTTTTTATAAGCTATTCATATTCTATTATCTGTCCTTTCCAATGCTTGCAATGAATTATCACTAGTTCAACTTTCGGGTACACAAGAGGCGATATACTTGGCAGAATAATATTACCATTAATTACTGTAATTAATGCAAATTGTGCAAAACCAGTAAAACTCAATTACCAAAGAAATAATAACCTTTAAACTGAAAATACAATAGTAAATGCACAAGTTTAGCTTGTAATGGCTTGATTGTGGTAGAAGGAATGCTGAACAGCGTTTAGATTTTGGTTGTACATGCTAAAGTAGCTAATAATAAGCTACATAAATTTATAGAATGTAATGTATTGAACATAATGTAAGACATGGTATTATATGAAGCTGTTTATATATACAAATTTTCTCTTAAGATATTTGTTTTGTAAGATCTGATACCATTATTTAAACCAGCTGTTTTAAAAAGCAGTGCACAGAGGGTTTCTCACAGAGGAAAGCAGATTAGCTGGATTCCTGTTTTGATCAAAAAACGACATTTTCCCCTGTTTTAAATCAACAGTAATTCTTACAAAATTACTAGAGTTGCATAAGGCCTTAGCTCCATACGTATCATGCCCAACATGTAAATATTTTGAGGGGTTTTGGTGTGGAAACATGCTTGCAGTTCCAATCTAAATTCATTGCAACCTTTCATCTCAGTTAAGGGGTAAGGAGTTTGGTTTTTTAGTACTTGCATTATTTGTAATACAAATACTATAAGAAAGACATAAGAATCGAACTGTTGTGTGAAATTATGAACAAAATCAAAAGTTCATGAAAATCACCTGGTCTTACTGAAATAAAAGAATTTGGAAGTTTATGTCAAAGAATCAGAACTTCACCAGCTGTTGCATTCAGATCCAAGATGAGGATTTTTAGCTTTGTGGCTTTCATTTCAGTGTTACCCCTCCATCTTAGTCCTTACTCCTCTAAATTTGTAAGTTGGCTGAATAATAGGGAGGATTGTACGAGGTTCTATTAGTTAACCAAATATTTTAGGATATTTGAAAAGTCAGCTCTTGAAGACAAACCATATTTTCACCTCTGAACTATCAGCTATGAAATAACCAGCTTAGGAGAAAGGTATTCTGAATTTCAAGCAGTGCATGATCTTTGAGCGTGCAGGTTTATGCAAATGTTACATATCTAATGTCTCATGCATTTCTTTTATGAATCCTCCAGAGCTCTTCAATTCAATTATGTTGTTCAGCAATCTGTCTCAAATATGAATTATGTGTGGTATTAAAAAAGGAAGTAATTCACATGTTTTGCTTAACTTTGTTCTACTGAGATAGCTTTCTTTGGAATAAATAACAGCAGAAATGCTTCACACTAAACTTTGTAGATTTACATTTTGAAATTAAGACTTGCTCCGGTGTCAGATACCTTAAATGAGTACATTGCGTCAAATGTTTGAACTAAAAGGCATTCCTTTGGAGAGGATAGCATTTAAATTCACTTTGCAATCTACTGTATGCCATGTAATATGTCATGAGCAACCTGTTCTAGCAGGTGTCCCTGTCTGTGGCAGGGGGGTTGGAATGAGATGGTCTTAAAGGTTCCTTCCAAACAAAACCTGTTCTATGATTCTTTGATAATACAGGTGTTTTTTCCCTGTAATTCCAAAGATAATGGTTCATATCAATTGAAAATACAACTGCTGTTTAACTGAGAGCAAAAGCTATTGTTTTCAAGCATGTGTTAAATAGCGACAGACACTGTAAAATACCAGGTAACCTAAAAAACCTGACAGCTGTGAATATTACAAAATTCTCTGGAGAGTCACCTAAGGCCAGCAAGTGTAATGTTGCTGGTAAAATGCACCTACTATCTAATGAGTATAAATGTTTAGGTAATGTATAGTTTAAAATAAAATACGGCACACATAGGTATATGTATAAATAGGAGTTGCACATAGCAACATGATGCTTATATTTCAAAATCCTATGGAAAAATATTTCATTAATATTATTTTTCTTAACTCAGAGAACTTTAGTTTTGTCAACTAAATTTGTTTCACAAGTAACAATTCTGTGTTTTACCCTGTCAGCTATATGGTTCACCATATGGTGAATGTTACCTATAACCTGGCAATACCCAACAACTGCCTTGATTTACCCCTGGCAGGTCCAACACCTGCTGATGTTCATGTCTGCATAACCCCCTGTGCAGATTACGAAGTTTACAGCTTTTACAGGATCAACAACTCAGTAACTTGGCTTTCATCATTCAATAATAACATTTTGGTTAACATTTTTACTGTAGACATGTTCCTCCCCGAAGCCGCTCTGAATTATCAACAACCACAATGTCAGTTTATTTTGTTTCATAAGGTAGCACTATTCAATCCAAATCAAGCTATTTGCCTTAACATCTGATGTTTCTGTTTCTAGAAGTGACAGCTGCCAGCATTTCTTTAATAAAAGATCAGCAATTTGGGAAGAAATTTTCCTACTTAAGCAACCTCTGGTTGATTCATTCCAGAGACCAACTCACCCCTGAAAACAGGGAATTTTGCATTGATCTGTACATTGCTTTGAGACCTTCGACAATAAGTGAAAACAGTACACAATATGCTCAGGCTGTACCCTGAAGGGACAAAGCTGCTCCATCCTTCTTTGAGAAGAGCATCTCGTGAAAAGCTGTCACCAGTCCTTCAGCTTTTGAGAGCTCCTTGATGTGTCTGCGAAGTTAGAGATGGTATGACTGGGCTGGAGAATGAAAATTAAAGCCCTGTGTAGAAATTTGGGCCTCTGATTTTATGAATTTCTAATTAACCTGAAAGACTGTTAGATTTTAGAGATCCATGATCTGAACTACTTAATTCCAGTTTCTTGGCATTACACAGATTGTGTGTCTTTGTCAGACACCTTTATTCATATTTCTACAAGGAAAACATACCTATTTGGCTATTCTTTGCCAAATCATCTTTATGTAAGTGGATGAGCTTGTTCTTACTTTTATTTTCTCTTCAATTGTCATTCTTTGGCAGTGCAGACAAAGCCCTGAATGAGCCATCCTTTAGCAACACAGAGATGTTGTTTGGGACTAGGCCAGAGCTCTAAATATTTAGTTTCTGACACTGTCTACATTTATTGTCTTAACAAAATATAGTTTCCTTGTCTCTGCTCCCATAACTCAGGGTGAATTATAGAGAGAATTTGATACACTCTGCATCCCATTATCATCATTAAAAGTACCTGTTCTCAATGGACTGAGAGACTGAAAACAATGACAAACACCCTTACTAATACAAACATTTATTGGCACACTTCACCAATTTAACTGCAGGCATATTTTGATCAATGTAGAACAACAAAAATGTTGTAGAGTAGCTACATTCAAGGAAGTTAACATACACATAACACCAATCATTGCTTTAAAATGGCTTGTTTGCAACCTTTGATGATTAGAGTACCCTGTATACCAGGCTATAGCCCTATGTCCTTCATGTGATATTCCTAACAGCAAACTTTGGTACATTTTAATCAAATGGGATATACACAAGTATCATGGCTACCTGTTAAGATCTAAGCCTTTAATCTATCTTCTAAAATATAATGTAATTTATCAGAACTAGATCGGCTGAAATGGTAACAGAAGTCTCCAGTATTTTCCAAGCATTTTATTTTCCTTTTACTGAAATGAGGTCCAGTATATAATGATCTAATGTGAATACAGACTGACTAAAGCCAATCTAGCAAAACTGTAGATCAGTTTGGAAGAGGCAAACAAAACAGAAGAGCTGAATAGCAATACTCTTCTGTTCCTGGTAAAGGAGCTCAGCTTTAAAGGTTCTTACAATTAGGGAAAATTTACTACTTCGCAGGTCTTATATCCTGGGAACACTCAGCTGAAAATGCAATAAAGTTTTCTTATTTTTCATCTGCTGTGGATCTGACTCTCTGCATGTGTCATGTACACATTTAATTAGGAATATATTATTAGTATTACTACAATGCATCAAAAATGCATCAATAAATGGAATGAAACACAAAGACTTCACAGTCTGTTCACTTCTGCACTGAGACAGTAGGGCAAAAGCCATCAAGGGGATGATTCCTGTTGGAGCCCAATTCAAAATGAGTAGAAGTCACAGTAAATTTGAATGGAACTATCCATAAAGTTCATTCTTTTTTCCAACCATTTTGCAAAATTTAATGTAAAGAGCAACTGTTTAACTGACATGGTGCTGTGCTGTCATTCACTGGTCCTGAGTCTGCAAACAATGCTTCTAGTAAACACAATGCATCACTAAGGGCCTGGCAGCTATTTGGCCTCCCAATATCCCTTTTCTTCTGTTGTCTCTTCATACAGACTGTGCACATTCACTACTGCATAGTAATATTAACCTCTTCAACTGAAGAAAAGAGTTCATAAAAGCAGGATTTAAAAAAAAAAAAAAACAAAAAGCAAAACCAACAGAAAACAGAAGTGTTTCAGTGTCAACCCATACTAAAAAAAAGTAAAAAAACTGCCACATTTGCCTCCAGGTAATTGCTCTCCTTGAGGAACAGTACATATTCCTCCCAAAATGATATTTAATTAAAAGTAGCTGTATCTTTTAGACAAATAAGAAGTCCATAACTACTAGTGTCTGGGAAGCTAATTTTCTGTTAGTTAAAAACAGCTGAAGACATTATTTTTTCTGTGCATGAAGTATCCTAAGCTGAGCCTCATCAATTTTGTGTTTTCCTTGCTGTTTTATACGAAAATAGGCAAGATGCTGCAAAGTAGCATATTTAAAACCAAAGACTAAAACAACGGTCCAAGAGCTCATCTGGTAAAAATCACTTTCATCCTCCCTTCTTAAAACAAAAATATTTAATAAAGTCACCCGCAGCTTCAGAGAATCTCTAGCCTACTACTACACCACAGCCAGGTTGTCATAGAAACAAGAAGAGGTTCAGGATCATTTGGCATTTTAGGAAGACAATTTAAAGCTATTTTAGATAGAGAAAAAAAAGTGAACTCTAAGCTACTTTTCCAATTTTCCAATTAAAGGAATCAATACCAGAAACCCAAACAGCTATTTCTCCTTTGTCTCCAAAAGTACAGTAATAACTACAGATGAGCAGACATAGTTATCAACTGATGCTACTCTTGACTATGATTTAAATTTAGCTGTATAATATACATAACACAGTAACAGAATGCCTGGTTACATACAAGATTGATTAGAGCTGTTCTGTCAATCTGCAATACAATTTGGTGTTAGGCAGCATGAAAACCCCAAAATAGTTAGTAGGGGACACATAAGATATTTTAGCTGTAAGAATAAAATGCTGTACACACATTCTTGTGTGAGGGCTTTATATATTACCTTGACCTTATTATGAAAGACTTGGTAAACTCTAAAAAAATGTATCTGTTAAATTATTCGATAGTTACATTAGATTTTGTAAAATCGGAAGATTATGTGCAAAATATTTCATTAACTCAGGGTAAAAAAAAAAGGAAATTAAAATAAAAAATGTTCAAGTTACTGAAATATCTGCTATTAAAAATAGAAGAACTGTTGTTGATCTAACATTAATTGTTTAACATGGAGTGGGGGACTACTATTTCTTTACTGATTCTAAATCACAGTACAACTGCAAAACAGCAATTCTATCTAACACTTTGTGAGAAAATAAAAGGTGTGCACATGCACACGGACTTTCAGGCACCTGTGCGGTGAAGAACAGAAACAAAATGAAATAAGAAAGGTTTATATCACCTCATATACCTAAGTGCATCTCAGCAAAGTATTAAAAAAGATACTTGTATTGTAAATGAGACCATACCCATGCAAGTAAATATCTGCATGTAATATATGTGAGACAAAAGGGAGTATGAGCCACACCCTGACCAGTATATTCTTCATAGGCAACCAGAGTCTCAAGATCTATAAACTGATAACAGAATAACAATATCTATATCTGTTGTATGTTTCTGATTTCGTACAAACAAACTGGATTACGGCGAAGAATTATTTATGAAGATAAAAAGACTGATATAGATTTTTAACCTCAGAGAGAGGTTAAATCCAATAGATATTTTAAATTTGATCTTTGAAGCAAAAAATTTAGTTGCAATAAACAGAATCTTTCTCTTCCTGATATGAATTAAATTACCTACATTATGAAAAGTCTTAATACTCTAGAAAAGCACTGAGATTTTTTCATAATCCATCTCAGTGGATGTTCACAAGAGCAGAAAGAACGAAATACCACAGAAAGAGGCAATCAAAGACCCAGATGAAGGGTTTGATTTTTTCTTGTAAGGAAGAAAAGCTCTTTATTATTGACCAAGCAGCTGCCGAATCACTGGACAACCCAAAATAATACTAAAACAGAAGTGTAAATCTGGAAAAACACCAACAAATATTCAAAGCTAGAAAGTTGATTAAAGGATAAAGAAATGGCTTTATATTGGTTTAAAGGTTAAAAATTTCAAAAGCAGGCAGATTAATAGTGCTTAAAAAGGCACTTTTTCTTCTTCCTTTTCATAGCATCCCCACAGTCGCACTGGGTCAGAACGATGCTGTGCAATGTTTACAGCATTACTTTACAATGTACTTTTCCTTAAATGACAATGTGTTGTTTACAATGCTAATGCTAATATGTTGTCTACAAAATGAAAAACACCTCTATTACATTCTGCCAACTATTCTTAGTGTGTACAGTGTAAGGACAGAAATTGTCTACAGAGCATTTTTAGACACTCAGTAAATCATTTAACCCCTTTTCCTTGTATTAAGGGCTTTATCTGCAATATCATCTCTTCTTAATTTTGAAATTAACTTGTTTAGAAAACAATGTCATCTGTGTGGAAGAATGAGCTTATTCTCAAATTTTCTTATAGTTGTTATCTCTATTTGAATTGGAAAAGGCAAGGTAACACCAGGACTGCAGCTAGCATGTGTCAATTTTTATTATAAACTCCTGAAATTGCTACTGCTTTATCCCTTTCATATCTTTCTCTTCACTGCTGTAAATATATCCTTGTAATTTTCTAGTTAGAAATGCACCATATTGTTTATTTTATTGAATAAATTGAATCTCTGAAAGCCCCAGGATATGCAGAAGATCAAACAGCAGATATAAGGATGGGGGAGATGACTGAGGAACTCTTTCAACTCTGTACATTCAACTACCCAAATCAGTCTTCTCTATCAACTTCTTTTGCAGTTTTTCACACATGTGACAACAACTCTTTATTTCTTAAGTTTTTACCTTTCCTAATTTTCTTCTGACATTCATATTTGTCAGATGGAAACCTGTAGTGGAGCTTTTCAATCACTTCTAGTTAGACTGGTCCCTGTTCTACCCTTGCAGATGGAATCTACATGGGATTTTTCTTTGTATCTTTAATTTTTGCACCTTTACTATGATCTCAATCACTAATGTATTGCCGTATAATAATAACATCACTATGCAGGTGCAAAATGAAATAAGATATACAACACAAGAATCGGATGAAATTAAAAGTTTTGATTCCTCTTTGTTTCAAATTTTTTCAGAACATTTATTTTCTCCTATAAAACTTGCTCCAACATTTTAAGGACTCAATAGTGCACTCTTAATCCCTGGATGTGTGGTTCAAAACCAGAATGAACCTTTCGGATTTCTAGAACTGGGTTCACTGTAGCAGATATTGAAAATGGTAACATTGGATCTTCCCTGCAACTCTGTGCTCCCAGAGCTATGTTGAACTGAGATGGAAACTGTAGAGATTAGTTGGTGGTGGTTGTGCTGTACAATGATGTGTCCAGATCAATCTTACCTCACAATCCGAAGTAAAAAATTTTTTCCTCATTTCACATCCTTTTTTCTTTTATTTTCCCTTTCTTCCCCCCCCCCCCCCTTGGCTTTCTCAGTTCTTATTTCAAAGGTCAGCTCCAAATAATCTGTTTACAATGACTCCTCTGCCTTTCATTTTTGCATTACACTGGTTTCACTCCTCATAGAAATACAAGAATAGGGATTTCGCTATTCTGAGTTCATATGTCAAATGACATTCCTATCACATTCATAGAGAAAATGTAGAATGCACTCAAGAGCCACTTCTGTTGTTGCTAATTTGACCATGTATTAAAGGTCTTGAAGAGTATCAAAGGAACATCAATCTGGTTAAACAAGTCTTTTCTACTACAGTTTTCATTTCTTGGTTTTGACTGACATACATGCAGCTAGAGCTTGCCTGTCAATTTGGGGAGATATTTATTCTGTAAGTATGAAATGATAATAAATGCTGAGATAGGAGTGGAAATCCAATGATTTTACCTTAGGTATTCAGGATATGCGAAGTATTTCCACATCTAAGAGAACTTCAAAAGCTACACAAACCTCTGTAGATGACAATCTAAGCAAGGGCCTTTATGATTAGCACGACAGCATACTGTACAATATTCTATTTAAGGGAGGGAGGATAATTTTCAAATTTTCAAGTGGACTGTGCCTGGTAGGAAAGGTAGAGAAATATAAGGGGGGAAAAAAACAAACCCAAAGCACAAAGAAAAATACCCTAAAAGAAACAGGAATAAAAGAATAGGGCAGAAAGACAGATTCTTCATAAATGTCATACTTTGCATAGCATACAGACCTAAAGCTCTGAAATTCCAGCTGTCCTACAGGACAGGTTATTAAAGTATCAGCAGTTGTTTTCCTTTTTATTCTACCTCATTATATCTCACCAAAGAGATAGAGCTGCAAACAAGCATGAAGTAAAATCTTTGTACTCCCTATTACCATATTGCTTGCCAGTTCTTCAAAGCACCAAAGGCAACCAGAAGTTTCATTGTTACCCTAATAAATATGTTCACCTCCCTCTGATTTCAAGGGACTCATTGAAATGAATCATGCACCTAAGAGAATGTTTTTTTGTTTCAAGAACAGCTAATGATACCAAGATGTTTTCCCCCTAAATGCCTATTGTCAGATTTTAAAAAGTTATATATATAAAATAAAGATTATTTTAATTTCTCAGGGTGCTCAAATATAAACAAAGTTCTTTTTCTTTTCATTATTTGTGCTATACACATTTGCATTTTATTTTGCCTCTATTATGCTTGAAGATCTTTTGTTATAGATGATTTTCACCGAAAATTGGGGAGCGGTATATGAGAGGGACAAAGCATAACTTTTTAGGAGAACATGAGCGAGTATAAGAAAAGTATTTAGGATATCATTCTGACTTTAACTTTTTACAGATAGCTACACTTGGTAACTGCAAACAAGATCAGAGTTAACAACAGAGCACTGCTTGGTATTTTTGTCATCTATTCTGTCACTGATTCCAGTGTTTATTTTCTGTTTTTTTAACACATATGTGCAATTTCTACATTGATCATGTTTTATCAAATGTTTCAGAATTTCATAGATGACACCAGTTACTGAATTTTGCAATTTTACAAAGGCAAGAAATGTGACACTGCTTATTTACTGTTGAAGCTGTTAATATGGAATCATTGTATGGCCTGGATTTCTTCTCAAAATACAACCCCTCTATGTAGTTCATTTTTTGACAGTTCAGACTGCTGTTACATTTTGTTTATACTCAGTACAACAAACACTTGACGAAGAATGCCAGTTTCTGTTACAGACAAGACAGAATTTTTAAAGTGATTTTGCTTTTGGTGGTAATCAAACCACTAATATGAAGGTTGGTGATTAAAATAAGCAATAAAACTGAATGTTGAAAGACCAAAGTGCTAAAGAACTTTGATATAAAATATTCTACTGAAATTCAGCTTCCTTTGCCAGAATAAAAATGCAGTTCTAAGTGTAACTGTGTAAGAGAAGCTACTAATATACCATTATTCTATCCATATTACAGTTCAGTATTTCATACACCATGCATTAAGTAACATCTGAAGAACTCAGAAAGAGATGCTTCCTAATCAGGCCAGAAAACTAATCTAGAATCACATCACTCTCCAATAAAGGGTCCAGGCAAAACAATATAAGAAAGTAACATACCGAAAAAATGAAGCAGCAAATCATGAAACTTTCACGAATACTTGAAGTACATCACCCAGGAATGAATGAGAGTACAAAACTACTACATGCAGAAACACTTGGCCAGATGTACAAAAGATCTGGCTGGAAAGGCTAAGAAATTCTTGCCAACATCAGAAGGATTTAAAAAAAAAAAAAAGTCTGTGTACTGCTGTTGGATCAGACTGGATATATGGCAATGATACCTTTCAAAGTGGCTGTTATATCATACACTGGCACCAAACACTGAAAATCTGATATACATTTAACTCAAGGAGCAGTAGAGTACTCCAGAAAAATCCTACAAGATGCTGACAATAAAACATGCTATAATTGAAACATATTTTTAAAAACTCTTAAGAACACTGAAAATTTTTAAATCTTGCTGTAAGTGATTTTCCTTTTCTAAAGAGCTCTTCACTCCAGCTTACAAGATCTGATTACCCTTTTAATTACCCCATGGCCTGCTCCATGTCACACACGCACAGGATTATTTCTTACCTTACATTTTGCAACTAGGAGACATGATCATTCTCACAGTATGTTCATGTCTATTCTTTACAAGGTGGCTCTTAATCTACTCACACTACTGGCTGTTTTTCTCAGCTTTCTCTTGTCTTTGCCTCCCGTCTCTGGGCTCTTCTGAAGAGTTTTTGGAGTGATGGAAGCCTTGCAATATCTAAACTGCCCTATTCTTTTTTCTTGTCAACTCCCTCACAGATTTTCTGCCTCCAGAGGAGCTCAGTAAGCAAAGTCTCACTCACTGCTTTTCAAAGAAATCCCTCTTCCTGGGAGAGATTTCTAAATGGTCTCAGACAACCTGCTTTCCAAGTGAACAGGATCAGATCTGGATCTGGGCCCCTAAACTGTGTGATTTTACTCAAATCTATAATGCAAAGCCATACAGAGAGGAATGTAGAAAGAAAGTGTTCCATCAGGTTCTGGGAAGGAGAGAGACACCCTTATGTTAATACATATACTAATGCATAAATGCAGAACTGGTATTATGACATCCAAATATGTTCAAAACTCAGAGCTGGACCTGTTCAGTCTGACTGAGGTATTGTTTTCAGCTGCTTTTCTACCTCTATGGTCAGAACTGGGACAGATCTCTGCTTTTGTGCTGAGAGTGACATTTGTAATTAGCTACTGTGTCCTACATGAAGCAGTTTATAGAAGCAAACACATCTACTGATGATTTGTCTATGCATCTACTGCAAATTCAGATGATAAAGGAGTTCTTTGGCTCAAGCAATTTCTAGTATACATGCCAATGCTTTAATCCTAATTATTAACTATAATCTTCTATGAGAAAATAGTGACTATTCGTCCATCAATATGTCTAGACATGAAGATATTAGGGTGTCTAACTCTAATTGTGATGGATAAGAGGGCTAAGTAATTTAATGACTTTGAAATCTCAGTCTAGGCATATAACAAATCAGTCTGCAGTGAACTTCAAGTTAGCTTTTGCAACACCTCTTGGAAGAACAGGGGAAAGAAGGAAAAACTATGTTCTATATAAGGTTTGATTTCTTAAGAGTTCTGAATGCTTTCATTTTCAGGAGGTTTAAGAGGAAAACAGCACAGGAGGCTGTGAAGAATGTTATATCCAACACTGGAATACAGGAGGAATTTGGCTTGACTGACTGTTATTAGAACTTGTTATTTGGGCAGCATATTGGGGTTAGTGATCCTATTTACGAAAGGTATCATGGGACCACGGTTGATGCAAACCTCTTGAATTGATATAGACTAGCTGAGCCAAAAGACAGCATAAACAGAGGTTCAGAGCTCCCTGAAATCATGCTGAGACAGTAGATGAATACCTCAGGGGGCAATCATTTGCAATTCCTATGAATGATCATTCAAATATTGATGCATCTTTATCACAGTTAGTGGGGGTGTATTTCCCATCCTCATGCCATGATGTGGTGTCGCTCAAGATACTCTGGCTGGCTCCACACTATCCAAGCAGCACAAATGCACAGGGATACGTGCCAGAGATAGTAGGTATAACTAGACACAGGTATTCTGCCTGTGCTAAACAGCCTTTCTAAGAAGTTAAATATACTTTATTAGGTATGACTTGCTTCCCTGCAAGGATAAAGGCAATGAAAATGCAGTCCCTTAGTTCTTCTTCATCTGTTTTTTGCCTTTAACTTTCAACAGTCAAAGCACCCTGCCTGCACACACATACAGTGACCGAAAAAAAACCCAACATTTATTATTTTGCAATGCTGTTCATCATGTAACGAAAAAAATCACTATTGGGATAGTATGCTGATTTCTAGGTAAGCCAGTTTCTATAGCAAATGCACAACTTTATACTCGACCCCTCTTAATTCTTCTGCTTGGATAATCAGATGCCATCTGTATTGTCCACGCTTAACACACAGTTAACACATCCCAAGTCAAACCTAGACACTGAAGTTTTAGGGAAGAGAATTTGCCTAAGCAGATGGGGAGGACAACATTTTCCATGGAAAACATTTAATTATATCTAATTTGTCTTATGCATGCAGGATCAAAATGCAGACATGTAAATACCAATACCACAACCCACCATGAATGACTATGTACAGGGTATATAAATAAAAGTTGTGCCACCACATCAGTCATGAATGAGGTTTTTGTAACATAAACTTTTAAATTTTGAGAGTAGTATTTTATGTTGGACTCTTACAAAATGATTCATTTCAAAATATAAATTTACTGATTTGTAAGGACAAGAGAGATGAGGTTTTCTACTGTTTTCCTATTCATTTCAGAACAAAGTACAAATTCCGTACGGAAAAAAGATTAGTGTAATGTTAAGATTCATTTTTAAAGTGCCACAAGCTAACTGGACTTCTTAAGTATTAGTTTTCAGTTAATTTAATCTTTCACAAAATGCTAAGACTGTTGTTGTATAAAAATAACAAACCTGAGTATTTATTCCCCAAATTACTGTCAGTATGAATCAACTTTCACTTCGTAACATAAATTTCTAATCATTCTCTGTTTTGGCAAGCTGTACATGTTTTCTGATATCAGCTATAAATTCAAGAAACAGTAAATTCCATGTCCCATAATGTATGTAAAATATATTTAAGAGTATAGATGAGAAAAATCATTGATTTATAAAAAACAAAACGCACATCAGAGAATAAATCTATTGGAAAAAAAAGAAAGTGAAAGGAAAAAATAAGGAAATTTTTACGTGTTTTGTAACCAGGGAAGAAAAATTCAAACTGACGTTAGAATGATATGGTTAATACTTTCTCTTCTACAAACCTTCTCCTGCTTTTGGCGTGCTCCACAAAGTCAAAAATTACTGTTTGATCCACTTAGGGGAAACTTTCACCTCTGCATTCAATGATGGAAGTATTTACATGATTTCCCTTTAAGTGTGAACTCTACTCATTTTTTTATAAAAGCCCACAACATTTGAAATGAAACAAGCTTGGTGGAGGGATTTTTCAAAGAAAATGTGTTTTTTCCCATTATAAAAGAACAATAATGAATAATTATTCATGTCACATCATTGATTTCTCCAGAATTAAGTCAGAATGCTACCATATGAATTTTCAAACCAACAGCTATATTGATTTCCTACTTGGTTAGCAGTTGATGATTAAGTCTCTCACACAACTATTTATGTTGCTATGCTTCCAGCTGTACTTTTGCTTCTGTCACAAACTCCTTAAATTATTTCTTTTTGTCTTTGCAAACAAGAAAGCTTTCATGCAACTTTCAAGCAGGCTGAACTACAAATGAACCCACATGGGAGCCTGGCCAGCCCCTGCCTCAAGACAGAGGAACTGAAAATAAGCATATCCAGTTATTTTGGAGTAATTTTTGGCACATTATAAACTCCAGAAACTCCTCCCCATCTTTTGGGTCCTGTGTATCCCTTCAGGTAAAACAGCCTCCTGAAGCTGTGGGGATCTTTGTGGAGTTCATTGCTTTGAGAGCTTTAGCATGCCTTCAGGACATGCAGCACTTTCCGGGGACAGGAGCAGTCTAATGGCATCTAGAGCTGGCACTGTGCACTGCTTCTTTAGTAACACTCCCTGAATTTCAATCTGTTGCCTTTTCACCATGTTTCTGTGTTTTAAATAGGTAAAGACAAAGCAACAACCTCACTTCTTCAGTAAAGGAAATAATGCTTTTTACCTCCAAAATATATGGAGTGCACTCACCCTTGTCCTTAGGGAAAGGAAGAAGGAATGTTTTTTCACAAATTTATGCATAAATGGTTAGCAAGCTCTCATCTTTCATATAATTATTAATTTTATTTTTTTATAATATATTTTACCTTTATGGATTATGAAAGCTTTTTTTCCCTCATCCACGACTGCTGAAAAATCTTCCCAATTAATGATGAATAATTTATTTATTCTTTTGCCATCTTTGCATTAAAAAGAAGCCTGTCTACTAAACTCTAAGTGATGAGAAAAACAAGTATTTCCAGCTATGCATCTTTTGTGGTTTGCAGAAAAAATGGCAAATCCCTCTTTTCTCAGGGAGCTTAGATGGCCTTTTGAAATATTGATCCTGTATATAATAATATATGACTACATTTCACATTTTGCCATTCTTAGCCCCAGGTATTTGATAGCTGGTTTAAGGAGAGTAAAAGCTGTTTCAAATTCCCAAGCCACAGAGCAGCTGTTAGAAAATTGTTTTTTCCCAACTAAACCTACACTGAAGTAGAAATAATTCTATCCAAATTCTGTGCACTACATAACACATTTGCACATTTAATTTATAAAGAAGGTTAATTACATTGCTCTGCTGGCACCACCCGCTTCTATACTGCAGCCAGAAAGCATTAATGACTTTAAAGAATGCATCAAGGGAGTGAATTTTTCCCTCTAGGGTTGCTTCTGAGTCTTCTGTGCTCAGCCAAGCAATAAGAGATGTACATGTATCTGCTGTGATCATATTCAGAAACCCAAGAAGTTTGAACTTGAAGAAATGTCAAACAAAGCTCAATAATAAATGAATTTTTGATACCAGAATAAAAACAAAACAGGCAGCATCATTTCTATATAAACCTTAAGTTAAACATGTTTCTGGAAAACTGTAACGATGCACATTGTACCTTTTACCATCTACAGATAGTAAGTTCATGCATTATCCAGGTAAATTATTTCCTAATGATTACAGTTTGAAAAAGTAGGATAGATAATATTTTAATACAGAATATTAATGGAGAAAAAGCGATAGAGGGATATTCACTGTTTCTAAGACACAGCACATTCATAAAGCATATCTGGCTTAACTAGACTCTTACTGCTTGCAAATTATGATGATTCACTGTGTTCTGTAATCATGATTTTTATGTGAGGCAGAGAATAATAATCCTAGCTGGCATTAGTAGGACTACAGAGTAATCAGGGAATGATTGTTTCAGACCTCTTAAGCAGAGGGCAAGATGCAACCAGTAGATTGTGTTCTTCCTTTAATATGAAGATACTGATTGCCCTCAGCTTTCATATAAGATGCCTGCATGACTTCCAGATAGAATAAAGACCTGCCACATACAGCAAGTTGAAAGAATCGGAGGGTGAACAGTGCTCAGTCACACTGATGGTGACCTTCTGGCACACCCACACCACACCTCTGATAGATCCTCAAAAAGATTTCTCCTGAACTGGATGATTGATTACAAAAGAACAATTGTAATACATAAGAGTTTCAACACTGACTTTCTCCTAATTTAATGTGAGAAGGAAGAGATTCACCCTGCTCCAAATGGGTTTGTCACATCCACACATATGCAGAAAGAGGCTACAAACCACTCGATTACTCTCATGCCCTGAGAATAACAAAACTGAGAATAAGGAGTGGTTCAAAATGTTTCATCAAGAGCCTTAAAATCAGCAATCCCATATTTGGTGGGAAAACCTGCTGAATATCTTGTTCTGATTTGAGAGACAAAAGTAGCCTGTCTGACTGGGGTCTCAATGAGATTCCAGAATTATGGGGACTAACTCCATAGACTATAGATAATACACTTGGCATTTACAGTGCTTTTGATATAGCCACCTAAACTACCTACATACAGTAATCATGTAAACAAGCTTGCTAAAGAAAGTTTCCATTTGTGCAACAGTCAATAAGTTGGAATTTTTAAAAATAAATGCATGAAAAAAACCTTCATTGATTCAGCTGTTTCCAGCTGAGGTCATTATTTACTGAGAGGTAGCTATTTATTAATGAATGATCTAACAGTATGGCTGAGTAATGCCAACAGCATACTGTGCTTTATATATGTAACAACAGATAAGAGGAGAAAACTCCAATGCCTGATCAAACTGGATGAGCTTTATACTGCATTCTGTCATGCAGTTATTTATTTGAAATTGAGAAGTGGTGTCTGATACAGAACAGTAGGACATCCAATACAGAAAAAATAAACAGTCCAAGTAAATGTTTAAAATACCCTCCAACAAGCGTAAGTTTGCGAAAACCAAACCAGAAAAGTTGTGGTGTATACATGCTTTTCATCCATGCATATGATTTAATTTATTCAAAGCAATGGTATTCAAAGCAACTCAACATATGAGAAGGTACTTGACAAAAAAAAAAAAAAGCATTCTTCTTTCCTCTATATAATGTGTTAATTGATTGACTTTTTTATTTTTCTTTTAAAACATATTTTATCGCTATGCAGCACACAATACTCCTGTCCCCCACCCCCAAAAATAAATTGAATGGTAAGTTCAAAATCCCTTTCCTGTTAAGGAGAAGTGCCTAGTGAGCTAAGTTAAAAAAAACATAATACTTTAAAGAGAAATGTCATTATCAAGACAAGCCACAATCCCTCTCTTAAATCAGCTCCCCTCAAAGCCCAGTAAAACGTCCTACATAGAATCATAGAATCAGCCAGGTTGGAATGGACCTCTGAGAGCATCAAGTCCAACCCTTGATCCAACACTGCCGTGGTTACCAGACCATGGCACTGAGTGCCACATCCAGTCTCATCTTAAAAACCTCCAGGGACGGAGAATCCACCACCTCCCTGGGCAGCCCATTCCATGTATTAGAAATCTGGTTTTAAAATATTCCTTGACAAAGTACTCATGACCCACTTTGCTAACTTTCTTCTGAAAAGTGTATGAACAAAGCAAAAGTGATAGAAAAGTAGATGTAAACATTTAACACACCTCTTCCTATCAAAATCTATTTACCATAACTATTCCTGTAAGTTAGGCTTGTAAATATTTTTTAAAGAAGCCAAGTACTTACTGGCCCTGTGTTGACATATTTTTATCATGTTATTTGCACTGTACATATTAAAATTTCTCCATTTTATACTTATGTGGCCTATCTTCATTACCTGTGAAACATAGCATTTTTAGAAACAGAAAGTATTTTTCATGGTGCCTGTAAACAAAAGTTTTAATCAAAACAATATTGGTTTGAATGCTTGCAAGTAGGATTCTAAGGTAATTCTCAAAATTGATTTTTACTGTAGGCTCTAAATTATTTTAAATCCTGATGTCTAGGGAAATTAAGATTACATTGACATATAGATTTCTGTGGCACTCCTAGAAGTTTGAATATTTATACTGCTATTACTTTGGAAATACACTGGGTCCCCTTCCTAATTAAATGGTCATTTTACAGTTATTCAGAGAGGGTTCAAATCACCGGTATACAGCTTCACCATCATAACAAGACTATTAGACTGTTAGAGATTTGATTTTGAAAGAAGATTTAAAAAGCATAAATAAATAATTCCTGACATCTCAAACTGCAAAAACTTTTGATGTAAACATAAGTAGATCACTTTTGGAATTAGAAAGAATTGTACTAAAATGTTTGGAAATATGTCTCAAAATGGTCTGGGCAACGAACTGTTACTAAAATACACTGAGCCATCTAAAGAATAGAATTTTCCCTGCCACTACACTCTTGCATACTTTTAATACTTCAAATATAAAGATATAATTTATAGCAACTAGTTATGTCCAGTTCTCTGGTAGACAGTAAATTGTCAAATGAGAATAACATGGAAGATTCTATTGTAATGACTATTTCCTTAAAAGGAGTTAGGAAATTTTCTAATGGAAGAAAAACGCTAAAGTTTTAAAGACAGTCATTTAATATCTTTACCTTATTGACAGTGACTTCTTTTTTAAAATGCTGAAAGTTCTTTCTTTGAATCTCCATACGTCCTCATCTTTGCCTCTGAAAGATCTAAGCTACCTTATAGCTTTGGTATTCAGAGAGGGTTCAGTGAAACTACACTGGCTAGATTTTCAGAATATCATTCCTTTCATAGCACTATGGTGAGCTACAGACAAGAAGCTTCAAGAAGGAGGTCTAACTGCCCTAAACACTTCCCAGGCGGTGCCACAAGGCTCAGGCCAGGGGGCTCCCTGAGCTGGGTTCCCCAGACGCTGCCCAGAACTCCAGCCTCCCTCTGGTTGCCCCATGGCAGACAATGAGCTGTGAGCCAGCCCAGGACCACCTCTCTCTTCTTGGCTGATGGTCACCACCGGGCTGCTGCAACAAATTGTTGGGCAACCTTGTCTGCAGTGTGATGGCACCATTGCCCTACCATGTGGCTGGCCTAGGGCTGCTCCACCTGCTGGGGAATTTGTCTTGCAGGTACGCATGGAAAACACGCACCCAGACAGCTGCTGCTTTCTTCAGCAGCTCCTTCACCAGCTCACAACAGCGGGGTCAAATGACAGAACATCACCAAGATCTGAAGCGAGCTGAGAAGGACACTTCAATCCCCCCTTCAGGTCACATCAGGAGCATGTCACAAGCACTAGCAACTCCAGTGTCTAAGTCAAAAGATGATCATCTCCTCACATCCCCAGCTCCAGACAGGCAGACTATCTGCAACCAGTTTGTTTAATTTCACATTGGTGTTAAACAGATGTAAAGTACTATTTACAAGCAGTTGCACCACAAATTTTCATTTAAGATGCAGACCAATGGTGAATCAAGACCAAAGAATGCTGCTAGATACAGGAAGGGGGTACAATGCTTTGCAATCATCATCTCATGCCTCTTTTTTCTAGCAAGCAAAAAAACCACAGTGAAGCAGGTACTGCTTTGTCAGCCTTGCTATGTTTTACTTTTCTTTCCCTACATTTGTATAGGTTTAGAACAGATATTGCTATTGAATGCATGCAAAAAATTTAAAATGCTCTTTGAACAGACAGTTTTACCATTTCTATTCAAGGAAACGAGATAGCACATACAGAAAATTCAATTAATGTTATACTTGTTTCTCTAATTAAATTTTTCTAATTGCATTTCAATTTTGAATTATGTGTTACTGTAGATATAAGTACCAGGAAATGTTGGACTTCTCACTAATCAAAACATACATGAGTGATTATGAACCAGAATTCCCTGATTAATTTCAACAGAAACTGAAATTTACTCTTTGGCAAACACCTTGCATGTTAAAACGTATAAATAACTTTCCTTATCTTGGTAAACCTAAGTGGAGATGCAGATGACTGCATTTGCAGCACTTAGAATTACATCTTTGAAGTGCTATGCATGGTTTGTTTAGTTAATTGATTTTATGCATTCCTACTGATTTATGCTTATTTATCAAATTCGCATAATGCAAACGCTGACCAAAACTTCCACACACAGTGTTTGGACTTTGCATGGGATTTTTGACTTGAGGAAAAAGTTGAGCATTATTGATTAAACTTCAGAGAATGAGAATATATTTCCAGTCACACATGTTAATCTTTGATCATGCAATGTTCAAAAAGCAAATTCCAATTACCTGCCAGTGACCTGGAAATTCATCATTTAGTTGCTTAAAATAGTTATGCATTCAACCCCTCTGAAATGTTACTTCATAAAACTGGGCATAAAAAGTAACAAAACAAGTTCTTAAAACAGAATACCTGCTTTTATTTTAGTCATTTTTTATTCTCCTGTTAGAAGAGCAACAAGTGACGCTTCCTACTTCCTTACTAATTTCTTCACACACACAGATGGAAAAGCTTAAATAATGTTTGTTGGTGGATTAGACTGTCTCACTTTTCAGCCAGTTAGTTGGAAAGTTCTCACATAATTTTTTTCTGCTAATTCAATAAGATCAGTAATTTTGAGCAGAGAAACAATATCAAGCAGCTGGAGAACATCTGTATCTTAATCTTGCACAGTAATTTCCAAAAGTGTCTTTATCTTTTCCTAACACATTCTGAGCCCACACTTCTAACACTCCCCTCTCAGCAAACACATTTGCAAAGACAGTGGTTTATGTGGTAGACACGTGGTTCTAGAAGATCCACTAGAGGAAAAAATTAATTCTACCCTACACACATATATACCTCCTGATGAGGATGTAAAATGAATAGAAATTTAATTTATCAGTGAAGGAACAGAAGTAGATAGTAGACAAAAACAAACATCTTGCTATAAAGGCAAGTAGAAAACACACTAGTAATTCTCTGCAACAGAATTCAAGCAGATTCAACTAAGAGATTTCTTTAAATACTTTTTTAAATAACAATTATCTTTCATTATTACACAGAAAGAATTTTCCTGTTTTTCTATTGTGTTAAATCTTTTATTTATTCAGAAATATTTTATTTCTACGAGGTTCGATAAAACTGTCTCCTGCTAGGAAAAGCTTATTCACCATCAGTTTAGTGGAAAATCCATGACACAGACTGCATATCAGGGATCTGACTCTTAATTACATTTCTAGCTGAGAGATGCTCTTCTCAGAAGCTCATTTTATTTCTGTTTTATTTCTAAAAGTCTCCTAGCACACAGTGGTTTGCTTGGGCTTCAGATCCGTGTAGCATGTGACAAGGGCTTAAGTTTGACAAGGCTGGTTTCTGCACTCCTCATCTAAAGTGCAGGAAAGGTAGGACAATAAATGGAAGGTTGTAATTTATTAATTGTAAGAACAACCTGCAAAAACAGACCTCAAGCTGAACCTGTAAAAAGCAATCGTCATTACTGCACTAGTAAAAATTTTTTTAGAACAGAGTATTATTTTCACCTGCAACTACATAGTCATGGTCTAAAAGCCAACCTTAGCAGGAAGTTAAGCAAGATACCCCTTATGTCTTTATAGGTTTCTGTTCTAATGTGAATAGCTCATTCATATTTTTTGCAGTTGAATTACTCCTGGCCACTTTAGATACACGAGGGATTAAGTAAAATAGATCTATTTTTCTCTTGTTCTGGAAGTGAGAAAAAAATGGCTTTTGGGATTTGAGATGAAGGAAAATGTGGAAGTAAAGAATCATATGCATTGAATTTTTTTTAATTTCATTCTATGAAGTGGGAGACTGAAAAAATAAAAGGATATTATTCTATAAATCGCTAAACTCACAAAGGCCAAATTGCACATTATTTATATAGTTGAAAATACATTCAGGATGAGATCTGCCAGCATGTTCCAACATTGCAAGGATCTCCCACTTCATGTAGACAGCACAGAGTAAGCAGACAGAAGCCTGTGGCTCTTTAGTGCAAGAGATGCACTGTGCTGACATATCAAAATGTAGCAGAATTTTTACACGGTTTGAAGTAAAAGTATGTTATGCAAAGTAAATGGCATTAGGCATTTTCCACATAAGTAGTATATGCTTAATACTCCTGGTATTTTGATGTGGGAAATGGGACAGTACAGGGTGACAAAAAAAAATCAAATCTGATGGCAGTTTTGCTTCAAATACTGATGAGAATAAGCTTTATTTCTCAGTCTGATTCTTACCATCTTGAGCTGCCACAGAAGATAAGCAGGAAGGTTTTTAATTTGTGTACTTTGACAGCACTGAGGGATGGAATGATACCATTAGGCTTCTGCTTTGGAGAAATGTAACAACCCCAAGACCCTTCTAAGGTCTTTAAGAATAAAATATTTGTATACTAAGAATTTGAAATGAAATACAGACAGATAAATACCTTATTAATTTAAACTACTGGGTAAATATTACACATCAATAGGACAAATTCTTACCTCTCCATTTCTGATTTTTATGAATCTGCTTAATGATGAGAAGTTAGTCTGCATAAAACAAGAAAAATTAAAAAAACTTCTACACTCAAAAATTGATTGTGAAAAAAATTTTTCACTATTTTTTGGCCCTAGCAAAAATGATATCCTTTTCTGGGAAACATTCCAGCTCTGGGCAGAGCTCTTTTACCAAAGGGGTTTATATTTGGTGGAAAGACAGACACAGTTGAGAGTTTTTCCAAGTGATTACTGGTAGAAACATGAGCTTCTCTGGAAGATAAAGGTAACTAAGTCCACATCCACACTTCTAAATAAAAGAAGGACAGTAAAAATGTCCAGGGGCTGGGCCTCTTATTACCAGCACTGCTAAACTCACAGCCCTTACCTCTGTTTCAGCGTGTTTTGTTCTAATCAGAGCAAAGGGAAATATTCAGGAAAAGAAGGTGGCTGGAAGCCAGATGGATGTAGGTGTGTCCATGCTCTTAAAGCCAGTGACTTGTTCCCAGGCCATTTTATTTGCCAGAACAAGCACAACTTAATTTACAGAAGAGCTGCTAAAATGAAAAACTATAAAACACTAGAAGAGGAATTTTGAGAATACCAGTAAGTTTTGTTGCAACCAGGAAAGGATGTTCTGAAGAAAGAACCTAATCAGCCTCGACCACAGCAGTCAAGGCTCCTTAGAAGAGGTAGTTCAAGCTGGTTTAAAGTCCTTATTCTGATTCCTTCAACAGAATAAACCAAAGCATCTTAAAATAATATGCTAATACATTTATTTTCATATGAGTGAAAATTATGAATGGCTTAACTTTTTGATTACTTGAATACTATTTCAAACTAGCATTTTTTCTTTAAAGTTTTAACTTTAACCTTCAAGATAGCAGCTCACAGTGTTGTCTTAACTGAAGATCTCACTTTCTCTTTAGGCAGTCAACTTACTAGACAACTCAGCAGGCAGTCAGTGAGGAACACTTGGAGCATGAGTACATTTCATCCTCTGATTTTTTTCTGCCTAACCAGAGAAGGCAGTGATGAGAAGGCAGGAGGAATAGGCTGATATATCTGAATACGGCTGAATTATACATTGATAACACAAAACGTTTGCAACACACATTTTGTTTTGGACTGCCTTCAGATGATTCTTTCAGTTTAAAAGAATCTTTAAAGTATGTTTCAAATTAAATGTAAATAAATCAATCTAGAAACAGGTGGCATTTTTTTAAAAAACACACAAATTAATAGCGTTATTAATATAATATTAATATATATTCTATCACATAATACCTTGATCTCTTACTGAAGTTTTTCAGATGCCTTGTTCACATCCTTGTATCTTAAAATTCAGCAATTGAGTATGATTACGTTGAATGAATGCAATGCTTATCAGCTCTTATCAACTTTCTTTGATTTTTGATATACAGAAACTTCAAGTAGCTTGGATGGGTATAAATCCACTGACTTGAGGGAAGGCATGCCAGCTTCTACCAAGTGAAGTACTGCAGTGAACATGGTGCAATTATCACAAGCTACAGGTGACTGCTTAGATCTCAGAGTGATTTATCACTCTATTAGTATTACTCTTTAAAAGGAAAGGTGAGTTGTAGAGAGAAAATGAAATTTGCTTAGGACTAGGCACATAAACAAGGGAATTGGATTGGGGATTCCTCCAACCATTAGTTTTGTGGGGGTCTTAATGCTGTGTCACATCACTTAAATAATTAATTTCATATTATATTTATAAATCTCCTATAGAGTTCATATTGGTCCTTTTTTCTGTCTCGTAATTCAGAGCCAGGTGATAATGAAACTCCTTCTACAAGTTTAAAAGCATTTAAAAATAGTCTAGAAAGTAACGCAAAGGAACTGTCAGGCAAGAAAGGACTAAATAATAAGTAATGTCATGTTTGCAGGTCACTGCCACCAGCCTGGCCCTGGAGGAGACACTTCTCTCCCAAGCAGCTGGGCAAGGGGCCTTCAGGGCAATAGAGGCCAGTCAAAGAGTGGCCCTCTCTCTTCTCTCACCTCCTGGGCTTTTCATTCAGCTCTGAGCCTTTGTAACAGCAGTTTGACTATTTTTTTTATCCAACACTTCATATACTACTTCACTTTCTCTTTGCATCTCTCCACTTGCTAAAAAGGGCTGTAAATACCCCAGATCTTGGTGGCTTCAGTGCTTGCAAAGTTCATTCCCCGGCGAGTACGACAAACTCATGTCAAACAAGTAAAACATTTTGACAATGTTCAACACTGCCAAAAACAATGCTTACAATAAATGTTATAATAAACTCTCAAGTTATCAGTGACCATTCCACACTTTACTCCTCCTCAAAGCCTAGCTCTCCAAATCTTTCCTCAGAAATCACATTTTCACAGACAGTTCTTATTCTTCTCCCTGGTATAATTCCAGATGCTCAGTATAAAATGTGGTACTCAAAATTTGCAATAATATTAAAGAGCCCTTACTGAGCAGAAATAAAAAGTACAAAGCCTCACTTTTATTAGAATGCATAAAAATATTACAGGTAAACCTTCAAACTTCCTGGGAAAAATCAAAATTGTTTGATCTCAATCATAAACTTCAGTGCTTGGTAAATCAGCTTATAGTACATGCATTATAAAGACCCCAAGGTAAGCAACCTGTGTTCCTAAATAGAAACACTGCTTGTAGTGATGGTTCACTGACAAGAAAGAGTGAAAAAAATCCATTCATCTCAGGTATCCAATGAAGAAAAGATAACTGGAAAGCTTCATTCTGAATCTTCTTTCTGCTGTGGAAGATATTTCCCCTTAAAATGTATTCACAGACAAATCTTTGAAATGAAGAACTTTGCAAATTTAAAATTTGGCTAGGTTTGGCCCTCATTTAAACTTTACAGAGGAGTAGTTACAGTTGAGGACCTGAGAGAGGGCTTGGGTTGTTGGGATTTTTTTTTTTCATTTGTGAGTGTTTGTTTTTATTTTTTAGCTGGTTAGCTTCAAACTACTATTTTTTTAAGTATATGAGCATTCACATTAAATGTGTATATGAGGTTTTGAGAGCCTTAATGTAACTTGTTGCAGCAGAAAAACTGTAAATGTTTTGATGGGAACCTGTCAAAAGTTAGCACCTTTAATACAGAGCATCAGCAAGAAGTGCCATCAAGCCTATAGAAATGTAGTGCATATAACCTAGGGTGCTCCACAGTGAGACGCTGCAACAAAATGGCTTATAATCATATTTATTCTTTATGTTGCAAAACTAGCTAGCAAAAAGCAAAGTCTTGAAACCTCCAAGAGTAAAACTGCTACTCTTATCATAGAAGAGCTATAAATTGCTCTTCACCTTTATTTATGGCTTTATCTTGCCATCTTATTTTACTGGGGACCAGCTTACAGGGATCTCCTCCCCTTGATTTAACTGGGGTTGTACAGAGGAACTCACCTTTGTGCCAGCTCTGAACAGAAAGCACCACACAGACTGAGGGATTTAGTTTCTTTTGGCATCACTCTTTCTCTCTGAACCCCTCCTAGAGGCTGCTGTAGGCACCGTCTGATCCTACCTAAGTGTTTCTATTCTTAGATCCCTGCTTTCCAATGTCATAATCCTTGAGATCTGATTTTCAGAGAAGCTATCTTCCTGTGCTTTTATCAGACATAAATTATTCACTTAGAAAATATTATTTTATGTCACTATGACAACAAATACTTTCTACTATGAATCAGTAATATTTATTTGAACCCTGTCACATTTCTAATTTCAAGAGAGTACTCGGAGTGACAAACTAATAAGAACAGTCACAGGTCACTGTAATTAGAAACATTTTTCAAAATGCTGTGTAAGGCAATAGCAGCTATAATATCATTCATAATTCATTAAAACTTAAAACATTCAAGTGAATATGAAAATGCTATATGTGCAACTTTGCCTGAAAGACTGTATGCAAGAAGAGATATGAATGTGTTCCAGTTGTATGATAATTTCCCTTTTATTCAAATGACCTAAATTTTTGTCTTTCTTATGGTGTGATTACTTTCATAGCACGAGTTCAAAGCAATGATCAATTTGAATGAAAAATGATTATGACTGGATGTTTCATTTCAATGTTTCTACAAAATAATAAAATGAAGGTAACAGGGGTTTAGTGCATTCTATCAGCATTAGGACTCTGAATAGCTGGAAAATGAGGGGGGTTTGAGAAAAAATATGATCCCTCATTTTCATGCCTGCAGTGCAATTAATGAAATACCCTTACTAATTTAAAATAATTTCATTTCCAAAAGCTCAAAGTGCATACTTAAAGACAGCTGATCAAGCACTATTTCAAAAAATAAAATTTCACATCTAACATCTTTGTGATTACTTGGTATTTATAATTTTTCTTGTTTGTTTTGCTTAATTTACAAAGTTCTTTGTATTCTTTATTCAAGTAATTTAAAGTCACTCACTTTAAAATGGGGTGAAAGAAAGGAAAATATGCAATCCAAGAACTAAGCTGCAACTGTTAATGCAGCATGAATGACAATAGTTTTAATTCCCAGTGAATGGATACATCAGCAAATAGAAAAAGAAATATATATATTTTTGCTATGACCTGCCTTACAAACAAAATGCAATTTGAAATTTGTTTACCTGTGACTGTTCACACTTAATTCTGCTACTGATTTGCACTTACTGATTATAGATTTTCTATATCATAAAAATGGGCATGGGTGACACTGTTAAGAGAAAAGAGCATAATAAAAATTATGCTGAATTCATCATAAGGATTTTTTTAATTAACCTTACAATCACCTTCTTTAAAACAGGCAATAACTGTGGTCATACTGTTATATCAATGTAGTAACTGGATAGTAGGATACGTGATGATCCCCAGGTAAATAGATGAATATTTTCTTTGAATTTTAATAAATTGGCCTACAGGTACCAAACAGTCTTACAATATAAACAGTTTCTGTTGAAAATCATCCTTATTATTGTCTGATTCAAGTTACATTTTAATAAACAAATCTTGTAATCTAATACAAACACGGTTAGAGGAAAACAATTACAAGTAAAAGACATCATTGACTTTATATTTAAGACATGTTTGGGATACTTGGCTGCTCAGTTAACACCTCAGTTAGGCTTAAGCATAAATGACCAGATATCTGGATCCTTTAGTGGAAAACCTAGTTCCTAGTAAAAAAAAGTCTTGAGTAAGTTCCTGTGATATTAAGATTTTTTTGCTTTCTTACTAGATGTACTGCACTGAGCTGTAAACTGGTGTTTCACTGTTACATTGGTGAGCCATGCTAAGCATTCACAGCAATGAAAGGCATGAGGGTGTAGTTAGAGATTTATAAGATCTGAGAGTCAAGAGTGACAAGGCAGTTTCCATCAAGCTTTCCAAAACTGCAAATACATTTATCATGAGATTGGTTTTAAAATAGCACTGGTAAGATTTCTTTCTCATTTATCTTCAGGACTAAGACTATATTACCAAGCTTTTCTATGCAACCATGAAAAGTTAAACTCTATAATTATGTGTTTCTGTGAGAGTTTCTAAGTGAGTCAGTAAGAACTGCTAAGGCTGTACATCACATTCTCTCACCACCTGGCTGGAGTTGGCCTGTATGCTAAAGATCACACCATGACTAGGTCTGAATTTTTAAGGAACCTTCCCCAGGTCAAACAAGCACAGCTGCAGAATTAATCTGTTGTTCTATGTACCACAATTTGACTACCTACATTTCTTGAGCACACAGTTTGCTGTCATAGTGGAGGCTCCATAAATTACTGAAAGCTTTGTTTCTCTGCTCTTTACCTTAAACAGGTATTGCTATTTTTTAGGGCTGAAATATGTCATGCAACTCACGAGTTTGGAGATATTATGGAGATCTGGGGTGATTTCAATGGTGAGGAAAATGGAAAGGGTTACATTGAATAGTACTATTGAGAAAATCTCTAAACACAATAGAAACACTACTGTCTCCCATGCTGTCTGTTGTCTGTTCCTTAGATAGGCTGTCTTGAAAAACTTTGTTTACCATGGGGCATAGCTGATACTGGTATACTGGGCACCCAAGCTGAAATCTCAGAATACAAAAGCATTACACTACAAGAAAAGGATTCATTATTTAATTTGTAGGGTGAATTATATTCCAGCCGTTTCTGTTCCTGAGTTATCGATAGCCAATAGAGAAGGAGTCTGAGCTTGAAAAAGCAATCTGCTCTCTGTGCTGGATGACAGAAGTAAATACCTTCACACAGAAGATATTTAGGTGCTCTCTACACTTTCTTTTTCTCTTGAGTCTTGCCTCAACCAGCTGACTCTCCTCAAAATTCTGCCTTTCTATTTAAGTATTTTGAAGTGGAGGAACATTTTCCTCTTTGATTTACCTATCTCACTGCAGCCAAGAGCAGTGTACTTTTGTAGAGAAATTTTTTTCCCAGACAGGAAATTACCTCTTATTCTGTCAAATAACCCAGTGGGCCATATAAATCATTGCTGGCCAACAGACATTTACCTGATAACTGTTCCTATGGCAGTGCCAGATTTTCTGTTTTGATAAGCCACTGACTGTCAGCCAGGAAGCAGGAATGATAACATGCTTTTAGCCTGTTGGAGCTCCACAAAGTCTCCACGTTCCTTATTCAACTTTTTCTACATTGGATTATTTAAGCACTTCTTGGCTATACTACATTAAACAACTCCCAGGTTAAGTGAGGAAGTTACCAGATAGAAGTGTAGAAGCTAGACATACCCTTTTTAAGTATTTTTGTCCAGATTTTAAGTTTTTCCCACCGTTTTTCATATTGTGAAATTACTAGACTCAGCATTTGGTGCTAGGTAGTAACAGACCTTCACTTTGTTAAGAAACTTGAGTTAAGTTCTGGAAAGGCAAAACACCAGCTTCTTCCTTAGTTTTGGACTAAAGGTTTTCAAGGTAACTTTCTTAACAAATATGCAAAGGCAAAACCTGTATAACAGACATAAAAGTTCTGGATTCCACTTCAGCATGCCACTAGGCTTTAGTGTGTCATTAAATGTAGAAACGCTTTAAGGCATTTTCCTGAATTAGACTTTACAGCTATTGGCATTATGTATCAATTTGATAGCAAAGCAAGGAATAAAATACAGAAGTTGTAACTTGTAGACTTCACAATTGAGTTTTCAGAGCATGTAGGAATGAATAGTTCTATTTCATATTTTATTATTCACATTTATCTAAAGTACCTTAAAATTTTTACTTAGTATACAGGCGATTAAATCCATTCCCACTGTTCCAAAGTGCTGGATACCTTTACAATAATGTTGAGAATAATGGAACTTTTATAGTAAATATGATCACAAAAATAATTGCAATGCATATTCACATATATAAGCGATTATTAAATGGAATTATTAAAGGAGTAATAGATGTATTTGTTAGATGTAGGCTGTGAAATACTCTGCATGCTTTTGCACCTCAAGAACTCAACTTGCCACGGAGGGAGTAAAACAGGTGAACCTAAAACAATTCTGTTTTTCTCTCGTGAAGCGCATTATTTTCTGCAAGTAGAACACCATCCTCCAGATTCAGAACCAACTCAAGATGTCAGGAGTTACCTTTCAGTTGCCCATTAAAACTTCCATTCCCAAGTCAGAAATAAGTATTATTAAAAATTGCAAAATGATTTTCAAAAAGTCTGACTTCTCACTGCACATCCATCAAGTTTCACTATTTTATGGAACTGTTTGTTTCAGGAATTCCATGGTACTTGATACTACAGTAAGCTTCAAATTTTCTTCCATCTAAATGCAAGTTTACCAATTTATTTTCTGCTGTCAGAATTTTTATCAACCAACATTTTGTAATTTTTACTTTTAAATCTAGAAAAATTATTGCTTCAGTTCTAATGCTGTCCTCCATTAGCTTAAGAGAAGAGTAACTGTGTATTTGTGTTAATGAATACAACCAAAATCATTAGTTACTGACACTAACTAACACATTCGAAAAAGAAGGCGTGCTTTTGAAAAACTTGAACAATAGAGAGCCGTAAATTCTTGAAGGGCAGAAAACTTATCACATTTCTTTCACTGAATTTAGCTAATGATTAAGTAAAACTTGACAGCTTTAACTATCTGCAACTATTTAGCAGTACGCTGATAAATATGTGGTGTTTGTAGGATGAGTATGGGGTTTTTTCTGTATTCTACTGCAATCCTGAACTATAACCAAAGTGGTTTTGGTTGTGGGTTTTGTTTTTTTTAAGGAGAATTTAAACATGGGAGCTCAGAAATGAGGGTCATTAGTAGTCAGCAACTTCAGGGTTGTTTTTTTTTAAGCTTTCTTATATGCTGTTTGATAACAGAAGGGCACTGTCAGACCTGAATATCGTTTAGGTGAAACTCAGAACTGTAGCTCCATTTGTGCATTTCTTCCTTCAGACAGACTGCAGAGCCCTGACACACCTGAATTATTACAGGAAAAATAAGCATAAAAAGCATTTTATGAAAGAGAACTCTTGTTTAATCATAAGCCATCTGCTTCAATTTTCATAAATCTTAATGACCATACATTAGCACATACTACCTTTAAACACTATTTTCTATTATATTAAATTTGAAGTAAGTAAATGCATTTGGGTTCTTCTGAATTGAAGACAGGTCATTCTGTAATGTAAATGAAATTGCTAAATAGCTGTCTTCAAATCACACATTTCAGATTACCTTCTTCACAGAAAAAAAGGCAAACCAATTTACTTCATTTAATATCAGTTCCTACCCTGATAATAGGTTTTTTTTTAATTTATGGTGTGTCACTTTCTGTTCCAGAATTTTCATTTCAAATAAATGAAGCTATAAAATACGTTGTTCCTCTCTTTAAGAATGTCATTGTTCAGTTCATTTGTAACTCCCATTGTCCTACTTTCAGACATAAAATCAGTGAATTCAGGAGGGAACAGTAGACCTACAGAAAAAAACCCATTGATATAAAGTTCAGTAATGCTATTTACTGATGCATATGCAAGTTTTCAACTGATCTAAAATTATTTTGATAGTTTTTGAAATACTTTTTCTTTGAAGATTATAAATCTAGATGTACATTTCCCACTATTTCTTCAACTCTGTAGTCTACACTTCACACTGAAGCACAGAGGAGATTCCACATGAAATATTCAAGCCCCAAACGTTCTAAATTATTGAAATTTCACTGAGGTGACAGCAAAGTTTTTACAAACAGGTTCAAAGCAGCAGTGGAAGTTTCTGCTTTAGCAAAGCTTTCCTTTTCCTTTTTTTAATACTGCATGGGGACTCCAAACCCTTGCCCCCTTCCCCTTCTGGCTGGCTCTTGAACTCAAGAGGCATTTGAACTCAACCACTTAGGAATAAGCCCCACGTGACTCAATTTTGTCTTACAATGCAGAAAATCCCCATAATTTGACTAAACAGTAGTACACAGGAACAAAAATGTTTTTGCTTGTGCACTGTAGGTTATGAAACAAGCAGCAGTTACATTAGCACCCCTCTACTGCTCATAGATACTATTCATGCATGTTTTATTTAGTCACAGGAACAATCACAGACTGCACTTAGGCAAGAGTACAATTAGAAAGAAATATTGCTACAAAATATGGGGCTGCAACTTCTATCAAGTGTTTAAAAAGTCTGACAACCTTGCATATAACTCTCTGATGATGCTGCAACTGGGTGGTCAAGCAAATTATATCTATTGGGTAGAACATCAACCACTATTAAAAATTCTGCAAAACTGAACTCTAAACCACACTATCCCACAGTAAAGATATGAACTGTCTGCTGCAAAAACAGTACTATCGATCTTCCTAGTGTGATTTAAACTTATAGACAAATAAAATAAAGGGTTTTTTTAAGACTGCCAGAGCACAAATGTCATCCATGATGCAGACAGGACCAGAGCAGTGTCCTGATGATAGCTGCTCTGCCCTTAGAGACTCTGTGAAGGAGCCAAGTGAGTCTGGTGTGTGTGCTGGGCGGTTGGTTAACCACAAAGGCCTCGGGTTCCTCTCAGTGATAGCACTGAAGAGGAACTGGTTCCACTTCATCACCCAGACAAATAAACATCAATTTCAATTACTTTTTGTCTCTTCTTATTTCACGTGAATTATTCATTTAGAGATGGTGGGGTTTTTTTTCTTTCTGTCTAGTAGTATTGATATTAGTCTATATATAGTTGCACTTGAACAAAATAAGATTTTAGAACTAAAGCCCCCTATTATGTAATAAATCATGGCATAACAGGCATTATATCTGATAATATTATTATTCTTATTAATGCTAACAAACCCCATCAGTAGTAAGGGACCATGCTACTGATAACACATCTTATATAAGGTAGTTACATGTTACACTTGGAAAAAAATTCAAATTCTCAATCTCTGTTCTTTTACTTTCAGCTTACTTTTATTTAAAAGATGCTGTATTGCAGTACAACTTCATGTCCCAAGTAACCCCCCTTAATCCAGACACCATGATGTGCTTTTTGCAGCAGATGTCTGAAAATTCTTTGCCATCCTTTGGCTCTGCAGCAGACGCAACAAGGGAGGTAAACTCATTAATGGAACCCTGGGGTCATCTTAGAAAGGTACGGATCTCACAAACACAGTTTGCTTATGCATCACAGAGAAAGGAAGATGCTTATATACACCTAAAAGCAACATTTTATGCATGTTTGAGAAACAGATCTCATTGGCAAAGCTGCATTTATGACTGAATAGCAAGTTAGAACGAACATTAGAATGTTCAGTGCTTTTTCAAAGTCATCTCTGCACTACAAGAGCAAATCTTTATTCTGCATGGGCCCATGACCAGTCAGCATTTTATATACCGTTATAATGAAATTTACTGAAGATTTTCTTCTAGGACAGTGATAAAACTGGGTTGTCTTCGTATTATATGTCAGGAAAAAGAAAAGCATGTGGATTCATTTAAGACTGGAGAAATAGAGTAAACACAATTTAAACTGATCAAATAGCACAAAACCATTATCATAGTAATTTCATTTTCAAAATTAATACAACAATACACACCATCCTACAAAATTTGTTTATAATCAGTTCTGTTTTTTTCAAGCTCACTTAAGCTTTAAATTAATTTTAAGTGTAATGCAGTAAGAGAGAGTTAACTTTCTGATTTTTTTTAGGCATTAAAAAAAGCAAAATTTGTGAAAAGACTTAGCCGTGTATTTACTTAATATTAATATGGAGAAAATACACCAAATATACAATCAACTAAATTCATTACTACAATAGACTCTTGATGTCTTTGAAATTCAATTACAAAGAACCAATTTGAGCAACTTAATATTTGACAAGCTACAAATAACTTCAGTTAACGAGGCAGTTTTACAAATTAGCCCTATGCCACATTTTGCTTTTGTGAGATCACATTCAGTCTAAGTTTTTCTATTGAGCTGATTATTACTATGATATCCAGCACCTATTTTAGACAGCTTTTCTTACGAGTGATGTAATTTTACTCAGTTGCTCAGAACAACAAGAATATGGATTTTTAAAATAGGAATGATTACAATATGCTTCCAAAGTAGCAGAGCACAGCAACTCAGGAACTAATCTAAATCGATATTCTCCACATTCACTTCAGGGAACTCCAAGTTTGTATCAACCACAAAGTTGCTGAACTTTAAGAAGAGCTCTCTGGATTCAGCCTCGGGAATCACTACATCTGTAAGACTTGAAAATGCATTTTGTTCTTATTTTGGAAGATATGAAGGGGCATTACAGAGGTTGGTCACTCTAGATTCTCAGAATTTCAGAACTGACCTAATTATTCCCATTACAGTCAATACATGATTTACTATTGACATGTAAGAAGATAGAGCTAAACTAGTGGTAATTAATTTTGAATTTGCCTTTTCAGAAACAACATGAATTTACTGTTTGACTCCTTTGGGAGAAGAGCAGATAGCGTCAAGCCAAATTTTATCTAGACTGAGGTTTTACTTATGTAAGTGGAAACTACCTGAATATAATCAAGGAATTGATTGAGGATCTGGGAATTTGAACCCCTGGTTGAAGAAAAAAAAAGAAAAGTAATTACTATGCTGTTTAGAAGCCTTCAGTTTCAGGAACATGATTTCCAGTATGCATAGGACTACAGAGGGGAACCTTGGCACATTTCACGAAGTGTTCAAAGAAATTTAATATAATTTAAAAAGTATTTATATTTACATTTATGTTTTGAAAATAATACTGTCTAAAATACTTTATCTGTTAGGCACATACGCCCTCCTCAAGGATAAAATGCTCTGTGGAAAGCAGAGTTACTTTTATAACTGAAAAATAACAACTAAAACATTGAGATGGGAATTTATCAGGACAGAGAAAGCCTTTCACAGGTTCAAATACTGGAATCTACAAAACGAGGTGTAAAAATAGATACCCTTTCAGTGCTAACACTAAATGAATTCCTTTTGCTTCAAACTGCCAAATATACATATGGAAGAGAGTAAATGTCTAGGAAACTGTAATTAAACAGGACATTTAAAGTCAAAGCCATTAGGCCCTGGCAACTCTCGTTTCTTTGACAGAAATTCCAGAGCACATAAGGAGCCTGAATGAGGCAACTGCAAGGTTAAAATGTAGATGGAGAAAACAAGGCTGCTGGGTAGAATTACTGAAATAGAGTGAACACCAGAAGTCAAACATATTGTAGCTCTTAAGGTCCTATATATGTCAGAAGAAAATACACCCTAGATTATAATTAGCTGGTTTTGTGTTTAATGTATTTATAGTTTCAGCTGGTTGGGGATGAGCGCAGCATAAGCTCTTCTGTACGTGGAAGGGAATGAACATACTGATTTCAGTAGCTGAGCTATTACACAAAATTTTCTGATTTTACTAACTTGCTGATTCTAATTTTATGGCTGTGAAATATTTAATGTTTTTGCTTCGACACTGGGATTTTTTGCTGAAGAGTTTTTTCTTTTTTTTTGCTTGTGATTGGTTTCTGTCTTTTTTTTTGTGTGTGTGAAAAAGCCACTGTATGTGAAGGTACCATAAATGAGCACTAAAAAATACTTAAATTGCACACATCTCAAATCTAGACAGCAGCTGAATGCCCTGGGTAGTATAAAGCATTAGACAGTGATGACAAAAGTAAAGCAAAATAGTTCACAGCATTCTGATGAGCTACATGGTGCAAAATATTTTCCTTTTGTTTGGGGGGCTGGGGAGGGTGTTTAGTTGTTTTGCTTTTCTTTGTTTGTTTGATTACCTCAATTATTCAGGCAGACTGATGCTGTTTTAAGCAAAATTCTTTTTCTAGAGCTGCAGACAAATTCCAAAGCTGCACAAAAACATGTATTACAATATATGCCTCTTATGTGCAGTGGTTTCAGGGACTGCCATAGTTGTACATACAGATTTCAACCTTTCATTTTAATTTGAGATTTCCTAATTAGAAGTTGTTCAGGTGAGATGTTCTTTTCAGGAACAGTAATCCATGCATGATATCTGCAGACAGGTGGTCTTCGGAAATTTCTCCCCTCATTTACAATCAAACTACTTTTTATGGATCAATGGTAAAGTATAAAGAAAGATCAAACAACAAATGACTGATGTTACAGTTCAGGGGAGAAAAGGACCACAAAGGATTACCTACCGCCTCTGTGGAGGTCTACACTTCACTGCAGGTCACATTCTGCTATTTGGTAGCAGTTCTTTGCAGAGGAAGAAAAGCAACACCGATCCTCAAATGAAGGAACAATACTAAGCTGCCTTTCAGTAGAACTGAAAGGTCAGCACTAACTGGGATAACTGTTCATTTCAGCTACTAAAAGGACACACGTCCTGCCTTGTCAAGGGTGCTTATTTGGTTCATTCTATAGCAAATTAATCTTGCTATAGAGGGAAGGGGGCTAGCAGCCATTAGTCAGTGAACCATGACATTTCTGCACTCTGCATGTAAAAGAACTCACTCAACAGAAACCCGTAGAGCAGAATGTGTAACAGTCACACAGTCTGCACTGAGCAGACTACTAAGGTTTCTGCCTTCCATAGATTTTGGAGTACACGATTCCCTGAAGTAAAGTGAGGGAAAGCAGCCTACCTTCATCCATGGTCCTAAGAGGTTTAAGATTAAGAGAACACAATAGCAATGGGCTGGCTTATCTGGCAAGCTCAAGTGGTGATTATTACTTAATAGGAGACTTGTACTAGGCATTTAGGTGGTGTTAAGGGTCCCAAATTCACCCTGAACTTATATATTGAGGCAATCTTCAACTATAGTGTCTTATTAAGTATTAGACCATGAAAGGAACCAAAGTTATATCTTTAATTAGGTGTGACTGACCTACAACTGAGAACTTGCTGTATTTGTACTTGTCTACTAGGTCACTATTTTATCAGTTACGTGCTGTTCTATTGTGAGCAGATTTTTAGTTCTATGGCACGGCATCTACAAAATGTAACTGGTACAAGAATCTTTCTATTACCTTAAGTAGGAAAAAGGAAAGAGATCATTCAGTCGAGAGACTCAAAGCACAGGGGGAGTGATACCAGAAGGTGGAGGAGGTGACCAGGGAATATTACACAAAATCCTTAATTTTAGCACTTTTTAAGTTATGGGAGTTTCATCTTTAACATAGTTTTTTATATGAAGCACTACATAATATGTTATTTTGTTAATACTAAATGTACAATGCCATTCACAATAATATTAATAAAATATAATGCACACGTGTGTGTGCCCCCCATCCCGCCTTAACCAGTGGTGTCTGACAGCACACGATTTAAATCTTGGGTGTTCCATGGAGCATTCTAAGCAGAAAGCAGGAAATATGTAAATGAGATAATTAGTCTGGAGATGAGACAATTGGTGCAGACCTACATCTATGCATGAAGATTCTGGGGATAAAGAAAAGGCCAAGTACTTTTCCTGAAGCCTCTGAGAGCTGTGCTACAGATTTATTAAGTAGGAAGATTTCAAAACAACTGCTTCATTGCAAGCCAATTAAAATTTGAATTATACTGTCTTAAGTTTTGAAAAGCTGTCAAATCTACAGATAATTCCTCAGACCTTAATCCTGCAATGCATGCACAGTCTATTTTAATGTCTGCCTGAAATAACACACCACAATGTGCTATTGGATGAAAACACAGCACACATACATATGGAAATACATTTAATACAACCAAATTTTATCTTTAAAATCTAGTTCTATCTAATGTGCTTAGATACAGTCTAGGTTTCATATATGTTTATATGTAGATTGTTAACTGGATTGATTTGTCCTGTAATAATAATAAAAATAAAGCACAACAATAATGTGAAATTAGAGCTCCTGGACTATTATTACTATAAATATGGGGCTTGGACTTCTCTTATTAAGCGCTTCATACCAATTTAAGTATGTTGCCATTGATTTTAGTGAGGGTTCAGTCTTTGACAACCACACTAGGCTTGTTTCAGAGATCTCACAGGGCATTTACATCCCTTCTGGCTGTAGACCTGCAAAGACAGCACATATGACTGGGATTTTGTGGATCAAAGGTATTTCTACAAAATTAAAATTTAGTTTTACTCCACAGACTATTCTTTGCCTCTAACCCAGGTTCTAGGGCAGTGTTTGCTGTGTGGTTTACTGTAAAATAAGGAAGCTTTCCTTTTTCTAACTATTTTACCAGTATTCAGAATGCTCAATGAAAGTGTGTGTCCCACTGTGCCTCAAGATCAGTGAGAGATTAGCACTTTTTGAATTTAAGAGCTTTTGGTTTTCACTGTTGTTGGTCCTCAGCAAGAGAGATTCATAAGTTTCTTTGAGGAATATTTGCTGTGGTATATACACACCTTCCCAGACCGACTTCAACCTGCTCCATTATCTTTATACGTCTATTTTGTACATTTTATATATTAGTCCAAAACTTCAGCTGGCATCAATCAATATAAAATATATAATAATTGACAGAGGGCTTGTGCAATTAGTGGTTTCGTTGGATTTTTGTAAATACAGGGATTACAGAGCAAGTAGAGTACAGAAGAAAATTATGAACAATATAAATAGTGCCACTGATCTTTTAAAGAGTAAAAAGGGAAACAAGGGAGACAAGAGTGCCAAGCTAGAGCTAGTCCACTATATATGTTAGAGAGGCAAGTAGTAAACTCACGAAATAACCCACAGTTAAAGCTACAGGGCTACAGAGAAGAGAGAGGGTGTAGGAAACAGGTCAGTAAGCAGCAGATCAGTACTTCACTGGGAATTCCCCCCAACAGTCAGGGCTGATTCATTCTCTGCTGCATTAGTGACAGTGTTCTACAGCAGTATAATGCACTCTCATGAATCCATCATTACCCTCTGCAGGTGCATCTGGAAAAGCAGGGTAAAACTGCTTCACAAGAAATATTGACATTTAATTTCAATTATTTTAGACTACATGCTGTCACTTCACGTTCCTCTATAAAGCACTTTAAAACTATACTGCTCTTATAAGCTATCATTACAGATATGCCACCATTTTATCATAATTTGGAAGTCTAAAATACATCCACAAAAGAAGAATTAAGGCTAAGAAAAAAAATAAACCACAAAATTTAGAACTATCAAATTGGAAACCTCCAGAGTTTTCAAATTTGCATCCCTCTGTGATTATGTGATCACAGCAAGGTGAAGATTGTGTAGATCACCACCATTCACTGTTAGGAACAAGGACAGTGATTATTTGAACAATCAGGTCTACCCTAGTAATGGTCAGCTCAAACAAGAAAGCTTCACTGAGGAACTTTCCTAATTTAATTAAACAAAAGCTTGTTTTTCAAGTTCTCAGAAACCATCAGTGCCTTCTGTTCTCATTCTTGGGAGAAAAGATTTAGTCAGCAATATTCAGCAGCACCAACCATACTCCCAAATGCTCCTTATCTTAGTAGAGTCTTTTTCATCACTGGAGATGTATTTCTGTAACATCTTTGGTCCAGAAAGCATCACTAAGCCAAGATTTGGGGAATTATTTCTTCTCATTTTCCTCTTATTTTTCCCTATCTCTGATCAAGTGCTTCCACCATCACTGGCAATTACCATTTGCTTGTATTTTCCTCTTCCCTTTCTCTACGTTCTTTCTCAAGGAATACTGGTCCTATTCAATTGGAGGTGGTTCACTTAATAACTAAAGCCTGAGACGAGTGAAGAACATAAACCAGAATGGTTCTTGTAAATTTTTGCTTGCCTCAAAATAAAGGTTCATGGAGAATTCTAACAGCTGTTAGTCTCAGAAATTTAGTACCGCTTTTAAAACCTATTTTCTTAAGGCATTGGTGAAATTGTATATAGTCACCAACACCTAAATACCTGTCTAGTTATAACCTCTGTGTTCCCTATAATTAATGGAAATGGATACAGGATGTGAGTTTGATGAACATTTGGGTGTCTGTGATTTTCAGATATTTCCTACTAACATTTTAAACTGACGTAGAAACCCGAGGGCTGATGAAACCTTGCTTCACCCAGGCCCAGATTTCATCACAATACACATATTTTTCCTGTGTGATAAGCAGATCAGATATGTGATGATACTATTCTTTCTCATTGCTTCTTTGTAAAAGGCTCACACTGCCTTTGCAGAGATTAACAACTCTGCTGAATAAAATGGGGCCAACAGAATTGAACACATAATGAGAAATTTCATTATCTGAATTCATGTCAGTGCAAATCCTTACTTCAAAATATAAATTAGAAAACTGTTCTGAAGCCTGCCTTTGACTGCAGTTCCCATGCTCAGAGGGGATAGTTTTGATCTAGGCTGTTCTCAGGCAACAAGGTATTCACAATTTTAACACTCCTACTAACACAGTGCAACAATTAATAACAATTATCTGATTTTTTAAAAGTATATTCCCTACATGCCGCAGTGGAGAGTGCTAAGAGATCTTAGTACATACTCAAACACAAGACAACAAATGTTTTCTTAGCTATCAGCCAGCCATCATTCCTCAAAACTCATCCCAACTCAAAACAACCCTCACATTTACACAGACCACGTTACAGAAGAGATTGTGTCCCTGTGATGAGGAACTTCAGTAGCTTGGTCACTTCGCTTGCCAAACTTCTCAATCCTTAGCAATTTTAATTTTGGAGGCCTAAAATACATATTTTATACAAGACATTTAGGAGACAGCCACCTTAAGTAGTGTGTAATGTATGTAAGCAAAGAAAGTGGTTATTTTTAGGACCTGCAAGAACAATCCACAGTAATATTCCCATTCCAATTCCCAAGTCTGAGTTTCTGAATAGCTCAGGTATGGATCCATTCTCTCCACTCCACATTAAACTAAACACTGAGCTATAACTGTTAAACTCGGAACATATTACAGTTATATTGCAAGTACTCTTAAGGCCTTTTTGACTGCAGATCTACAATTACAATGAGGTCTCATGTCTGATTAAGGAGTGCATTTCACTCAATACTAAGAGCCTTGGGGTGAACAGCATTGAAAATCTATTGTGTATGCAAAGAAATGACCATATTACTTTTCCATTTAGCTACAGGCATGAGTTCCTTCAACTCTGCTGAAAAGTTTCAATGATACAACAACACGTCAGAAAAATTTAAGAAATATAATGATATATATGGTAAGAACCCAGTATTTGCCTGGTAAAATAACACACAAATATGTTTAAATAATTTATGAGACTCAATACACAGACTGTCTGAAAGCCCTTTCATCATTTCACACTGCCAAAAAAGGAAGACTACCATTATATAGTATAGAGAAGTTTAAAGTTACTAATTCCTTGCAGGAGACAGAGAGGATTCTGGAAATCTGAATGACACTGAAACCCTACCAAACCCTATAAAATCTTCACAGGTATGAAAACCAACACAGAAAGTTGACCAGCAGACACATACCTGAGCGGAAAAGAGCTGCTGGTGTTTGGAAAGCAACAAGAGATCCTTCCAGCTCTTAAGTTCTGGAAGTAGCTCAGGCAATGGAACTTAATCTTCTACTGAATCACCTGTGGTAACAACCTACACATACAGTGCCACTAGGAAGCATCTAGAGGAAAGGATCACACACACGAGCCCATCTGGTATCATATCCAACAGCAGCAGGGAATGCACAGAAACTACCCAGAAATGGCCACTGGATGGACTTCACGTTTTTTGAGTCAAGTGTGGTTAAAAGACACGTTAAAAGTTATGTTCCAGATAACAACAAAGATGAAAATGCTGAGCAACCACAGTTTGTATCAGAATCCTGTAAACATTCACAGAAATCAAATAACAAATTATTTAAGTGTAAAAATATAATTTATCATTGAAAAGCACAGGACTGAAACAACAGAGTGCTACAATCCCAATCAGGAGGAGCTCACCAATCCAACAGGCATGTGAGTGATGCTGAAACTCCTTATGTTTCCTCCTTTTTAGTTCTGCTTAGTCAAAGCATGCAGTTTATAATTAGGAAACAGGCTAAATTGCTTTATAATCAGTGTGTCATTGTATGCATAGACAAATTTACAACAGGCAATTTTAAGACCATCTTATGAATTAATGTACCCTGTGAGATAATGAATGATAAAAATTTTGTAGTGATTTAACATAACAAGATATGAAATAGTTTTTACAGTTCATCTCTGTACTTCATGCACTCATAATATAAAATACAGTATGTCCCAATTTCTCAGTTAAGATCAAGCAAACAAAAATATAGGTGCCATCTAATCCTGGGGGTAGATGAATCCCACCGACTTAATAAATAAAAAAAAAAAAAGTATTTTTTTCCAATTTTTTAAGTACTCTTAAGACAGACAATCACTAAATGGATAGGGAGAAAAACCCAGGAATTTGGATCAAAACCAATACAACCTAAGTTGTGCCATATAACATAAATATTTATATATAACGTGTTCTAAGTGCATTCATATGAATTAGAAAACAAGTAATCAGCAACACATTTCATCCATGATACTGTTTCTCTTACTATAGATCAGCTCCACTGAAGAGAAACAGCTGCACGATATCCCAGCAGCAGAAAGCACAGAAGCCCATTTCAATGCTGCTTTAATTCTCATTTCCTCAGTTTATATGCACAAGCTCCATCTTATCTTATCGTGAAAATGCATCTCTCAAGCATATGTACGAAGCACTTTTGCTAAGCAGCAGTGAAAGAGGTGACATAGCACAGGTGAGAAAGGCAAAGTTTAACAGGCAGCTTCACCAAGGACACATGACCCCTCTAACACTGCATCAACTTCACTGCACTTGAAATTAGGTTTAACTTCTGGAATGATTACAAATTGCTTTCTCACAGATGTGGAAGATGTGACAAGACATCACAAGGTCTCTGTTGTGGTCTTCACTTGGACAACCCTGCCATCTCACTTTTTCTTTTACTTTTCCTCCTATTTAGCAACATTTGTTTTCATTCATGGAATTCAGCATAGCTCGAGTTCCACAGTGAGACTTTCTGCAGCCTAAATCATCTATACAATCTCTTTTTTTCCTAAAAGGTTTTTTTTTCCAGTTTTCCCTTTAATCACAGCAAACACACTATATCATCCTTTTTTTTTAAAACGGCATTAATTTTTTTTTTTTTTTTTAATAAAAAGCTTTCCCTGCCCTTTTTTTCCCCACTGTTTACAGCAAAATGCTGCCTCCTTTTAAACCTTACAGTCAAAGAATTACTGTCTGGTAGAGGATGTGAGTTTCTTCCTGTGCCAACAGAAAGTGGCCAACCCTGAGTGCTGGGCAGCTTTCCAGCATGAGAAGTTGGAGTTCAGAGCCTGACCTTTAAATATTCTGCAGTCGGTGTGAAAGTTTCCATTGATTTCAATGGCATTTGGAGCAGGGTCTCAGCCCTTAGTATGACCTTATTTTCTACATAAAATGTAAATTTCTGGAAACATTGGCAAAGGATGCTAAGATAATCAATTCTATTCCAGCTGTAAGTTTGATTTTATTGGCTAGAATATTCTTCACATATGTGTGAAGAATATTCTAAGCAATACAGTATTGTAAACCTGAGCTTACAAATTTAAAACAAATGCAGCAAAATCTTTCAGAACACACACATCCACTACAGTCCCATCAGCATTTTTAAGGTAGTTTGTAGGATTATGTGCAAGTTCAGTACACTCTTCCAAACAGTGAAGTCAACTAAGTCTACATGTTTCTTCCATGAAATGGAGTTCTCATTAGCTGAAGACCTGGCCACTGCATTGTTTATTATGTAAGAAGTTTCCTGACATGCAGTCAGAGCTATGGATGTGTACTCATGGGAGACTACTTTCTTAGTTGGTTCTAATGGCTCACCAGCATTAGAACCACGGGCTCACACACCGTATAATCAGAGAGCAAAGTCCAGTACCAGTTGTACCACTGGCAGTTCTGTTCAAATAGCACGGACTCAGGAGCTGCATTACTATTCAGTGGAAAGAGCTTTCACTCTATGATGTGAAAGACTGACCTTTGTGCCCCCTACAGCTGGTGGTTCAGAGCCAGAGATAGCATTTATTCAACTTGAGCTGTCAGATAGAAAGGGCAAATGTACCGGCAGGTAAGTGAATTAAGCACTGTTCAGTAGTTAGTAATATCTAATTATTCATGACACATTTGTCATATGCTGTTAGAGGACATTAAAAATGCTAATGGTCTGGCTATTCTATTCAGTAACACATCTGCTGAGAAACACAGAGTGAATGTGTGTCAGGTACTGGAGATTACATTCCTGCATTCTTCCCCTCATAGAAAATATAGTTCATAACTTTATTTACCTTTCAAGTGAACTGCAGCTTCCTTACAAAAAAGCAAAATAAACAGAGCTTGAAAAATCCATGGTCACTTCAAAGGCCAGTGTAACAATGCACTGTAATGCCTGCTATTCATAATCCAGTCACTACCTTACACCATTGCTCTGTATCTTTCCAATGCAGCACAGAGCAGGCATTTCCATTTGCTGTTATTTCTAGCTATTTAACTTGCTTTCTGGGTGCTATCCTAGGGGTTTGCTAGTTTCCTATAAAACAAACACTCGTGAACTCCATTACTGTAAATGAGACAAATGTTTGACCCAGCTTTCTATCAAGTTAAGCAGCAAAAGAATGAAGATACACAGACAAAGACTTGCAAAACTCAGTACTGAAATGTTTAGCTTTGCAGCTTATCCTAATAAGACCTTGGAATATCTCCAATATAATCAGGTATTTATTTTTTAGAAATCAGCAAGTTTAAATAACTTCTACTGTTCCTCACACTTCAGTGGGAACAAAAGCATCTTCAATGTGAGGCTATCTTGCTCTGAAATAAAAATGTAAATATTTCTACTGAGTCTGCTTCTGGCATCCTTAATGAAAGGACTAAAATTTCTGAAGATAGCTGAACTAGTGCCAATCTATACAGCTACTCTTTTACAGTCACAGATGGAGCTTGTATTCATCACTATCCTCATTTTTACTGCTATTAGCACTAATGAAAATATATTTTATAAACATCTTCTGCATAAGGATTGTTTTGGTAGTTACAATAGTATTGACATTTGCTTGTCAAGTATAATATGCCCTCATCAGGCACATAAGAAAATTTCCTCTTCCTCCTGGCAGTTTAAGTGCCAAACTCAATCAATTCAACCACTTGGCGCTTTGCTAAATTGCATGTACCTTGTGACTTCAAAGCCTAACCTCATGCTAATTGACCTCATCTTTAATGGGAATGAAGAGGTCTAGTTCCTCCCATTTCAGTACAACCACATCCTTGGCCATTAGCTGAGAGAAACCAGCTAAGCAGCCAGGGATTCACACTGCTCAGATAACCTGCAGCACCCTGACTGATTAACCACTTCCCAACAGACCTCTCAGAGCAGGCAAGGACCTCCCAGTGTGGGGCTCCAAAGGTGCACTTCAGCTGGAGAGTCTGGAGCAGTCAGATCATATATTTATCATATTGAAGTTCCTGTCATGTGGATATCTCTGTGTACCCATTCATGGAAATTTTCCAAATGTGTCTGGATAAAGTCCCAGGAATACCGTAGTTGATCCTACTTGGAGCAAACGCTTGGACAAGAGGCCTCCCAATTTCTGACCCTGAATTTTCTTCTGACTATTCAGTATTGAAGAGTAATAAAAAAGCATTAAAACTCTAATTCCTGAAAAAATAGAAAAAACATGGATAAACTGATTCTTTTTCAGAAAACACTAGTGTAAGTTTAGAGAATATTGGAAGGAAGGAAGCTAACAGGGGTCCTACTATCTTTTACTGTAGTAATGATACTAAATACTGACAGTAATACTGACAGCAATGACTACCATTTCTTTATTCAACCACCTCTTGTAACTTTCCTTTTCTAGATAATGTCCAAGTACTATCCAATATTATTTGCTAAAGTCAAGCCATACATAATTCTGAACCATCCTAATAATTAAATCATTTGTTAGGAGAAGAATGATTTTGAATACAAGAATTATGCACTATGGGATACAATCATCCACACACTAGTCTAATATTAACAAAAATTACATGTCCAGATTAAAAGAGAGGTAGCTTTAATCTCAGTATTGTATTAACTTAGTTTCTCTACAAATAAATCTCTGGACTATGGTTGTCTATAATATTCCCCAATTAATTACTTCAATTAAATGGAGTTCAAGATGTACTATAAAGTTATGACTCTTTCTTTACAAGTTCTTACATGTTATTCTATAGCAGGGCTGTATTCTTCTGAGTTTATTTACCTGGAATACTTCAACAATGGAGAAAAGGACTTCTTTTGAAATACTGTGATTCAACTGTGATTCAGTTTAAGAACTGTTTAGCCTGAGCAAGTGTATCCTGAAATGGCCTCTGTGAACTAGATTGTTTCTATATGCAAATACAGAAAGGAATATGTATAAAAAAATAATGTACCATGAAAACAGATAATTCTATAGAACTAAATGCACAAAAGCTAAAGTTGCCATAAGTAATCAGGTAACAAGTGTGGAGAAAACCACTCCACTCCCAGCAATAGCAATCCACAAATCAAAGCAAACAGCATCAAAGTAACACAGAATGTCCATTTTTGGTGAATAAGGGGCAGGGTGGAAAAAAAATCCAAAAAAACAAAACAACATTCATCAGTAGGCATGTTTGTTGTGAACACCTATTTAAAGGGCCACAAAGTACCTTGGAGACAGCTCAGCTCTACTTATAAAATATAACATAGTACATTTTATTGAGAGTTATTTCTATTCATCATCAGTCATTCTGTAGCTGCAATAGGGCAAAGGCTTCATCTGTACTTGTCCTGTCCATCACACTGAAGGGTTTGGCCAGAACCCCAGCAAGCTGGCAAGAATCAGTTGGCAAGTTCATGACACTGTCATTTCAGAGCATCTCCTCGGTGCCCTCACCACTGGCACTGAACTTGACAGTGATGGTTCTCCACAAAGAACACAGGCACTGTTCTTTGACCGAACTGTCTGTTGTCAAAACACAGCTAGACTGAGACGATTTTCAAACCCATCCTTTGGTAAAAAAGCTATTCCAAACACCCTGAGCTTTTCAGTGCTTTCAATCTATTGACAGATGCAGCCACAATGTGAATAAGAGGAATGAAGGCAAAGGAGAAAGAAGTTTGTGCAGAGCTGTGCAGCTTAATTGTGTGACGTGGAACAGATGTGCCACACCTGGGAGAAACGGGGAGAAGGCTGGCCCTGGACTCTATGAAATCCTCCCATCAGGAAATCTAACCCCTTAATATACAGGAAGGCACTACCTTTGAAATACAGGGAGTAGGAGGTCTTAGTATAAGCGATCTAAGTCCACTTCAGTGTAGTTATGATAAACTAGACCAGATGAGAAACTCCCACCTGCAATGTTTTAAAATTGATTAACAGACTTTTTTCTTTCACTGATGAGTCATGCAATTCATAAGCAATTCCAAAATACAAGAAAAAAAGTCCAATCACAAGTAAAGCAGAATCCAAAAAAATAAAGAAAACAAAAGAAAACAAAAGAAGGAGATTAAAAAGCATGGAAGGTCTGAAAATAAAATAAACCTTCGCATTTTAAATTGTACCTCTGAAATATTTATATATCGTTAATTACAGTTCACACTGTGAGCCCTACTTTCTCATTTTCAAAAGTCTAACTAGTTTCTCAGCTCTACTGGATTCACTCAAGATTTTTTTCCAAGGAGATTTACGATTTAAGAAGCCATTTAAGATTTAAATTTCCTCACACCTTGCATACATGTTTGGACAGAGTATCATTCTCTGTTATTTACTGTATTATTAGGATGTTTTAGTAATGCTATGGAACTGTACACCATGTGGGCAAACAGTAAGACCCAATCTTTGCTGCCATTCAATTTAATTAGATAGTACCAAGAATAAGACAGAAGACCAAACTATTGATTGTATTTCTAATATAAATAGCCACATCATAAATCAGTGGTAGAGAAGCCAGTCAGGTCAGTCAGTCAGCTGAGCAATTCATTCCTATAGGACACAACAGCCCCAATGTTCTCAATATGAACCATTATTTGTCATTTATGTCAGTCTTTGTCATAACTTTAAACAACAATGTCATGAACTTCCCCAGGTCAGAATGAAAAAGCAGGAAAACAAACTTCAGTCTCGCAGGAAACAACTTGTCTGATACACTTGCTCATTATACTTGTTGCTCTCAGCTCAGCTTCCTCTTTCCTTGACTCAGAATTTCAAATTCTCAAGAATTTTCTTATCTGTATCAGTGGACCAAGGGAAGAAAACCATCCCTTGTCCTCCAGGCAAAGGGCTGAGCTTTAACAAGAAGGCCACTATTTTGTGATTCCCTCTAGAAAGGCTTCTCAGTATATACAGTGTTCCCACAGCTGCAATAGGCACCCAGCATTATGTTAAGGCAACAGCACAAGCCTTAGGACTTCCCAGGCTATTTCAAAACTAATAACTGTTTCCTTTGTTGTGGCATACAGAGGAATTTTGTGCACAAAAAAAAAAGGAACCCGAAAGATTCCAGTTTTCTGATAATGTATTGTTAGGGAGATTCTCTGGTTAATGATTTGAAAAAAAAAGTTCCAGTGCTCCATTTGATGCTTCATGAAATGAAGCAACTTTGTCATACTTCACTGCATTTAGACCTAGCAACATGTCAAATTTTTCTAAAATAAACTGTGGGTCATTGACTGAGAAAATTTCCTCTGGCAAACCATATGCAGTGAAAAATTCCCCTATGATTTAATTTATTTATTTCACAGTAGTGTAGTCTATAGTGCCATTACTCCAGATGCTGTGAAGCTGCTGATCTTTGAAAGGGAAAATCAAGGTACAAACAGCAGTCTTAAACACTACTGAGAATAACTTTTTAACCTTTTCTTTTATCATCCAGAGTGCCCACTGAACCTTGATCACTCATCTCCCACTTGCTTGTTGAATTCCTGAACTGTTGAGTAAGTGTATCTCCTTCACTTGAAGTTGTGGTAATGTTTCATAGGAAATCACAACATTTTATTTTATCCTTCTCTACAGCCAATAGCCTGTTGAACTCCTAGGTATATGTGTCTGCCACCCATTTCACCTCTTACAACCTTTCTTAGCATGACATCAAGAAAAATATTTTTAAATAAATACCTAGGCATTCACAATTTATTACATGTTTCATGGGAGTTTGTACTGATAGAATAGATTCAATGTACTCCAGCAGTGATTTGTAATTCTGAATAAATTTTGAAGAAATCTAAGTTCAGGACATATATAATTTAGTTTAAAATAGTTTGATACTGTTACTTCTCAAGACTTCTAAGTCACTATCTTTGAATCTCTTTTCTAATCTCATGCTTAGACAATAAATTTACTTTAGGGTAAATTATCATGCAGGTAAAGTACTTTGCAAATATAAGGCAACTTACACATGAAAGTTACATTTTCAGGAAACTTTGTCTCCTAAGATCCTAATTTTCTTTTCAGGTAAGCAAGATTGGGGTTTCTAATTTCTCCAGTTAGAAACTTGAGACATCAATTTCTAAATCACTAACTTTAGATTGACAAAGAGAGATATGTGCTTGTCACTTGGTATGCGAGTCAAAGCTTGGATCCTCTGCAGCCCTGATTTTATCTTCTTTCTTTGGACGTTATAGGAACACACTTCTGTTAGAACACACACACACAAACATATACCAAAATGGAAGGTATTAAATTTATTGCTGTTGATTCTGTTCCAGTTGGCATAAATATTCATTGGCACAAGGATGAAAATCCAGTTTCCCCTTGCTCAGGAAAGCAATTTAACCAATATAGTTCAAAGTCAAACTTGGCTTTACTTTGGCAAAAATATTTCTCATAATCCATAGAATTTCCTATAGGTTGATAATTAAAACAGTTAAGCTACATACAGCTCAACCAGATCAGCTCCAACCACCTTACAGCAGAGAATTAACCAATACATGGTTTACATCATGTTCAGCTGTAATCCCTATAAGATCTTACTCTAATTATTCATGTGTCTAAGATTCACTCAGCTTCATTTCAGTCATCTGAAAAGTATTTCGGAAGAAATATGGATGTGTAAATTAACTTTCCCAGTGGTAAAAGTTTGAAAGTGGTTATATTTTCCCTACTACTAAGGTGCAAGACCTACGTGAATTAGGAAAAAGGATAAGCGGAATGTTTAAAACAGGTTGGGTTTTTTACACAAAAAAATATTATGTGATAAATGAACAGATGATATTCCAAAGGAATAAATCACAGATTTGAAACTTATCTTTCTCTGGGCTTCCTTTAAGCTTCCTTTTGTTTCATGTCCTTTCTGTGAAGCTTTTGGTGTTTGCTCATCATGTGGATACTAAAAAGCGAATATCAAATGCTTTTCATTATTTAAGAATGTCATTAAGTAACACGGAGCTTCTCAGAACTCCCATGCAGAGTAATGGCATTGCTGTAGCACTTTACAACTGGGTAATGTTTTGGGTTTTTTTACAGCTGCCCTTGTCGGAGCCCCTACAATTTGCTTGTTTGGAGAGATCTCTTTGGGAAATGCTATGGAACTGCCTGAGGATCAGTATACATTTATCTCTCTTCTCTCAAGACAGTTACCTTAGGGATGCAAACAGCAGAAGTACATCAATCCAGTTCTTCTCTGCCTCACATCTACTCAGCTATTGCATGGACAACTATTGCAAAACAGGACCAGGAATCAGTTTGATTTTACTTTATCGAGTAGCTCTTACAGTACTTTTGCTACCTAATCCATACAGCAGTAGTCTGTAACTGTACTGTATACAGAAATTCTAGACTCCATTCTGCAAATCATAATTTTTTATTGCTCAGGGATGCTACCATGACCTTTACCATATTATTAATCTGCATATTTACTGATCTCTTTGCTCTGTTCATCATATCTTCCTGTCAAGCCTGCAATACAGTTGGCCCCCTTTTAGGAACAAAGCAAACAAACCCCTTTTTTAGGCATAATAAGTACATTTAACTTCTCTGGTTTCACTTTTAACATGGATAACTGCTCCCTCCCTTTATCTCTTAGCAGAACCAATTTGGAAAGTTGATCCCAATACATACATAAGGACTTTGCTTTTGCTCTACTTAACAATTCAGTGTTTTCATGAATACGGAGGAGGTCTTTAACACACACTTAGCAGGCTGCATCTTTGCATAGGCATCTGTGTGTACCTTGCCTTTCAGATCTCAGTGGTAGAATCATTCCTGCCATACAGTAACCAAGAACTGGAATTGAACTCATCATTTCCAAAATATCTTTCCTTTCCACAGTAATGTAGTTTAGCTGGATGTAACAGAACCAAATTCTCAACTGAACGAGTTGGGCTGTCACAGGTTCCCTTTTTCTCCTTGTGCCAAGGGAACTTTGCCTGACTGATTTTTACGGTCAGCCTCTTAGAAAAATACAGTCCTATTTATAGTACAATCTGGCTTTCCTGCTGTGTGAACTACAACTTTCCCATTTAAGTTAATAGAATTCAAGAAAGAGAAAGAGACTATTGCACTGCTAGCAGCATCAATAGGATTTTTGCACATGGACTTGGTTTTCCAAACCCTGATTTTATGTTTAATCATAAACAGTCAGTATTCTTCATGCTGGTATACTGCTGTTTGACTTCATCCTGGAATTATAAAGGGACCTTAACTATTTCTTGGCTCTGTGAAATATTTTTAAGAGGTTGAATAAAATTTACATTTACACAGTTCATTCTAACAAACGCTGTTTGCTGAATTTTTGTAAGGTGTGCTGACACCTTCCTGATGCAGTGAGGTTTCTTTTTAACACAGTCATTTGTTAGGGTAGGAATTGAATAATTGAAATTGTTTAGCTGCAGTCCATCATTTCACCAAGTTTGCACCAGTTAGTGTTCTGGACACTGACTAAACTCAATTCAATCTATCAAGTATTTATACCCTATTTCCCAAAGTAAAATTTTCCTTCAGGAAGATATAAACTTTCCGCTATTTCCACATCAAAAGTTTCATCTGCTAAATTAGATGAAACGGAGAAGATTCCAAAAGATGCTCCCTGGAAATGCTGCATTAGCTTCTAGCATATTTGCCCAAAATATTTTATACAGGTGGTTGAATGACTCAGTTTAACTGTTCAGACCTACTCCGTTTAACTGTACTTAGCCACCCTTCTCTCAGGGTACTTTGTGCCAGTTTTACTAATTTATAATTAAACTCTCAGCTGTATTAGAGTTTTGGTGTAGCTATATCTTCAGATGTTCACCCTCCTTGCCTATTACCTATGATAAATTTACTATTACTACACAGCATCATGTTTATTCTTAATTTGGCAGCATTTTAGAAGCCTAAAGAGACTCTTGCTCATCTCAGTCAAAACATGATGGGACAGGCCAAAATACTTGTACTCCAAAAGAGTAATTCGTGTCTATTCAGATGATTTGCAGGCAAAAAGAAATCTTTATCAGAGAACAACAGTAATTATTATAAATTACTGGTTTTATCCAGCATAAGTACATTAATTAAATGCAGTTAAACACAAAACAACACAAGAAATCTTGGCTACAGCTGAAAACGTGCACATTTTCGGAGGCTACTGTTTCAAATATTCGTAACCTTGCAATACCTGAACTTCAGGACTGCATATTCAAATTCCGAGTCTAAAATCAGCAGGTAAGTAAATAGCTGACAATTTAACTAGATGAAAAGATTTAGAATATGGCTTTTCAACATGAAAGCTGCTCAGATACCAGCACAGTGTAAGCAAATCTCCATATAAGCCATTTGTTATTCCTATGTGCATAGGGTTTAATTGCTCCCTGGAGTATTTCCAGGGAAGTCAATGGAATTGCTCAAGGGATAAACGTAGGGATGTTCAGATGACCGCAAATGATCAAATTACTGCACTTTATGATATTATGCTCTCACCAGAGAGGTTCTAACAGATTGTGTGTGTTTCTAACTCAATTGAAAGAAACCAACTAACTTAATTTAAAGGAACAAGTTTAAATTCCCAGCTTGCATTCACACTCCCATTTATCCTGTCTACCAGCAGGCACACTCACCAACTCACCCCTCTACCATTCCCTAGCCAATGACCTAAGTAACATGCTGACCTCATATCTGCTGGGAAACAGTGAGCCGAAGTAGATGTAGTCATTTACAGGCAGTACCTTCTTAACCATTCAGCTTGTGCAGTTCAGGTTTGTGAATGTGCATCAGTCACGATAGCATTAATGCATAACAACTGCTTTATAGTTCACAACCTGGCAAAATTACACCTAGGAGAATACTCCCACAAAATATTTTTAGCTTTTTTTTTTTCTTGTATTCCAGTAACACAATTCTGCAGCTAATGACATTTCACACTCTCTTGTTCAATTATTCAGTACAGATTGGGTTGGGGGTTTTTTGTCATACACACACATACACTGAAACAAATGCTGGTTTTCTGCCTTTATGTTGGTCTACTGTTGGGTTTAGAAGATTTTTCACAGGAGGACATTAAGAAGAAAAAACCTAAACTTCTTTCATTTCAATGACCATTTTTTCCCCAATGGAATGACTCTGAATATAGGCAGCCAACAGATGGATTGTTTGTACGCCTATTTACTCTTGCCAGCCCATGAGCCTTTAGCATTTTTCCTGGACTTTCAACTACAGCTACTCATCAGCTTCATAGTGTTTTAGGAACTGAGGATGTGCGTCAGAAGGTGTTTTAAAAAAGAAAGAAGAACAAAGACATTTTTTATTAAAACTCTCATTCTGGGATCAGATATTTCTGCCAGTAGACTTTCCTGGGGTTTTGTGGGGTTTTTTTTTGGGGGGGGGGCATATGACAAAGAGTACGGTACTTATGCGGGAGAGCATTTTAAGTAGGAGTACAGAGTCAGGGAAATAATGCCAATCTATCTTTCTACTTACAATGAAGAAACTAATAGCATAAAACCAATTTGTATATTTTGGAATATGATCAGATTGATTACTGGGAGAGACAACCTGAGTTACTTTACACAATTATGTAGATTAAGTAATGTAATCTATGAAACCACACATTACAATTTGAAAGAATTATGTTCTTAGATTCCATATACAAAACTTCTCTGATTTTTTTAGTCTTCAAATTTACCCAGTTCTCTGAAGACAGCTATGCCTATTACAAACTATTCCACTAATTTATTACTCTTTCAATACACTCCTCTCTAATGTATTTTCTCCCATGGATTAATAAAATAAGGGTCAGGCTTCAGAGGGTGACAAAGCCTAAGTCAGTTAGGATGATTTATAGTTCAGCTGAGAGTACTAACAACACTATGTGATAAATACTCAAATCAGTTTAAAGTTGTCTCCTAATCATGACAGTGAATGTTAGTGATAACTTCTCAAGCAAGAGCTGGCAGCATGCAAGAGTTAATAATGGCAGAAAAACAGGTAAAGGGCTAACTCCTGAGGAGCCCTTGGAGGTTTTTAAAAGTGCATCTAAAGAAATATGACTAGAAAATAGAAAGTAGAGAATGTAAAATCTTGTATCATCTAGTTGTTCAATTCAGAAAAGCATTCATCAAACTGCTTTTTAATATTCTTGGTTGCTCTGTATTATAGCAGGGAATTCTTTTCAAAAAGAAATACTAAGAAAAAAGTATTTCTGTAAAATGTATGAATGGTATTAGAGTGAAAAAGGTCTTCAGAAACGGTTAACGCCTTGAGGGAATTCACCTATAAATAGAAAATTACAGTCAAGATCTAAAACACTGAGAAAAGTGACTCATAACAAAGTATGTTAAAAATGGACATCTGCAGGAAATGTGACATAATGCAATATTAACAAATACTTCTTAAGGAGCCATATTGAGAAGAAAATTACATTTTCTTCTGGGTGCTGCAGACTCTAGGCAACAAAGGTTTATCTGCTGCGGTTTGAGGCTCCAGAAGGAAGCCACCTGCAGCACTTGGACATGGAGAAATTGAGGAATTCTGCTGATGAGACCACTGAAGCTGCTCTGGCAGGAAAGCTGCCCTACCTCATGCCCCCATCCCCTTTAGTGCCATCATGTCCAGTGCCTCCTGGGAGAAAGTAATGTCCCAGGATGAGACTACTTACAGTACTAAATTATAGAGTTTGGGACAATTACTAAGATTAGAACATTTTTATATTCATCTTAGACTCAGTTTCACACCTTTGATGTAATTACACATCCAGGGAGTGCCTCTAGCTCTACACATGGTGGGGATTAAGTGGATCATATAGACAGGATTACCTTTAAACTTTCAAATTTGAACAAAGTTTTATCACAAAGTATAGAGTATGGAGTTCTAACATCAGTTCTCACATTACTTCAAGAATATAGATTTATATGCAAATCCTATCAGCTTCAAAGATATTCAAATGAGACCTGTAACAGTTATTGTACCACAACTGATTTTGCAAATAATAGTAATTTTAAGCACTTTATAGAGTTTTCAGTTCATGTAGCCTTGAAGCTTATCTGATTACCTGATTAAAAAATAGCAAGGATCTGAGAGCCTAAACGTTTTCTCTAGCAAGAGAATAGTAGATCAGGTTTTATATATTTGCTCCGATGGGATGTCTCTAACCCATTAGCCTTGGAAGCATGGCTGGTACCATCTGAACTTTCTATGTCAAAATGCACCTTCATTTAAATTGATAAGAAATAAAACAAGTGCCCATGCAACAAAGTAAGGCAGACACAGTAATGCAAGCACAACTGATAACAGGCAGCAGGGACTGAACACCCCCACCAGGCACACCTGGTTTGGTCCCTCATGCTCCTAACACAGGGACAGGAATGAGCTCTTGGTCCTGACAAAAAGGTAGAATTCTTGTTGGAGACAGCACTTCTTCAAAGATCCACGGCTCAAAACAACTCCCTTTTCTGTCCCAACTTTTAGCTGATAGAACCAGGAGGCTTCAAAACTTCCATGCTGCCTGGAAGCCCTAGAAACTTTACTTAAAGATTTAGGGAAGAAAAGCATGTAGAGAATTCCCAGCATTGATCAGCCCCGTTGTGTAGGTGTGAACTCATTAGCTCCCATGGTCTCAGCTATGCCAAGGATTCACAGGATTTGCTCTTGGCTTTACAGTATTGCATCTGAGAATCTTCCCAAGCTATTAATCTTTCTGTCCAGCCATGACTATGAAACCTTGCTGTTTTTATCAGTCTGTGAGAGCTGAGAGCTGGCTTTTACAGCTGAGCCAAGAACCTTGCAATTTGGACTCCTAAATTCAGTTACTTTTAAGAATTACAAAAACTTAGAATTTATTGCCTTCAAAAATTAAATTCTGGAGGAAAAAAGAATTGTTTGTTCTGAAAAGCAAACACTTCATTCAAAATGTCAGTTTTCAGGGAACAGAGCTAGCAATGAATTTTTTTTTTTTGTCTCAGGCTGCAGAAAGCCTAAAGTTAGGTTATAAATACATATTTTATTACAATGACCATTCTCTACTGGATCCTGGCAGGCATATCAGAGATATGTCAAACCTAACTTTTTTTTCTTTTTAAATACTACTTCACTAATGGCAGAGGGAAAAAGTGATTTATCAATCAGAGATTGGCCCACCAGGGGAAGAGAACAAGTAGTAAGGAATATTTAATTATTGGCTCAGAAGCACTGGTAAGAGCACAATGTGCTCCCCCGTCATGTGCTCTTTCTTGGCCGTATTCCGAATATCTGCAGCACCTGGAACTGCATGAAAATACCCAACTTTGGCCTCTGAAGCAGAAAAGGGCTGTCTTGTCTCACTTCACTTGTCCTCAGCTATAGGACACAACACTCCAATGTCTAATATGTGATTCTGATTATACCCTTTAACTATGCATGTGGCATAATTACACAAAACATTTTCTCAATCTGGCTATATATAGTTCCTTAATGTTTTCCTCCTAACAAATGGAATTACAGCAGCTAGTAACAAAATCAGCTTTAATTAAATTTCACATTTTGACTATATCCACTAATTTTAAAGGCTGAGTCACTTAAGTTCTTACTAATATGCCTTCATTTGTAAACCAGATTGCTGTGTTTCTGACAAAGGTCTGCACTGAAATATAGAGGGAGCAACAGCAATCACTACAGTTAAGATTACAGAACTATTTTTGTCTTCCTTCAGTTTTTGACTAATAGACATGATATTTTCTGTGATCAGTATGAGCTTGAAAGTAAATACTTTATTAGTTTGACCAAAAATAAACACATCTTAGAGTTGGCGAAAATGTACGTCTTGATAATAATATTCTACTTCTGGGGGTTTTTGTGGTGGTGGATTTTTTGTTTTTGTTGGTTTTGGTTTTGTTTTTTTTTTCCTAGTTTGTTGGTTTGGTTTTTTTAACAGCACTGTAACTGAAACAGCAAAAAGTTTAAAGCTAAAGTTTACCACTACAATAGTTGTCAGTTGGAAATAGTTTGGTTTTTTTTTTTTTTTTCAAATGGATATTTCTTTTAATTTGATTGTGTTACAGATATCAATCTTTGCCACTTAGGTGCTACCTCCAAAATAATATAATATGCAATTAAAGCCCATTCCACTACCTTGAGCTGACCTTCCAGTAAGCATCTGCAGTGATTTATTGTGTACGTGTGTGGATCTGAGGGGCACAGTAATTAGCAAGAAACAGACAAAAATTGGCCAGGCTGCCTGGATCATAAGGACATGAACAAGGGAAAATTTTAAAATGAAAAAGGACTTCAATACGTCCTTTGCAGCTCTGCTTTCATGTGCGAACTGTTCAAGCCGCATACTCACAGAGAATTTGTTCTTTGGCAGGGATGCCACAGGGATATCTTTGGAACACAACAATTATTTTTCCAGAACAAAACAACATGCTGTGACTTGCCTCCAATGGTAACACTTCAGTGGAAAAAAAAACTATGCCAGCAAACGGTTGACTTTAAATCTAAGGGTGAATATCCCAGTTTAAACCAAACAAAAAAACAGAACCATTTGTGAATGACTTCAGCCTTGCTGGCTTTTTGACACCAACTTATACCTAGAACTCAGTAAGTGTATGACAGTCCTAAAATCAACTATTCTGAGACCTTTTTAAAAAAGAACAAGGATTTACATTTATCATTTTAACCATGTCCCTTTCTAAAGTTCATTAAATCCTTCTATTCTGGAAATACAGATCACTGGTACATAACAAAAGTAATTACCTCCTCTACAGCATTGCTTTTTTATTTATATATATTTTTATCCCCTGCATTTTTTTCTCTGAAGTAAGCACTTTCAACCTTTTAAATCCCCTTCCTATGGAACACTCTCCTCCTGTCTAATCATTTAATCATCTGAATATGAATCTCCTCTATTCATGTTTAGGAAGGGTATTACTTTGAATCCTTGGACTTTGTGATGCTATAAGCTATGCTGTCTGCCTCTTCTAAAGGAGGCTGTAAATCCTCCCTCCTCTGAAGAGCATGGTGTTTCAGACTGCATTTTCTAAGATTTCATATTTTATTGTTTTATCAAGGAAGGGGAGAGAATGTTTAGGGCCCCATAATTTCTAGAGGGCATGTTCCAGAGCCAAAGCAGTCAATTAGAAGGAAGGAGCCAGGTACTGTTCTCTTTAGAAAATACGATGTTCAGAGATTTTCAAGGCTTACTTAATGGGTTAGCAAGACATACCATAAGGATGTACATAAATTAATCAAGGGCAATTATAAAAATTCTTCATAGAGATAAAGCTGAGTAGGCTATTGCAGATTACTCATAGTAAAGCTGTCTTTGCACAGCAGAAGCAATAGCATTTGTCCAGGTTAAGATCAAGCTCTGTTTGGTGCCCCAAAGCCAGTTCCATTCACATACCTGTGCATTTCATGATGCTCACAAGGTCAGGTTAAAAGGACAGCACTAGCTGCTTTGTTGCAGATGCTATCATGGCTACTTGCAAAAATGAAATTTAATGCAAATGCTCTGACCTGATTCAAAAAACAATAAGCTCCTTTTACAAACAGTAAAATAAACTAGCACGACCATCTTGTTACCCAGGTTTAGATTCCATTTACCTTGTAACTAATGGGTTAATGAAAACATTACTAGTGTGTCTTCTGAAATATTTCCATTTAGTATTTGTAATTGTGTATAGAAGATTTGGTTTATTATCTTTCCAGACTAAGGTACAGTCAGTGTTCAGTTAATTCCAATGTACTAAAATTGACTTTATTAAAATTCCCCAAAGATCTCTCATTATAAAATAGAAAGAATACTTTCTGAAATCAATTCATTGATGACACGTTTTTTTAGCCAATCTACTGTTACATGATTCTTTTTTTGTCCTCACAGTACCTGTTTTTACAGATTTGAACCCCAGCTGCTGGTTCAAGTTGAAAATTAATTTCACACATTTGAATTGGTACATGAATTACAGTCATGGCTGGTGGGATCAGAACACTCTTGGAACCAAGCCTCAAAAGCAGGGAAGGTCACTTGCTACAAAGAGATTGTTAATGACAAGGGTGAATAATCGGAACTTAATGAGCACCAAAGAACCTTTCAGAAGTACTTTACGAATCTTCCAAAAGGCTTCACAAGACAGCTAGCTGCATCAAGTTCACAAAAAAGTGCAATAAAACAAGGATATTTTTCAAACCTAGCTAAAACAAAGGAGGGACTAGGGAGGGACTATGATTTCAACAAGACATTTACTTTAGTGACCACGTACAGGAAGTTTTAGATAAATCTAAAGTTCTGGCTCAGCAAATCTGACTTTAAGGATGCCCTGAAGTAAGGGACAGAACAAGATGTTCTACCACTGCAGTCTTTTACTCAAGCTCAGATATAGCACTGAGGCCTCCTGCCCATGTGCACTGTACAGATAATCAATGGTTGGTTTTGGCAGTAGAAACCAATTTGTAATAGCCCAGCTCTGAGTGAGGATGATTTACCATCCTTCCACAGATGGACTACTTCTCATTAGAAACTCATTTAACACTAGCTTTTTTCTCCGGTACATTACAGTGCAAACATACTCTCAGATGCTGTATCATAGAGGTTCATTTTGCAAGATGATCTGCTCTGGAAGATTCTTGTATCTACACAGCTTAGATGACAAAATCAGGACTTATTCTTGTGTCTTTGCAAACTCCATTCCTATCCATTTTGTTCAAATAAACAGCAGGAATAAGAGATGAAGTTAACAAGGTCACTGGACCTTTATCCTGCACTGTAATAAAACCATCCATAATAGAAAGTTAGTGCAAACCCTTGAAGTGCTTTCTGCCACTGCTTTTTACACCATCCTCCTTGATACCAGAGCACCCAGCAAGAGAGGGCCTTCTGTTGTGATTTTATCTTTACTTTTAGCATATTACTCTAAAACCTGCTTGATCGTTTGTTAAGCATACTTTTCAATTGTGAAAAGCAACGCAAAATACGTATTTATTAAAAGTAATGTCTTCTATTATACCCTTTTGTTAAATCAGGCTGGAAACAAGAAGCAGAAATTGATCTGGTTTTTCTGCAACACATGGGGTTCATGTCACTGCAGAGTCTGGATCTTTATTTTCAAGAGGATTCTGTTCCATCATGATAGCTTAACGAACACAAGATGTCACAATGTTAGTTTTACAGCAAAGTTGAAATTTGATTTTTACAAATATATGGCTACCAAACCTTCTGACTCCTCTGATCATTGCAATCAGTTTCTTAAATAATATCTTGCATTACAATACTTGCATAGTTTGACTGAGGCATCAGCAACAAAGATAAGTTTTCTTAAAAGGTATCTAAAATGGCAAGAAGTAAATTTGTCCTCACCGTTTATCATATTCTTAATAAAACTTTTAAAACAGATCAGACAAGTTGCACAATACACAGTTGCAAGGATGAATGGTCATGTACTTCTGAATACTAAAAAGTGCAGCCACAAATATTTGCTTAGGCAAAGTTGGGCCTACAAGTTAAAAACAATTTAGCATCCTTTACAAATTGGTATACAAATTATAAGTTGGAAGCTAAACCTTTAAAAAAGGAAAACTACAAGACAGAATGATTCAATCTTGAAAAGGTTTTTCTTAGTTATTCAGAGATCATGCCTTGTGTTTAGAAATTATATCACAAGTTCTTTTTTCAGTGAGACATTCCTATGAGATTGTTAAACAGAATGTCTCTTAAATAATGCTTATGCAGCCACTAGTATGTGATTTCTCCTGCTGCTGTTTGACCAATTATTTTTCATAAGTCTAAAACCTGCTTTCATCTTTTTTATAAATCTAAAAATTGCTTTCATCTTAAAAAGAAAATAAACATCAAACCTTAGCTTGATGCTTGTATTTGGGCCCTTCAGTCATAATTTGCTAAATATCTGTGCGTCTTTGCAACAAACGTTTGTTGCAGGGCTTAGTTTACATTCCTGACATCACAATTTCTTCCGTTCTTAATAAATTATAGATGATAGCTTTAGCAACACTGTTACTGAAGCAGATAGCATTTGATTCATAACATTAAAAGCCTATTATATTCCTACATCATAAGTGGATAATAATTGCTTTATTATTAAAACATGCCTTTCATTCTGACAGTTTTTAATGCCTTTTCTGAAATCAGGGTAACACAATAATATTGACAGAAAAGCTAAAGGTTATATGGACAGTAAAATGTCATGTGTTATCATTATACAACACAGAAAAGGTTTACGTTTATAGATTTCATTATCAACTACATTTTATGTTCAAAATATTTAATCTGTCTCTTTTATCTCAGAATCTTGTGTTGACCTTCATCTTTAGGAGGATTTAAACTGTGTGCAATGCTGCTGCTCAATCATCATTGTTTTAGTTTTCCTGAAAATGGTCTATTAAAAACAAAACCAAAATGTCACATTTGTTATTAATTTTCTTCCCTTTCTATAACAAGGCAATTTTTTACTTGTTTTTCAAAGGATGGGAACCTGGCTGGTTAAGATACCCAGCACTTACATTGCCTCTGCACACTGAGACTGAACTGCAAACCTGTAATCATCTAGGAAGTAGAAAGTTCAGTGTTTCTGTGTGTTTCAAACATAATCATGATAAATTTTCTATGTACATTTAGTGGGATCAAGGTGATTGCTCTCCCTACCAAAATGAGCCTTAAATAAAAAAACATTTTCAAGATGACATTCACAGTGCAATCACAACATATTGTTACACATGTGGTGGTGTTCTAAAGAAACGTTTTTTCCCAGCTTGGTGACCACTGGCTTTATTCTGTTTCCTTCTTGGCTGGTACCCAGATTTGCATGTGTATGCCTGCATAAGCCTGTGTTTCTAGAAGACAGTTCTTTGGAGATTCAATTAGGTTTTATTTTGGAAATAAAGATGATAAAAGTAGCTAGATTATTTATAGTGGATCTTCTGAAAAATGCTACTATATAAGCATGCAAAATAGAAATACCTTCAGAAATAAAGAAAAAAATAAACAAAGATAAGAGGATTAAGGGGACAATCAAGAAGAAGAGTTCACTGACCTTGCCTTGCCCAGCTATTCCACCCACCCACAGTGGAAGCTGGCAAAGAGCCACTGACTCTTGTGGAGGTATGCCAATTAGACAGGTAAGGACTTGACCTACTGTAGGTACATTTTAATTTAGTTTAAATTGACCCTGTGATATGCCCAAAATAAAATTTAGAAAAAAAAATTAAAAATCACTAGTATGCTATTAAGAAGTTCAAATGACACAGAATACAAGACAACTCAGAGATACCAAGGCAAGCTATTTTCAAAATAGCATGTAGAAAATGGGTTAACAGGTAACATTACCAAGAGTCTCTGCAAATTACAACACTAAGTCCACTTTAAAAACTGCATGGCTACTTAACCTTTATTCTAGTGACTGCCAGTGTGCCAAAGTGCCTTCATTACCAAAATGGGTTTCAGTACTTAAGAGCTATATACAAAGAAGAGTAAAGTTAGTGGAATGCTGACTTCTGAAGGGCATATGGCCCCTGCTATCTATTGCAATCCATGGTCCCTTGTTCCATACCTATGCTCAGGACAATGGAGAGGAAATTAGATGCCCGTTAACTGGGGTCACAAAAAGTACTGTGCATGGAACACAGTGTCCAGCCATTATGATATGCTGGAAAGGCTTACAGCACAGTTCTTACCTCTCAGTTCTTGTCATTCTCTCAACCAACAGATAATAACCCACTCTAAAACCCTGAAAACATTCATCAGAGATTACATAACCCTGCAAGAGATCATGCCCCAATGCCTGTCACTGCAACACTCTCTTGTTTGTGATTTCAAAAAGTTTCAAGACACCTGATATCTAGAGGCTCAGTAAGTGAAACACATTTCAATGGAAGACCTAAAAGACGTGGTGGCCTTAAGCCTTTGACCACCAGGCTGCATTTCATTATGCTCCTTCTGCATGGGCTTACACAGTGCCAGCTGCTGGGAGAGCAGTGGAGATATGAATGCTGATTAATGCAGGTGTTACAGTGACTCATGGAGCTCATTCCCAAAGGTTCTCTGTCTCAGTGGTTAATTAAGACCAGACAGAAAATAAATTGAAAGCTGAATTAGTTGTCTTAGAAGCTAAGAAAAGGTCTTACAGTCAGGACCTTCCCTGAAGACATCTTAACCCATTCCATTTGTGACCATTCATTTCATAGGGAAGGCACTCATGAAAAATGATCGTAGGTCAGGTGAATCCAGACTAAATCTGGAATATGGGTGGAGGAAGTTAAGTTCAGTGTAGGAACTGAAGGTATTTGCTCCTTCAGTTCTTGACTCCAAACCCCTATTAATGTTATGGACGGGTGTTATTTACAGAGACTGAGATGGCCACATCAGGCCATTGATGTGATTTAAACAGACCAGCAGTAATGTTCTGTTCTGAATACAGCATTAATCAGAACAGGACAAGTATTTCACGTCTGTTTTGATGGGTTTGTTACTGTCAGCTCTAGGACAGTTTGTCTTCCTTTTCTGCTGACTTAAACAGTCTGCTTAGAAATACAGTGACCAGCTGGCATGCATGTTATAAGAGGAAAAATAAATTCATTTAATGGAAGTGGTTGCTATCACTTCAGCTTTTCCCCATTTTGAAAGGATCAAAACAACCAGAATACATATCCAAAGCCATAGAGATGACAACATAAAGGATTATATTCACAAAAGACTTTCTAATCAAAGTCTACCAATCAAAATGCATTTTCCAATAATCAGGAGGAAACTATATTAGGCTGCAAAAAAGTGCTGGAAACAATGTTGCCACAAAGCCCTCTCAGAATGGCTGTTGATAAGTTTTAAGGCTTTCTTCTTTGATAGGAAAATTAATAAACAACTCCTGGTGCATAGTATGCATCTCTGTTTTGGTCTTCTTGGTGCATGGTCTAGGGCTATTTAGAAATTCAGAACAGAGACCTTACAATGAGACATACATCTGCTGAGGGAAATACATCTGGGCACTCTATTTATCTACAGGAATTTCTTCATACTTTATAATATTGACAGATTAAAACCAAGTACTGCAAATCTAATATGTGTGTTTCTTGGGTCACTTGGTGAAAATGCAATCTAGAGTTATTACAAATGCCCTGCAGTATTGCTTTGAAGTTAATGTAAATGTTGGGCCTTAATGCACACATCTGTCGTCCCGACAAAACCTCTTGGTAAACAAAATTAATTTTAGGATTCATACTCAATGTTAATTAAAATCTATTAATATTACTACTAATAATCACCAATGTGAAATTGATTTCAAGATCTCTGAACACACCCCCTCGGACAGAAGTCTGCATTATAATTTCAATGTTTTCTGAAAGGAACAAGAACAGATTGAGAACTGAGAACCACGACAATCTTGGCCATACTGTGACCCTGAACAAGTGCCTTAAACAATGCTTCAGTCATCTGCTGTCCACATAATTTAAAACACAAGCAGCCAAAGGATGCCAACACACCAGGAAAGAAACCCAGAAATCACAGAAAAGATGCCCATGAGCCGAAAAATGTTTTGTGCTTCTAATTCAGTTGTTGAGCAGGTAACAGCAAACAGAGAAAGAGTTCAAACAGAAAAAGCTGAAGTGCACACACACTGAATGAACTGAAGCTGAGAGCTGTACGTGCAAACAGGAAGCTTTCCCAGGGTCGGAATTAGGCGCACTGCGGGCAGGTTTCCTTTCCCCGCTCCGTGCCAGGCTCCGCTCTCCCGATCCCGAGCTCCCGCCGAGGCGCAGTGCGGGGCTGTGCCCGCCAGAGGGCAGCGCCGGGCCGGCCCGGGCGGGGGGTGGTGCCCGGGGCACGGAGGGTCGGGAAACGCCGCTGGCGGAGGAATTCTCTGAACAGACACGGAGAGTGGAAAAGAAAGAGCCAGCGATCCTCACAAGAGTCAGCGAGCTTTGCCAAGAGGGGCGGTGCGACTCGGCTGCAGCGCCGGCCCAGGAGCGGCAGCAGAGGAAGGAGGTACCCCTTGGAAGGGGCGATGGGCTCCGTGTGCCAGCGGTCTGTCGGCAGGAGAAAACCACACTGAGAAAGAATCCTCTGGAAAGACAGAGCTCTGCTTTCTGACTCTACCACGTTTAGGACACCCGTTTGTCATCTATTCAAAAACCTGTTTGTTGATGTTTGATATTAGCAGAAAAAATTAAAATACACTGAGAGACATTACCTTTCTGATCACTGGGGATAAATGATTTTCAAAATTTTATTATGGCCTGATTTCTCACTGAAGATGCAAAGTTATAAACTTAGACAAAATTAAATTTGGTTCTAAGTCTTTTTTTTTAAAACGGATATTGGTACAACTTCATGGATAATTTACAATATTTAGCCCAACTGTACGCTGATACATTGATTTCTGGATCTTTCATCATTGATGAATGCAATTCCACTAAAAAGATATGAGAAATGCCTACTCCTAGACAGACCTTCCACAGAAAAGAAATGAGATTGAAAAAAATGTATTTTCTGGAGTATATCAAAGCAGTCCACTTGAGTGAATTGTACATGGTGACACTTAATTGATTTTGTTGCACCCGAAGAGTGCTCTCAAGGCTCACAGGACCTCACCATTAAGAACACTTATTAAACCTACATAAATTGTGCTTCAGTTTTGCCCTGAATTCAGTCGCTACTGTGCTGAAGAGCTACTTAGAGGCCCCAAGGGGGGGAAGAACTAAAATGAGTAAACATCCTGCAAGTCTCAGGCACCATAGAACCATTTCATTAACTGGTGGTAGGAAACAATATATATTACAACACATCTCAAAATTAAAGGTTCAATGGCTTCCCACTTTATTCCTTCAGGTTCTTAAGAAGTTCTTATTTATAACAGATTTCCACATGCAGAATCTACATTAGACTGAGCTTAAGGCCACAGCAGTGGGAGCTCTTTGCCTTGCAAAGATGAATGCTTATAGAGAGAAAATTAGAAAACTAAGTCTTAACAACTCAGAATATTTCACTGGATTCTAGACAGCAAAGTGTGGACTAGAGAAAAGGAATCTTTGAAGGTTGTAACTACATTTTTTTTTTCAGCAAACGCAGCAAGTACTGGAAAGCACATTTTCAGAATATTTGAAGAAAGATAACTAAAGAACACAGACACCTTCTAACAGCAAGTTTTTTTTTTTAAATCCATATAACTACAACCTATTTCTTATGTTCCTTTTTTCATATCTTTGGGTTTGCAAATTGTAGGCAAGCACCTATAAGATTGCACTGAACAACTACTGCTCAAAGTAGAAGAGTCCATTCATTACAGCTCCTTCAGGAGTAACACTGGTGAATGGGAACTAGGTTGACTATCTGTGAACGACCATCAGAACTCTTCTATCCTCAAATTCAGGATCAATAACCAAAGAAGCTTGAAGAAACTAACAGGGTAATGATGTGGATCAGGTGTTAAAAGCCTAAAATGTATTACAGTAAGATTTTTTTTTTAAATAGAACAGAATGAGACTTAGTCACCTATTGGAGAAAACAATGGGTTACTAAATAATACAGTGGCCTGAATGTAGTTTCAAGTCTAAATTTGCAATTAACTTCCTGTATTTTCTTGAATTTGTGAATTAAACCACTTGTTCTAGACAGAAGCACACATAGCTGAATTTCTACTATCAGTTCTTTTAAAGTGCCCTATTAAGTCTCATTTTTACGGAAACATCAATTTAAGCTTCTAAAAGTGACTGCTGTCATAAAATCAGGGGGTTTATTTTGCTCCCATTGAATACCTCCGGCATAATTTTTAAATCACTATATTTGAAGACACTGTTATTAATAACAAAAGAAATTAAACAGGTAACATTACATAAGCAAAGTACCTCTGATAACTCTTTTCTGCTGACAGAAGCACAGATTTTCAAGTCAATTAAAGTCTGTTCATTCATCTGAGAGAATTATATTTTGTTGAATATTTCACATATACATGTGAATAAATCTATCTACAGTAATTGACTGGATTTTATTTGAAAACATGCTGCAGAGCATTAATGAACACACCAATGTAATGACCTGCAGCTGCTTATTGACAGCAGTGTATTATGAAGATATTTGTTACATCTCTGATTTGTAAAGTCCTATTTCATACCTTTGATTACTGAGAAAGGATATATATTTCCCAGTGAGACTGTAAGTCTACTACCTACAAACTTCAGTGACTGGCAAAGAAAAGGTCTTCACTATTCAGCTCAATTTAAAGACCAAACTTAGTTGTTTCAGAGCCAAATTCACTGTGCAAAAAGAGGACAACTGAGAAGCTCTGATGCTTAACCACTCCATCTCACATTTACCTAATGCCAGTAGCAATTTAAGACTGACTTCAAAATACTCTTGCCATCAGTTATTTCTCTGAAGACAAGTGCTTTTCTAACAACTAATACATGAAAATCACTGTCTGCCTCCTCAAATCTTTTCTTTCAAAATGGACACCTCTATTCTATTGGTTCCTTTATAGCCAAAGAAACCCCACATAACACCAACAACCAGAAAAACCACACACAACTTGGAAATCACCCAAACACCTGCCATAAACTTTTGGGGAAAGAAATTCTCTCCTGAGAGAATCTCCAATGTTCTCATTCAGTTTTGTCATTAACATACACGTATGCACTCAGTCTCCAAAAGAAAATTTTGTTTTCCTGGTCATAAAACAACAGCATCTAATGGGTCAGACTTTCACACCTATTTATGTACCTAAGGCAACTGTAAGCAACCTACTTGGATTTTCAGTAGTACCCATGCAGGTTATGTTCTTGGCTCCCACTGGAAGGAGTAATGAGTTGTGCAGTAAAAATACACTTTGGCATAAATTACGCCAGTCTGCCACATGCTGTTTTCAAATTACAGCTGTAAAATACACTATATTTGTCCAACAGTTATTGCTTTGAATTGCTGCAAATCTCCCTGATCTGGGGCCAAAAGCCCTAGTTTCGCTAAGGTCAGTGCTTAACATGTCATACGTCTGTAATCAATTTTCTCTTTCTACAGAAAGCCTACTGTTATTATTGTCATATGATTTTTACTGAAAATTTTTGCAAGCCAGTAGGATTATTTCCAGAGCTGATAGGTCATGAAAACCCTGAAGCTGTCATTAAAATTCAAAAACATTCTCTCATGAACTATTTTACCCCATATATACATTGCTGCAGGGTGGCTCAAAATATGACAGGTGCAAACCCAAAAATATACCTGACCTGCATTTTAATTTTGTCTTTCTCATATTCATAGTTCCAAAAAATTTCCTTTCTACAAAGTCATTTCTAATAACAACATTACAAACACTTTCAGATCTATAAATAATTCCTAATCTTTTTCCTTTACTTTCTTTTGAGCTATAGCTGTCTGTAAAGGTTTTTTTTTTCCCTTTTAAAATTGCATTTTCTTCTTAATACCTCATGCTTAGTGCTTTTTGGAGAAAGGGAGCTTAGGATTTTATTCAAAGCCTATTCCTGAAATCCTTGTCTACACATAATGTGCACTCTTTATATTGCAAAGAAATCTGGCTCTAAAGCTCACTAGAGATAGAAAGAACCTGCCTTTTGATTATTATGGTCCTTGCTTCTCAGTATCTTCCTCCTTTTTAATACTAACCAAGTCCTGCCTTTGATTATCCTTGGTTTTGTTTTTTTAACTTTTCTTTACCCCAGAGGTAAATGCCTGGAGACTGGATTTTAAGCCTCAGGATTGTGCTTTACTCCAGTATTACAGATAAAATACCTGAAAACAGCAGAAGCATGTTAATAGAAAATTTCAATTTATTTTAATGAGGCCAGAACCTTATCCTACATATTTTTATTTCTTTCCATATAAAGCAATGAGACCTTTAATTCAAACAATTACATAAACAGGCATGAGTCACGTGAAAGCAACTGCCCATTCACCCTAAGTGGTAGACAGATGCCACTAAGCATCAATCTTTTTGCTTAGGAAGGGAATTGTCTTACTTTCGTTGGAGAAAGTGTCAGCAATCAAGGGCCCGATTCAAAAGAAAGCAAAGAACACTTTCCAGAAGCTGCCAAGCACCCTCACTTCACAGTGAAATTCAAATGCAACCAGTTCATACTGCATGTAGGAAAGGAATATCACACCACAAACCACGAGACAGTGTAATATGTACATTTGAGAGGAATTAGGCCTTTTCAACCTTAATGTGGGAAAGTGGGTTATTTCTAAAGAAGTTATTCCAAGTAGGTTTAAATTAGAGGTGAAATAAAAATTCATTTCGTATTGATACAGTGTCATGGAAACCTACAAGAATACAGAATTAAGAACATATTTCATGTTTTCCCTGGAAGCACATCTGCATTTTGGAGAAATGACAAGCAAGGTAACAGAGATGCAGACTTACAGAGGACAGAAACACAGAAGGTTCTCATTTCAAAAATCATAGGTACCTCCATCTGTCATTCAACCCTGCCCAGGCTGATGAGAACCAGAATGAGATTCGAAACACTAAGCCCCAGATTGCTGCTCTGGCAACATTCCTCTGACTGATCAGCTTTGTGACCAATCCTGCTTTTATTACCTACTTCACAGTGAAAAATTATGCTTAGTTATGATTATGTTTACCCAATTATAAATACAGCAGATAGACTAATTAAGCAGTAGAAGAACTATATAACTTGAGCATATTTTGAATTTAAAAATTATTGAAAATTACTCATGAATAAAAAAAAATTCATTGCCATTTAGAAGCGTCTGTGATTACAAACATTTACATTATATAAGTGAATTTCAGAGTTGCTAGCACAGGTTCAATGCCCAGATTTGGTGAATCTCCATTGGGTTTACTTGTCTAGATAACTGCCTAAAAAGAATAGGGCCTCTAAATATTTATACAAGCAAAGCAAAACAAGGAATTCATTCAACACTGTATTTAGCCATAATCTTCCTCCTAGCTAGTTTGCAAGCTGCAGTTCATTATATATTTACTCTTAAAACAAAGCTAAATTGTCACAGCACCTAGAACAAGGACAGGGCCAAACTGTGCTAAACTCTGAAGAAATGAAGGGAAACAGTGATTCTTAATCAGATGACTTAAGTACTTGTTACATCTTGCATGTCTAACACCAGCTGCAGATTGCAGGGACTTCTTTTCACTGTTCCCCACCTTGAAACTTCAGATTAGCCAAACTACACTGACAGGGAAAGCTCATTCTTTCACAGCACTACATCAGAATGTTTTCACTAAGGCAAATATCTGAAACACAGCTTTTGCCCTTGCTGAACATCCAGCTGTAAACGGCTCCCTCTGTGTGCAAAAGGAAGGGATATGTGAGATTTTTATTTGAGTGCTCACACTATAATAAATTCATTAGAGAGAAATAAAACACTGTATACCACTGGGAACAGAAAAAAACATGGTACAGAAACTGTTTCACCCAGTGGCAGCTTGCCACTGAAATGATAGCAGGCAATCACATAAAATGGACACTACATGTAAAACTACATTGCCAGCTCTAAAGGGCTGGTGCTTGGCTTTGGCAGTGCTTATGGGTACATTGTGCTGCCCCATAGAAAGTTACTGCATTAGAAAATATACCTGGGCAAAATATGGCTGCACACTGCAGTTTGAAATCATCCATATTCATTTTGATGTGCCTCCATGCTGACATAGGATACTTCAGATGCACATATTGGCAAGCCTGAGAATTTTTTAGAGGCTTTACTGAGAGAATTGGCATATTCAAACAGTGGAAAATTAATTCTAGGGTTTGCTTGGGGCCTGGCTTCTAAACAACGGGAAAAAATACCTGAAACCAGAACCATATTCTCATGCCAGTCAATGCATTTCCCAGTAGGTGGTACATGAGAAAACAGGCTTTAAACTCTGCTTCTGGCTTAAACTATGGGAAGGTGATAAAGTATAACCACTCAATGGCAAAATATTTCACAATGAAATCTGAAGAGAAGCTATTTGCAGTCTACAATCACATTTTAACTGTGAAACATAGTAGAATTTTAGACCACTTCATCTCCAGCTGAAGAACACAGGCTTTCAAAGAACCAAATGGGAGCAGAATTAAGAATCAAACCCTGCACTAGCAGAGATAATTTTCCCAGCCTTTATTTAATGACTTATATGTTGAGAGAACCGAAATCACTATCCGTTTCCAGGATGTTTATGGGAAATAATAGTAAAAATTACTTCACTGAGCATCTCTAATATCCCCAGTCAGGCGACATATACCAGACAATACAAAGAAAAATTCTAATTTAATGATTTAAATAAAAAGCAACCTGGATGCGTAGCGTGCATGGAATAAAATATCATACAGCCTTTTGCCTTTAGCATTGAAAATGCTGCTTTTATTATTCTGTAATATTTTGTGTGATATGATTACTGATACCTCTTTGAAAGGCCAGTCTGTTTGGGACAGGGAAGACACAAAGACAGGGCCAAGGTGAAAGAATTTTCATTTACAAATTTTTACGCAGAGTAGCAGAAACAGAAATTTAACTGTTTGTTTTGTCCTTAATGCTTAGAGCAAAACTACTGTAGTATTTCACTTCTCAAAAATCAGCTGTCAGTATCATAAGGACTGTGTGAAGTCACTATCGAACAATATCAATAAAATATTTAAAGGACTTGCTTTTGCCATGCAATAACCCACTATGTTACTGACAGTAAGTTATGGCTCTCTGATAGTAAACAGTTTTAAAGAGATATTCCTAAATTTCTAGCAATACCTCCTTCAATTCCACATCGATTTGATGGATCTCTCTCCATGAAATAACACAGTGGTCTATTCAAATAAAATCTGAAAGGACATCTCAAAGATGGCCAGCCTGAATAGAATAGTGGGGGAATAAATAAATAGAGATCAAGGTAGTTGGCTGGGATTAAGCCATGACAACTCTAAGATTGGGCAGTGCCTGAAGCCTGCCCTGAGTTTCAGTGTGCATTTCAGAAACAGCTTTTAAGATGTGGATAATCTAGGCAGTTCACTACAAAATGTTTCATTTTGTTTCACCAATTTCACTCCAGCACACAGTTCTCCAGGGTCCAATAGTACCAAGGAACCTGTCTTCAGACAGGTCTTCTCCATAAAACTCATCTCTGCTTTGGTTTAAGTCTTCTTGTGTAACCTTGACAGGGATTGACCTCAGAGAAAACTGCTACTCCCTTCTTATTGTTGAGAAAGAAATACATATTGGCTTTAAGTTAATCCTCTAATCAATATATAATATTTCAAGTATAGGAGATTGATAGTGCTTTGGAAACTGATCCATCAATGCACAATACTCTGGACACCTACACGCAGAAAACAAACTCTGATCTTTTACTGCCAAGTGTTGTTCAAAGAAACATTTCATGTTTAGAGCTTTGGACATTATAGGTTATGACTGCAAAGCCAACTCTACAGGTTAAAATCACAGAACCCAGCAAAGTAAACTTTCTGTGGAAACCCTAGAATTTGAATGACAATTTCCCAAGAGCTCTTTATTACATAAGATAAGAAAGATGTATGTAATAAGAGAAATTAAAAGAAAGTCTTAAAATTATTTGTGCTGCTGAAAAAGCTACATTAACCTGAAAACTGGATAGACTATAAAACTATTTTATAATCACTTACAGAAATCCCATATTGTCTATTAAAAATTTATCAGCAACCCTAAAATTTTATTTCTTCTACAGCATAAAGCATAATTGAAAGGAATAAACAAAGACAAGTTAGGTTAATAGTGCACAGTACAGAACAAACTTCACTCTAAAGAACTGTGAAAAGGAAGATAATGAATACATTTTAAATCATGCTGCACAATATGAATTTACTCAAAAAGGGACACTGAAGAAGTGTTGCAAGGGAAATTATAATACTTAATAAACCAGATTTTCATTTTCCAGGTGTTTTTATAGATAACTCTGCTTTTTACTGCATGTGCTGTATATTTTCTGGATTGAGTTTGACTCACTTAACTTTTTCTTGCTTAGAAAATGGGGAAAAAAACCATTCTGCTGAATTATTTATTTTTTTTTAACACATCAAGGAACTTTCCTCCTAAGCTTAAGCATTTTCTGAAGGTGTTATACAAGAATTATACGATGTAAAGCTAAACAATGAATTTTCTTTCAAAGGCTGAATGTGTTTGTGGCAGAGTATGAGGCAGAAACTGCCTTCAACTCAACATACTAGTTGGCAATTCGGCCAGCACATGTGAAGGTGACATTATGAGGAAGAAGAACTGATATTTGCAGATATAATGTCATTTAAGAAATAAATTGTCTGGCTGTTTAAGATTGCAGTTGTGCAAGATATTTCACAGAAGATACTACTTTAGATTAAGGTGTCTTTTTAGCTTACAGCTAGGAACAACTTTGATTTCTAAAACATGAAATTTGTAAATTAATGCACAGTAATAATAGAATGCTATTCTATCATTCATTTTTCAGGTAAATAAATGAATACGTGTAAACACTGTGGTAAAACAACGTCCAAGCATCACAAGATTTCATATTTCCCTACTGTAAGATAGAAATATGTATACAAATAATTTCAGCTAAGCAATTTCAGCCTAAAAGCAGCCATACTACTACACCTGACATACACTTACTGAGGGGGGTAGAGACACAAAATGTCTGTATTTTACACCATCTCTAAATCTTATAAATTCATGGGATCACTGTTCCCAGCATTGGGAGCAGGTTACCATTGCTGAATGTTTTGTGAAGAAGCATCCTGAAAGACTCCAGTCCAGCATCCTTATTAATATCTTCTATACTGGCACAGGAGATAAAGATCCCCCTAAGCACGAGACAACGAGGCAGTGAGGGCCTGTCTCAGGCAGTTGCCCCTCTGAGAGCTTGCAGAGCGCCCCATTCCATAGGTACCATTCACTGAAAGCAGCTTTCTCATGGCTGCACACCTTGGACAGGGCTGCCATGGGAATTCTGCTCACCACTCCCACTTGGGCAGCATCTGAATGGACAACATCACAGATGCTCGTGTCTCAAGATGGGCCAGAGCTACTGGACATGGTTGCAATTTCTCTGTAAAGTACAGATGACTTTAGATCTCTTTTCCAGACATTATTAACTGTAATAGTTCCTGGCTCTCTGCTCTGTGCAGCTCAACTGATGGTAAGAGAAGTGCTTAACTCTACAGGCTAAAAGTCTGTGAAAAACTATCACACCAGTCAAAGTAGCCTACAACTGTCTAAAATATTTCTGAAACAGTTCGCTACAAAATATTTACAGAACATTCTGTTCATTTACACAACACCTTGTTGCAGTGGACAGAGAAAAAGATTCACAGACCCTAATTTAGGATAGTTAACAAGTCATTCAGATTTATACCAATATATTTTCTGTGCCATTCCCCAATGCTACATATTCATGTACAGCGCTGCATAAAAGTCAGAGGCTTTTCCTTTTTAAAACAAGTCAGGGCTGTGGAAAAGAGCAGAAACACTGATGTCAAGTGAATTCTACAACTTTGAGGAGAGTAAATTCACTTTATTTAAATTAAAATGAATATTCCAGACCAGAGACCAGACCTACTTCCCAAGATACCAAGAGTTTTCTAGTTATACAGAGTGTATTGAAATCTAATGACTCTTCCCAAAACTAGCTGTGAGGAAAATGGGACACATTGACTTCAAAGCACTTTGAACCAACCCCTAAGGAAGACGGGATTGGTTCTAAGTCTAAAGGAGGACAGAAGACCTGGATGGAAAAAAATTTACTACACTAGTATTTTTAAGGGGAAAGAACAACAAGAGACATTTAAAAACAAACAAGAACAACACAATAACTGCTGAGCAGCACAAGAGAATTTTTAGCAGTTTAGAAAATGTCTTTGTGGAAAGATAGTTACAGATAAAGGATAAGGTACAGAGACATACAGAGCTATTTCTAGAAGGAGGAAACAGAATTCAGTAATTTATAGTAGTCCTGATTAGAATTTTAGCATGATTTTTATCCTGAACCAGAAGAAGGAATGTGAAGTATGAATTATCCATGGGATCTGAATCAAACGTATATGTTGAATTCCCTAGCATTTGCTGGCTTGTCCTACTTATTTCAGAGTAATTTAAATGTGTTCTGTAAAATTCATTTAATGTAAAATAAAATCTTAACTGTTTTTTATATTTTCTATTTGTGGTATCACACAAACTGGGTCTCACCATTACATCTCATGGTAAAATGCAACTCTATTTTGTACAAAAAGACCAAAATGATGCATACAAAAGGCTAAACACCTATTACCTGAAACAGCCCGTGTTTCAAACAGATCCTATTTCAAGGTAAATAAAGGCCCATTTAGCAAGTCTGGCATTTGGGTAGCTATACAGTTTACCTAGCTGCAGGTCAAAGCTTTCAAGTTATCACAGAATGATAGCTTGCATGGGCTGTTTACTTCTTAATACAGTATATTACACTGGAGCTACTTCATCCTGAAAGTGTCCAGCAACTGCAAAAGATATCATTAGCACATGAGACAACACTACTTTTAAGGCAGAACAGTCCCATGGCTGCCTCCCATAGCTCTGCTACTGCAGAGCCTGACAGAAGGTCTGGTTGTCAAAAAAATCTTTATCAGCTTTATAACAGAACTAGATGAAATATAGTGGTGTAGGGAAAGCCTGGATGGAATATTTTGATTGAGGCTGTGGTCAGAAATAGTATGGTCTTGAATTTATTTCTTCTTTTTGCTACTGGTTGGTTTTGAAATGTCATGGAAATCACTTTGGTATCCCCCAGGCTGGGAGGAGGATCTCCTCCAGTGCTTGTGCATGACAGGAGGACTGAAAACAACAAATAATTTACTCTTTGATAAGCATGAGAGGAGCAAACTCATGGGATGTACACAGGTCCAGAGAGCTGGATTCCTTCCTCAGCCACTTACTACTTAAAATTTATAAGAAGTTTGATTGCAGCACTTCAGCCATCAGCAAAACCTGATGGGGCACAGCCAACTCTGCTAACACCACTGAGAGACAGGGTGTGAGCTCTTGGTGACTCGGGCAGAGCACAACGCTGCAGGTCACCAGCTCAGCTGGCTCTTGAGCTTCAGGTGCTTTGTTCCTCTCCCAGTGAACACACTGACACACGGCTGAGTGCTGGCCTAACAGCATAGCATGACAAGAATAATAAATATGCAGTTTGTGCTAATCTCGGGGAGCTGGAGAAGCACTGCTTCTCCTATACATAGGAAATAAAAGATTCCCTGAATGTCTCCACGTGACACATGTTCATCTTTCACAGTACTTTCAGTATATGCAATTGGATTCCTTTTGAAGGAGACTAAACCAGCAGCTTTTCTTAGAAAGTACCCCAGCATATGGCTGACTAGCATAAAGTCATCCACTGTGTACCTAATACCTTTTCCCCTCAGAAATATTCAAACCATATGTTCATATGGTGACAGTGGGACAGTGATGACAGCAATCAGAATAAATGCTTGTATAACACATAATTCAGACATGCTCCATCCTAGCAGTAATTGCCTCAATGTACTTATAATATTGCAACGAAATACCTAATGTAAAAAAAAGCCACAATTCAAAAAAAAACCTCAAAATTTGCAACATGGCAAACTCTGGGTCTCTGCATCCATTTCAAAATTTACCATCATTAATAAGAATGAAAAATTTCTAGATAGTCTATAAGAGTGCCTAGGGTTTTTTTCAAATTCCCACAATCATTCAGAAAGAATACCAGGAAACAAACTCACACAAAAAAATGCATTATTCAGAAATGAGTGTAAGATTCCCATTTGAATTAAGTGCTGGGATCCTGCTTAGGTGGAACACATTTTATTTAAGATGGCAACATTTTTTACTCAGGAGAACCAGCTTCAGATTGAAGTTAACACTACTAACTTCTGGGTTTCAATCAAGCTATGAGTGACAACCATCCCTCATCCGCCTTTCTCTTCTGAATATTTTCCATGACTCATCTTCAAAGATTCCATAAAGATAGTTTTCTTCTTTTATACTTTCCTATGCTTTGTACCCTTCTTTCTGCCCAGAGACATTGTTTGCTCTATAACTTCCAAACTGCTACAATCTGCCTTGCTGGGACATTGTAATTTTCTACTGCTTCCTCAGACACAGAGGGCCTGACTCCCCATTTAATTTCCACCAAGTGATACTACTGTGTTTACTACTTCCAGAGAACTCTGTCATAATTTATATGGTGGAATTCTGCACAACTGAGTTGTCACTGCATCAGCTGTCATTAATTCACTGTAATCACCCACCAACTGCCAGCTGCTTTCTTGGGACTGTGGGTAGGGGGACATCCTTCTAAGAGGGAGAGGGGCTACCCAGTACCTACTGAATCACCCAGTGAATAAATACCACTAACAAAAACAAAGGTTTGCAAATTGAAGGGCTATAAAAATGAAAAAAACAGAGGCCTGCTGATGTAGCTTGGAGAGAGATTCTTAGGACTCAATTTTATGAAAGATGTCAAATATTCCTGAAGTGAACATTTGAAACTAAAAGCAAATTTCTTCCCCTTCAGAATGTGAGTCCCTTTGCCATCACACCCTTTTTCTGATAGTTTAGCCTCAGTCTTCGTTATTTCAGGCAGCCACATAAGTATAGAAAGTAATTTTTATTTCATAAATTAGGACCTTACCCTTGGGTCTGTATTATGAATATGGAATATGAGAGCTTGCATATTGCTTTCTTCATCCCTATCCTCTGAATCATCAAGAAGTAAATTTCCAGGGGAATTTATCTATAGCCTAAGTCATTCCTTGGACAAGCAATGAACAAATCCAGAGGAAAAAAACGCAAACCTGTCTGCATAATAAATTCACTGAATAGCAAACACAGCCTTCAAAACAGCAGCATGTTCACAGGCTATTCATAGTCAAGACAAAGGGCAGATTCACAAGGAGGACAAAGACAATTGGGCATCACAGCTTGTTCAAGTAGCTGTGGAACAAAGGCCTTTTTGGAGGCTCACCTTTAACTATTTCACCAATAAATAAAATACTTTCTGTACTGGCACAAGAATCCCCGGGTGAACGTCCCAGGTCCTTCTGCAGTAGCCTGCACTCATTTCATAATGAAACAAAATGCAAATTGAAAATAATAAAGCACAGAACTGGTATAATGTAAGAAAATGGGAATTACATTCTAGTGCAGTACGACCATATCAGCCCAGTTTGTTTCTGCAAAGTCAATGATAGCAATTCCACTGCTTCAAGATACACAACTGGGGTAGACTTACAAACACCTTCCTGAATTAAGTTTATGTGTGTTTATGACTCTGCTATTTATATATTTTGGATATTATAGTTCATAATATGCCACAAGTTAAATGGTTAAATAATTTCAGGGTGATAGAACACATCGTATTTCCTTTATAAAATTTCTATTGTCTACAATAATGCAAGTCAACAGATGCCACTTTTAACTGAGCAAGACTACAGAAACATTTCCTTCAAGAATAGAAATGTTGACATAGAATCCCTATGCTTACTGGCAATAACAACTGAAGGGCTGGCTGTGTACTTGCTCTTGTGTGTTTAGTGAATTCTGCATTTTTGAGAGGTATTAGCAAATGATCATACAGTTTAATTCAATAAGAATGAGACTCCTACATTGCAGAGAAGCCAGTTCCACCTCTTTCATAGCGTGTCATGAAGAAACCCATCCGCTACGTTATCGAAGAACACAGAGTATGACAGAAAGGCAGTTCCATCAGATTTCCAATAAGAAAAAGAGTGTTCCCCTAATCCCAACATATGCCAACCAAATTGTGTAAAAGGAAAATCCGAGCAATTCCCAATGTCAATGTATTAGCAGTGAAGTGCTAATCTGGACATTAATTCATGTTAAATTAGTTACAGTGGAGTGAAATTACATCAACATAAAAATCAAAAGAGCTAAGCGTAATTTGCCACATAAGATAAATATTTCTACTTTACATGGGAATTGTAACAAATGACTTTTATGTCAAGTTAATTGATGCCAAATAACAGTGAAATTCCCCTGGAAGTGAATATTACATTCACATTATTTCAATAAAAAAACCTAATTGCATTGTACGCTGTTCACATAAGAATAAGATTCCCATAGCCTGTACATGGAGACTCAAAACACTGTACTGTACATTCAGGGTAAAGCAATATAACACCACTATCCAGAAAAAGGGTGAAATACAAATTTTAAAAAGCTCTGCCTATATTTAATTTTATTTGTGAAAGTACCTATCATCCTAAATGGAGGTTTTCATCTCATGAACAATGGATATTGGCTTAAACCATCTAGAAATATTCTTAGCAGTTAATATTTGCTTTGATTTAAAGAATCTACTCAAACAGGTACAAGGGCAAAACAATCTCTCACTGCTACATTTTGACTTCTTCAAGCAATGATTATCAAAACCATATCTTAACTACTATCATAATGAAACACTGCAATAAAGTTAGACAAGCATTTTTTAAATAGTCTATGTCCTGCACAGCATACATATGACCTGTCTTACAAGCAGTGTCTATATCTGATATGCAAATTTACCACTAATACATAAAGAATCCATGACCGGAAATTCTACAGCTATGTATATACTTGCATTAGAAATACAGCATTTTGAACACAAGTTGTGTGTCTCCAAGAGAACTTACATGATTACTATTTGTGCAGCAATTATTCATGAAATTCATGAATTGATTGGATGCAACTCTAGGCTAAAATAGGTATCCAAGATACGTGGAATGAATCATCACCATTTTCAATTGACTGTAGTGAGAGCCTAGTTGAAATTAGATGAGTCAGATTCCACCTTCACTTTAAATTTTCCAAGTAATAGTGAGGTGTTCAAGACTATTCCAAGCTCAGTTTTGTTAGAATACATAATTTCCTATGTCCTCTCTCAAAAATTGTGATTTACAGTTCCACTGACTTCAGTTAGCATGAGTGATTAATGAGCCTTAATGTTCAGACAGAAAAACAGAATTACCTAAGCAATGGGTCAATACATGAATCATCACAATGTATTTTGTTTGCATGAAAGAATTTAAAGGTTGGTTTAGAGGAACTGCATAGACTTCAAAATGTAACACATTGCCCACAAAAACATTCTCATCCACTTCCAATCTAAGATGTCACATTTATTTTGCCATTATACCTGCAAGAATGAAAAACTAATCTCCCAAGGGCCCTTAAGAATAAGTTATGATTTAGTGATTTTCGTTGGAAATAAGAATCACTGAATCCATGGCATAAAAAGCATCAGAATATTACTCAGGTAGTATTCTGAATAAGAAACTGACCTTCAATTCTGACTTGTATTTCCCATTTGGTTTTACTTCACTTACTGAAATTATTCCTTTCTAGAATCCCCTCTTACCTGGCAATATGAAAATAAGATTTAATTAGAGGGATTTCAGAAGTTGCATTCTATTGAAAGCTCTGTCATAATAAACAGAGAAAGTATTCTCGACTCAGTGAAAGAAGTTTTTTATCAACCCAGCATATAACTATAATAGATTGGCATGGTACCATTTTTTTAGAATAAACCTCACTGGAGAATGCTTTTAAGTGAGTATAGACACTCTCATAAATTACATTTGGTTTTGAAAAATGAACCCAATATTTTAGATGCAAATATTTCTTTATCCAACAGGTTTACTTTACTCAGTCCATCCTTGTTGTTGATATGCAATCATTTAAACTAGAAACAGTTACAGGAACTACACAAGGGGTTACAGTTTGCAAGGGTTTATGGCACTGAAATGGACTTCTGCATCTGTGTATAAAAAGAGTGGGTTGTACACCTGCTGATTATTTTCAAAGGAAAGTGTAAGCAGGATCTTCTGTACAATTTTACTATGCAAGCATGTAAATTGCTACATAAATCACAGATTATTTTTCCATTTCTACATAATTGTGCTTCAAAAATCTATAAAATTCCTTCTACAAACAGAACTGAGGACCAGAATTTTTCCCTTATTCCCACTACTTCACGTCATTCTAGACCTGAAGAACAGCTATAAACAGGGATTAACAGGTTGGTTAGACAGGTTTATAGCTGCTTTATATCCTTGCCATAGTAGATATCAAGCAAAACATAGTCAAATTTGAGCCTGAGGCTCTAAACATTATTCCAGATACAGAGATAACCTTTTGAATGTGTCATGTATAGCATGTCTGCCTAAGGCTGCAGACAGCTTGAAACAGTCACGTGGCAAAGTATATATTATCTCTTTCATCTCAATGCAGTATTAACTCATAAATCTAATCTGGCTGGATATTAACACAGTTAACTGCTTAAGTGCTGATAATTTTCTTTTCTCTTATTTCTCTATTTAAAAATTGTAACAAGGAAAACCTTTGTAGTTTCTAACTATTTTCAACAATTAAACAAAAGATTAGGTACATATAGTCCTACAACTCAAGCTAAGGTGACAGTACAACAAGCCTATCCAAAAAACATTTCAGAGTCAGAATAATTTGTTAAGCCCCAGTTGCAAGAACAGGTCAGGATGAGTTCTTCTAAAACAAACACAACTAACCTCTAAAGGAATTCGGGTCTACTGTTTTTCAGAGTGTACCAAAGTAAAACTCTTCTGTGCTCAGTACTTGCAGTGCTTGTCAGATTAGATGAGAAGATTCTCACACCATGCAGAGACTGATCTGTACTTTGCAGAATATGGCTCTAAATGGTATTTGATTCAACACTCATCCCCACCGAGAAAGGGATTTGGGCACCGCAGAAAGCCAGACACGATTAAATCTGGGTTATGCATCAGTGATCAAATTTAAACAAGTCTTTTATGCACATTTACATAATGCAAAGCTTTTGATATAGTTCCAAAATAAAAATTGCTAAAACTTTGCAGCTGTTGAATTCATTTAATAGACTATAGCTCCAAGAACGGTTGCCAAATTTCCAGCTACACTTTCAGAGTAGAATTTGATTGGATGTTTAAAGAATAAAAATGGTCATGTGGCATCTTGAAAAAGCATTAGTGCTTTTGACAATAATTATAATTGTGCTTTAGCAAAGTACTTAGGATGAGACCCAAAAAGTGGATCCTTAGATAGCGTAAAGTATATTTAAAAGAGATTTTAGATGTTCTAAATCTAAAAGTAAGCCACAAAACCTGAGGACTGACTTCTGCACACACCTAAATTTTGGCAGAAATCAGAGTCATGGATCCAAAGTCTGTTGTCCCTTACACTGATATGGTGCTTTGAGCTGAGCACCCAATACTGGCCAGAAACCTACAGCTCTCAAACCTGTGCTCTCATGCTCTGTGAGAGCCAGTCTAACACAACAACCTCTGCCTTCAGCACGCACTGACAACTGACTTGGCTCTCACCTACACTTCTTCAGCAAGCTTGTTCCTCTGAATCCTTGGTTAACAGGTGCTTACAATGGCCTGTCTAACATACAATAGAAGTCTCAAAGTATGGAGGCCTGAGCCATAACAGACCTTCTAGGGTTTGTCTGAAACTGTATTTCACTCTAAAAAAATATAATATAGGGAAAATGCACTTAGTTTTAAAGAAAATGATCCTTTGCATTTCCTACCACAATATCCTAATATTTTAATATATTGAATTCAAGCTTTTATGATTCCACTGATTCACCCATTCAAAAATATCCTCTTTGGTGATTAAAATAAACTTCTAGGCACACCTTAAGGAAAGAGGAAGTGAACCTCAGCCACCTTGTCCCCAGTAAAATGTTGTCTACCCTCCACATACCTACAATACATGCAACTCCATTTTTTTGCAGCCTTTAAACTTTTAATATCTCTCCAGGCCTGAAAATTTAATTTTGGATATGCCAAGAGAAACTCAGTTCTGTCAAGTTTCATGCAGGAATTCAGTGACCAGTTTATGCCTTAAGCTAACAAAGGATCACCTGTTACTCCTTCTGAGAAGGATCAGACAAATGCAACTTTCTTTACAAATGAAAAAAAAACCACCCAAAAAACAAAAAACCAAAACCAAACCAAACAACAAACCCCAAACTTTTGTGTAATAGTCCAGTTTTTGCAGTAAACTTTGGTAAGAAAGATCAAAATTTGTATCTACTTTTTGCCCAAGGGCGCTCAAATTCCTGTTTCCCTAGTGAGAACTCTGATCAAATGTCTTGGGGTTAATTTAACACAGGAGGCAAAGAAAGGCTTTCTCTGGCCCTCAAGCTGAAACTCTGCTAGAAAAAGTATTTCAGGGGTCACTGAAGTACATAAAAACTAAGAACAAGAGTGAAAAAAGGAGAGGGGTTGAAGGCACTAGGGTAAGTTTTTCATCAACTTATCCAGGTGTAGCTTAATTAAATTTTAAAAGTGACCTTACTTTTAATTCTCTGACTGAATATCACCAAAAGGCTGCCCATGGAAGTGGCTGAGTCATTAACCCTGGTGGTATTTAAAAGCTGATGTGGAGCTTAGCAACACGGTTTAGAGGCAGTCTTGGCAGTGTTGGTTAACTGTTAGGCTCAATCTTAAAGGTCTTTTCCAACCTAAATAATTCTATGATTCTGGGATAGGATGATCATTTAAGCTTTACAGAATTGCACAAGCTATTTTTGGATCTGTGTCACATTGAGATGTGATCATAATGGCTCTTTAAGGCCAAACTTAAAAAGAGCTAAGCATTAGACTCATGAGCTGCTTTTGGAATTCAGGGCATAAAACATGTCACAATAAATACTTCAGATGCTTCTGGAACTCACTGCAAATAGCAAGCCATGCCTCACTGTGCGACCAGTATTTAATGTATGTTAGCAAACTGCTGAACACTCAGACAGGACTCTGAAGTAGTAACATTTAGCAGGAAAGCAAATCTTACCAGAAAAAACCCTAATATTAGACACAGGAATAAGTAATGTGAAAATCACAACAGCACTATTACCACTTACATGAAATGATCACCAACTACAGTTCCCAAAGCAATTACCTCCCAGGGCCATAATTAGGTGTGCTGGGAGCACACTCTGCGTCTTTCTCTGGAGTGCTCAGTATTGCTTCTTGACTAGAGATAGCATGCCAGTCATGATCATCTCTTATTCTGCAGCATAATTCTCAGGAAATGGATATGGAATCCTCCAGAGATTATGTGGGAGGTACCCAGAAACACATAGGCATCAAATAACCTATAATACAACTTAGTAAATATAATTTGCAATACATTTTACATGATGTAAACAAAAACTAAATTAAAATACAATATAACAAGCAGAGAAAACTCATTTGGTATACAAGATCCTTCAAAAGGCGGCATTTGCAGTCCTCAGAAAGAGCATACCAATTTGAAGCGGATAAGTAAGGACTATTATCAAAGGCATAATAACCATCTCATACTTATGCATGCAGCATAATGAACAGAAAAGCACAATACGGCAGATATGTTAGATTAGGATAATTTTATCCCACTATTCAAATGTGTAAGTTGGAAATGGGTTTTGTTTCAATTACTGCTTTTCTCTGTGGGTTTTAAACATTTTATTCAAAATCCAGACTGTTTTATTTTTGTTTTAGCCCATTATCTGCAATTACCATCTACCTTGCCTCTGTTTTACCAATGAATATAGCTTTTCAACCTATCCCAACAGTCTTAAGAGTACAATAGACTATTATGTACATTGTCTAGTAATATCTTCATGATATTTCAGATAGATTTTGTAGAATGTTTCTCCCATTTCTTTCCTTGGTTTTATATTTAACTTCTTCCTTTGACTAAACATTCCCTTCATCAGAAATGCAGTATTTGGAGCCTTGAAATTTTTTTTCTGCATATTTTACTTCTCTTAGACTTGTGTTCTTTAACAATTTACATCCCTAGTATTAAGCAGTCACATTTAACTTAAAAGTATGGATCAAGAAGTAATTACTGCACATGAAGGACTAATCTACGGTACATGAAAAACTACTATATTTAATTCATTTACTTGTATTCAGCCTAATAAGTCGTTCCTAAAGGAAAGCAATCATCCAAACATAAGTAGTTTAAATTTTAACCAAAAGAGAAGATAGCAATTCCTTTTGGGTACTGTTCCAATGGTTACTCACTATCACCATTATAGAAAGCAATTACATAGAAACCTTGTATACTTATTGTTTCATTTCAAGTATTGACAATTGTGACATTTTCTTTCAAACAGATTTACTCGGTATTTTTCCTACACTTTTGCTGCTGCAATTACATAGAAACCTTGTATAAAAAAGATAGCATTTCAAGTATTGACAATTGTGACATTTTCTTTCAAACAGACTTATGGGGTATTTTTCCTACACTTTTGCTGCTGAACAAAAGAAAAAAAAAGATAGCGTCCAAAAGGTAAATTTAACTTAAAGTACTCTAACTACGTAAAAAATAATTCCAGAGGCAACTTTTTTGAACTGCACATTTTTTTTCTGTACCTTTTCTCAAGCACACCTGAAACACATATAGTGTTTTATTAAAGGGCTAACTGGAGAAATGAAATTACCTCTGCAGACTCCCACACTCATCTATTTTCACATTTAGGGCTGAGACAATCCCTTTTTGCCAAGATACTACTCTGAAATTACCTCTGCAGACTCCCACACTCATCTATTTTCACATTTAGGGCTGAGACAATCCCTTTTTGCCAAGATACTACTCTGAAACTCCACTGTTTTAGAACACCAATGTTTAATTCTGCTGGAGCTTCTTGCACACCTAACATCAGTAGTACACAGAGCAGATTTTGATTCTGAGCTTGTTTTGACCCCAAACATAAGCACAATCCTCAACTTTTCTAGCTAGTGGTTTAATAAAACCAATGTTACCACCACAGGTGGGAAGCCACAGCCTGACTATGCCATATACCAACTGCATGAGATGCAGTTCTGGCCCAAGGGCCCTGTCACCAACTTGTCATAAGAACTGTTTGTGTTGGAGGTCAGTACCAGGCCTCTCTTATGACATACAGGTAAAGTGTTGGACAGCAATACAATGTGTGCTTGTGTTGACACTCACAGAACTGAACACAAATCACTGGTAGCCAACTATCCAGCTTAAAGACTACAGAGGGATCTGGACAGGCTGAGGTCAGCTGTATGAGGGTCAACATGGTGAAGTATCAAGTTTTGCACTTGGGTCAGAAGAACCCCACCCAGCACTACAGGCCGGGGGCAGAGCGGCTGGAAAGATGTCCAGTGGAAAAGGACCTGGAGGGGTTGGTCAACAGTCAGCTGAACACAAGCCAGCATGTGCCCAGGTGGTCAAGAACAGAACAGTGGGGCCAGCAGTGCCAGGGCAGTGACTGTCCCCCTACTCTGTCCTCAGCACTGCTGAGGCTGCACTTCAGGTCTTGTGTTCAGGTTTGGGCTCCAAGGAAGACACTGAGGCACTGGATTGAGTCCAGAGAAGGGCAACAGAACTGGTGAAGGGGCTGGAGCACAAGTCCTGTGAGGAGCAGCTGAGAGAGCTGTTAAGCCTGGAGAAAAGGAGGCTCAGGGGAGACCTTATCACTCTCTACAACTCCCAGGTAACAAGTGACAGGAAGAGAGGAAATGGCCTCAAGTTGCATCAGAGGAGGTTTAGATTGGATATTAGGGCAAATTTCTTTCCCAAAAGGGTTGTTAAATATTGGAACAGGTTGCCCAGGGAAGTAATTGAGTCACCATCCCTGGAGGCATTTAAAAGACACACTTGAGAACACAATTTAGTGGTGGAGATGGCAGTGCTGAGTTAAGGGTTGAACTCAGTGGTCTTAGAGGTATTTTCCAACCTAAACGATTGGTTCTAACTACTGATCATTCAAGAAGTACAATTGCAAAACCCTGAAAAGAACAGCTGCTTTTGCTTTAAAGAGAAAATGAAATTGCAGCTATCTAGAAGCAATTCTACAGATTAAAGGTCTTCTGTATCAGAACAAAAAAATCATACTGACTGTATTTAACAGATGGATAATCCACTGTGATATGCACTTATTGAGATGTGCAACACTTTATTAGAGTACAAACAAAACCTGTTTATTACAGAGTTGCAATTAAGAGGCCAGGGAATCAGGAGTGCAGGATTATTTTAAGTATATGTCTGGTAAGATAAGGTGCTCTGGGAAACTAACAGGACCATAAGAAGAGAGAAGAGCCCTCATTGTATCCTTAGACAGGAATTGGTACAACTACTGTGTGTGTATCCTTCCAGAACAGACTGAAAGCTACCATAGTATATGGATAATATGGATAACAAAGGCACAAAAAAAGAATAAATTACTGGAATCCATTAAATACTTGCCTGTTACCTTTCAGCTGAAAGGCTATCTGAATAAGATGTTCAAAGCTGCTAATATAATATCTTATTGAAACTATTTCCAATAACACAAAGTAACTAGTCAGCCAGGGATTAATAAAACAATTAAACTAATAAACTGAAAAACAAATAAAACCACAATTATTCTGATTGTACACTAGCATATTTCCCCATATTACTTTGTTATATTTGCATCTAAAGTAATGCCCTTAAAATGGTTTAATCATAGGTAGCAAGAGATAATCATGTCTGCAGTATTTCTCAGGGCAATTGAGAAAATAATGGTAATAAGAACAGAAATAGTCATTTAATTACCATGCTAAATAACATTTCCTGAGCCTGAGCTATTAGTTCCACAACATGCAGTGGCATAGCTTCTTATCACGTGACTATTAGTGAACTGGGATGTTTGGTTTGGCACAGCTTGCAATTGCTGCAACTTTTTTCTGGGGTAGCAAAGTCATTCTCCATTGTATATATTTGCCTCTGCTTCATTTCACAACTTGATATGCTGTCACATGGCATTTTTTACATACCATAAATGAATTTATTTCCTTTAGCATAAAACCAGCCCTTCCATAGCAGTAACATAAGAACACTGAAATACAGAAAAGGATACATCACTGCTTAATGTGGTATTGATCTGTTCATATATTGTGACTTGTTTAATGAAGCTTTTTTTAAAACTAAACCAAGGAATTAGGTTTGCTCAAAACCAATCAGCTGAAACACAAAATATCAAACAGCAGCCTCCCTATTTGTGTTTATATGTATATAAAGTAATCAGTTCGATACTCTGATTTCTAGAAAGTAAATGCAATTAAATAATCCACAAAAAATACGGAATACAGTCTAGTGCTACCTAATCAAAATACTTAAGGATCTTATCAAGGTGTGTCTTTTATACCATCTGTCATTATGTCAGAGCAAGGCTGGATTCTGAACAACACAAACTCGATTACACTAAGAAAAGAGGTTTATTGAGTCCTAATATCAATGAAGAATCCAGCTGATAGAAAAAGACTTCCCTACTGAGCTCTCACATGTGCTTGCAAGAATAAGACCGAGCAAAGCACCTTTCTGTATTTATACAGTCACTTCACCAACATTTTTGTGTTGCTGGATCAGTAACTAGAAATAACTTTCCTTTGAACAACAAAAAATCTCTAGGCACTTTAATGCTAATTTAGTACTTTGTTTAGGTATCTTAAGATAGATGATGATGGTGATTATAGGTAAAAAAAAAAAGCATATTAGTGTATTTGTATACACTCATTTTCTCTGTGACTGGACTAGTCACACAGTCATATCTTCTGCTGTGCTTATCACTACCATGAAAATACCTAATCATTACCAGAGGCAGTTGCAGTGAATCATAAAAATGGATCTTGCCACAGAAATTATTATTAGAGATTTTAAGAAGCTGGTGAAAATATAAATGCCTGCACAATATCAGTGAAAAGTCAATATTTCATTCTGTAATACAAAGATTTTACAAATGTTTCCTAAATAAGAAATATCCTATTTCTGTAAAATGGTGCTTCCCTTCTGAGACACAAATTCTTTCAGCCTTAAAATGTTCTTTTCCTTATCTACTTCTGACTAATTAACATTGAGAGCTTTGGCTTTGTAGTGTATTTGCCCTGCATGTTGTTAAATTGGTCAAGTAATAAGATATGACAATGCAAGTCAGGTAGTTATGAGATAATCATTTTACCTCTCCAAGAAAAGGGAGGCAAGAATGAGATAAAGCCAAGTGTCCTTCATGCTAATGGATGTAATTACTTAATAGTACCAATTCTCTGTGGAATTTCACATTCTTTTAACAAAGCCTGTGTTACATGGAAGACCAACTGGCATGCACAGTAACTGCCAAGGTGTACATATGCAGTGTCTCTGTACGCGTGCTCTACACATACACATAGTTTTCACTGCCTATACATTTGCACCTATATTACTAATCATTACAAGGGACCTGAATACTGAACAGTGTTGTTGTTGTGTCAAAAAATTGTTCAACAGTCATCTTCAATTATTTTTCCATTTTCCAATTCATGTCAAAAGCTCAAAAGCTGAAGATTAACGGTAAACAGATCTGCAGAAAATGTGTGAGCTGTTGACTTCTGCTGTAAATTAAAAAAAAGCATGACTGAAAATATCATGAAACTTGAGTGTTTTTAATTCCAAGAGTCAGTGATTAAAATAGTAAGGTTGAGGATTTAAATGAGGAAATTCTCACTGATGAAAAAAACAACAACATTGTTAATTATTTGCTTACAGATTGCTCTATTTAAAAATAGTAATTTATGCAATTTTTGTTCAGAGTACTCCCTGAAGCCTTCTGAGTAGTCTTTGGAAAAGCTTTTTCACAAATTTGGTGGTAAGTTCAAGCTAGAAGAAGAGGGGTTTAGGGCTAGGTACAAAAATCTCTACAAACATTTAAGAGCTCTGTGACACTCCCAACAGAATTTCTAATGCCTGCGGTGAAGAACTCACCCCTCCAACTTTCACCCAGGGAGCTGTCCTAATAGCTCAAGTTTTCTAATTTGAAATGAACAGGCTGACTGTATTTTTGGACATCAATAGTTTGATCAAAAATATGTTCTTAAACTATATAAAATATGTTCTTAAAATTGGAGATTACTGTTCAACAATTTTTTGACACAACAACACTGTTCAGTATTCAGGTCCCTTGTAATGATTACTTGGTACTGGGATTAAGTAATTTTTCCTTCTGTCCTTCTACTGAAATTCCATTCCCCTTGAGATTCACTTCAACCATTCTCATTCTTAGTTATTCCTAAATACATTAATTCTCAGAAATTAACATTAAGGAACCTCTGATTTTCTGGGCAATGACCTCTCTTAGAATCACTACTTGCAAAATTGAACCCAAATTCTGCTCCATTTTTAAATGGATATTAAAAGAAGGAACTTATGACCAAACATTTATCATAAATACCATACTCGACACTTGAACTGAAGCTACAAATGCACGATCAATTCCCTGCTTCATATTCAGCATAAGAACCTATTTTTTTCCTCTTGCTGAAGTTCTGCTTAAAATTAATCCTCCATTAGGATCCCCTCTCTGTACTCCTTCACTGATTATACCAATTTTCTGTGACTTCAGAGAAAGAAGTTTCCAAAAGGATAAACAGTTGCAATGCAAAAACTTTGCTTGATTTGCCTGTGCAGAGCAAGAATCACGGCTCATGCTGAGCTTGGGCTCTAAATTACAGTATGTCTGTGGCACTTTAAAAGCCTTCTAGAGCTCTTTTCTGTCTCTTGGTCCACCTGTCCAACACAAAATGGTGTATATAGAGTGTAGTTATGGTTTCAATGTTTCTGTTTTCTCCAGACTTGAAACAGTTTCAGTTTTCTAGAAATTTGCTTTTTTCTTTCAATACTTTCTGTCTAGAAGAGAATAAATAGGGAGAGAGATGAGGAAGACAATGCAAGTGTACAAAATAGGTGGTTTTAAAACCATGTAAAGGGAGATCTGATTTTAAAATGTGCATATATTATTTCATACCTATTTCTAATATTTTTACTATTCAATGGGCTTTTTATTTTAGTAACATTTAATATAGTAATAACTGAATGCTTATTTTTATTAATGCAACTTTGTAGGTACTTAGATCACCAGTATTTGCAACAAATAAATCGGGTTATATTTCCCTGTGGATAATACTGTGCTAAAATATAGTATGCTACTTGACTAATGAAAATAAGGTAATTATTCAGAGTATATGAATTTTGCTATAATAAAACCTTTCTTACTATTTATCTACATTTGTTCAGTGTGCCTCTCTTTTTAAAAGGATAATTCAATGTGACTAAAATAGCAATGATCATATCACATTATGGCTCAGGCAGTCTAACCTGTCAATCATATAAAAGGCAATATAAGCCTTCCAACCCCAGAATGTTCCAAACTTTACCTCCTACGTCTCCTTTTCTTAAACACATTTTAATTTGGAGCAACACATTTGCCTTGGGCACTCAAGTACAGAAATGCAGGACCCTTACTACCAGCTCAGCAGGTTTTGCCATTTCAGCACCCTGCATTTTATCCTTAGGTCGGTAACTAATATGTATAATCCTAATGCAGTAATTCCTCCACTCCTGTGTTCCAGGAATCTCGTCTTTATGAATAGTAAATCTACTGCAGATATGTAAAGCACCCTACTCTGACTCATATTCACAGTTTTCAGAATGTTAACCCATTTATTCCTTTTATTTAACTGAACTAGTAAGGGAATTTGTGTTGTTTACGTGCTTTGCTTTTTTGTGGGTTTTTGGAGGGGGACACATTGGGGTTTTTTGGGTTTTGTTTTGGTTTGTTTGTTTTTTGCTTTGTTTTGGGTTTTCTGTTTGTTTTTAATATGTTAAAAAGCAAGGATTCTACATTGTGAAAATGATTCTGTGAACTCTACAACCACTTGTATTTAATACTCCAATTATGTGATTGTGCTATTTGAATACATTCGTCTATAAAGACATATTATGGCCAATAAGCCTACATCAGTGATTTACATTAAACCAGTATTTACTGCTGGAATTGCATACCACAAACCCTTTTCCCCTGTGCCATAACGCTGTCAGTGGAGAAAAGCTGTACAGTTACTGTGGCATATGTAAAAAAGATTTCACATTAGAGCAGTTCCCTGAATTTTAGCATAATTTTAGTGTCTCATACACATAATCACACAGTAGCAATAGACTGAAAAAGCAGCCTATATATTCCTTACCACCTACAGTTCTACCTAGTCAAATACACAGGGAAAAAAATTAGCAGGAACAAAACTGCAATAAGAGAATGAAGACACCACAGCACTAAGTTGCAAGCCCAGATATGTCTGGACTTGGACAAAGCATGCAGTTGCCTAGGATAGAGGACAAGAGGACTTATCCCTACCACCTTCCACAGTCCTCTCAGAATCCACAACATTCACTTTTTCCCCCTCTCTGTCCAGGTATCTGAACCACCTCTGCACTCTTTCCTTCTACATTATATTGTATAGTTCATTAGAATGAGCCAAGTCTCACTGTTCCACCTAGTACGAGTTCTCTGTATACAGTGTCTCTCCACTTTGGGGTTTATAGGAGGTTAAATTCTTTCAGTGCCATACAATTAACTGCAAATAATTGAGTCTCTTTGCCTTGCATAAGAGGAGCTATATGAAGAAACCACAAGTTCAATAAGTCAGCAAGAACTTCAATTTGCTTTTGATTTATTTTCAGTGTTTACGCTGTGCTTAATAGATTGTTGTTGGAGAGAGAGACAGTAAAAATTCCTTCTGGTAAACAATTTAGTTTAAGAATTAAAATTAGAGATAAATAATGATCCAATTTTACTGAGACTGAATGCAACTGAGAAGAATGCAAATTGAAGCAACTTGATGGCAAATTAAGTTGTTTCATTATCTTTCATAAATTGCTTTGGGAGGATTCACTCTTGGCTAATGAGTATAAAACTGTAGACCAGATTACATTTTTTTCTTCCCTGGGAGTTTCAGTCTTTGAGGTCAAAGGCAGTCTCTCAAAGTGACTCTAGCAGAGCCTGGGCCCTTGATAGTTGCTGGAAGCAACCATCACTCTCATGCTAGCGGCACTAAAAAGTATGTCAAAACCCAGCAAAAATCGATCCACTTCAAAATCTATTTCATGGTCATTTCAATTAATGTCCTTTCTCTCGAAGGTCTTCACAAAGCAGGAGGTCTATGGCTTGCAAGACAATATACACACCCCATACTATTAAAAGTCTGAATGAACATACACCCAAAGAAAAACTGTACAAAAATAATCAAAATCAATCATGCTGAACGAGACTTCTGAAGGTCATCTGGCCCATTATCCTGCTCATATCATCACTTTTCACAGGAAAAATACAAACAGCATTTGGTTATATTGAAATTGTATCTTAAGAAATATATACAACTAGCTGTACTGATGCCATTACTCGATTATCATTGTCACTTAACCATGATACGTATAGGAGCAGCCAGTGATATCTCCTCTAGATTTCTGTTCTGTGGCACACAGGCACACACACACTACAGTCATACCAATGCAAGCTCCTGTCCCTCCAGTCCAGTTTAAATCACCATACCATTGACCCACACTGATGGGAACCGGACACTCCTGGCCCACCCTGAATCCCTGGTCTTGGGATTTCTTTGGGACTGCTCAGAAGCCCAAGAGAACATTCTAACTCCATGCAAAGTTAACAGCACAAAAACTTCAGGTGCAGCATCTCTACATGCCTTGGTCCAGTGCTTCCATGTGTAAAACAAATTATTTGGATTCAAAAAAGCTGTTTTTAAATAAGACACAGGATATTGTAGAATTTCCAGAGTATGTTTTTCTAAACCATTCTATGGATACTGGGAGTCATAGTTGCTTATTTCTGATCTCACAGTTTGCCAGTTTCCATAATTGCAATCTCACAGGTTTTGGTTTTCATCTTAGCAGTTCCACTCAAGTGGCTCTCATTATAATTTGTATCCTAACTCTAGGATGCTGCCAAAATTAAGCAGGTTTGGAACACTGACATAACCTCTCCTGAAATCCACACTGCCTTCATTTTGCTGTGCTGAATTCCATACTGGATTCCATACTTTTTGTAGTGGTATACTTTGGAAAGAGTACACTGCTGGATTTACAGTGCCATACAAAGTAACATATGAAGTAATAATCTCAGAACCCCATCTCTCTCAGATTTTGTATTTTTATACTTAAAGTGTCAATAATTCTGAAGAACCAACAAGTTGATGCATTTCAAACAGCAGCCAGTGCATTACAATCTAAGTGCCTCACTACTTTGTATAAACTTGATGTGGAAAAAGAATTTGAGCAACTGTATTGCTATTCTAAAAGCTTTCTTTTTGAACATATTTGTTAGTTTGCTATTATTGGATTCAGCCCTCAAAAAAAACCCCAACAAACTACACACACAGAAGTTGCTGTCAGAAGTTGTGTTATGCAAAGAAAACAGAAGAGGCCACTATCCATACTGCTTGTAAAGCAAGTTCTAATAACACACAAGATTTCTCATTCTTGAAATCCCCACATGATAGAAACAAGATAAATGGGATCTGCCACAGCCTTACTAATGGAAGAGTTAAAAAAGAAATTCGCACAATGAACACACTGAACACTATTTATATATTCAGAAATCTATCAAAACAAATCACCAAAATGTATTTTGGCCATCACATTCCATACGGAGACCTGGCTAAATAGTCTGACTTGCAGAAAAAGGGCAACAGACTAAGAAAATAAAAGACCATTTTATAACTAGATGTATGACCATATGAGACCACTAAGTTTTATGTCTTGTCTTCATGTGCAGCCAGCACTGCCTCAGATCTTATGATGATAAACGAGTAGTTTACAAAACCGACCTGCACAACCTTCTCTGTAAATGCAAGGAAAAGTTCTTTCTGCAATTCATGCAGGGCTTATTCTGAGACTCCCAACAAACGTTCAGGCAAGGTTCTGCAGCACAGCAATTACCCTTCGTCGCCTCCACTCACACCCATTGTAGCAGCAGATCCTACCAGCCCAGCCCACACTGTGCAAGGTGTAGGGTGTGTTTGTTATTTGTACTAAGGCAGATTAAATAGCAAAAAAAAGCTCTAGCCCTATGCTGAGCATTTCCATGACTAATTCTACTTTTCAGTGTACTCCAGGAGGAAAAGCACACTTGCATCCAAAAGATATCATTGCCTCAACCATATGGGTTAAACCTTTAGAAGCAGCAGAAAAAATTACTGTCATTAGAATTAAGTTGAATTACTACACCTTAAACTCTTAATTTTTTGATTCATATCAAGCCTTTTAAAAAATGATGTTCCTATCTTTTCTGATTTCTGAATCCTCGCTGTAGACTGCTTTAAAATAGTTACAGAAAATATGGGTTACAAACAAATAATATGATCTACAACAGACCAGCCATTCTGCATGGATTACATAATATTATTTAATAATTCAATTTAATTCAATACTATCTGACGCATTTTTAAAATCTGAAAAGTTAGAGGAGCAAGATAGTCTGTTTATACAAAGTACATAGCACAACTACACAGCAATTAATCAAAAGCTCCTTCAAATTATTTTGACTCATCTTTCACATCAAGAATAGAAATCAATTAACAGGAAATACTTACATTAAACTAGTTTGGAAATCAAGATAACTACAGAAAGTTCTGACATCTTCAGAAAATATGCAAGAGCAGAGTTTGCCAGATTAAATCTCTATACTGTAAGGTTCATTATCAATCAGTTGAACAGTTTTGTCCCCTCAAACATTCAACTAAAACCCTTGTAAAGAATCATCAAGCTTTAAAGTTAATAAGTGTCATAGAGCTTTATAAAATGTAGGGGGTTTTATACTATGCTGCATACAAAAACCTCTTCATTATTTTTTTTTCTTGCATTCTTCATTCATTTTTAAGTTGTGCTGATTTTGGCATGAACGGAATGTAAAACTCCACAAATTCATCAGAAGTTTAAAACTGCTCCAGTATAACATGAAAGAGGATGTAGTTCTGAACTACAGATTAAGATTAAGATTCAGATCTGCATTACTTCTCATTCTTCTCAGTTAAGATTTTTACCAGAACACTGCCTCTTCGTAAATGCCAGAGGAAAATAATCAATCTTTAATACAGAAAGATAAAAACTTTTTATTGATTTTCTGAAGTCTAATTTGATATCTAAATGTAAATTACTCACTTCAGTAGCTTTGTTTTTAAACCATTAATTAAAAGTGCAACATATAATAAACTATTAGCTTTGTTTCTTACAGTTTTCATCTGTTCCTACATCTGATGTGCTGTAAAGAACTGCTAGAACCCTATAGTTTTAGGAGCCCATAGTTACTAATTTTCTGTATTGATTAAAAAAAAAATAAAAAAAATATTAAAAAAGCTTCTAATAGATGAATCCTAAAAAGATAAGGGTAAGGCTCTAAAAATAGGAACAGGACCCCACATTAACAAGATTCTACTGTCAAGAAGTAGTGGGGGAGGCTGGTGAGTGAATGGGACTTGCAATTGGAGAAAGTTCACCCCAGTGAGAAGAAAACTGGCAAAGTATTTACTGAGGTTGTGTATCCTTCATCTTCCCAGGTCAGCTGCCTGCTTGTGCTGCTAGGCCAAAATGGACACAGGGAACCAGGAAACTCTGATGGCAATGCTTCATGGGTATGCAAGGGGAGGATGTGACACCAGCTAAAAGCTCATGTTCCCAAGTCATTTATCCAGACAGGCTAAGGATCACTAGAATTCACAGCTCCCTGAAGGTCAGCTGCAACAATAAATCTGTGCAGAGAAAGGAGCACGGCTTTAGAAAAGATGGTCCTATGAATTTTGCATGTGACTGCTTCTCCCAGCACAAATGACAAAGTCTTGGAAGAGTCACTGAAACAGCCTTTCAAGGCTTCTGTGGAAGCTGGTTTTTGAATACATTTACAGACCAAACAGGTCCAGCTGGGAATGCACCCCAACTGGTTTCATTGAGCCCAAGCACTTGAGTGAAGTAGCACCCCTCACTTGTTTTATTAAATGATGCCATGGATTTAGTTAGGGCTGTCTCTAATGCAGAATGGAGCACTTTTTCCAAGAGCAAAAGTGGTACTTCCAGCTCTGGAAACCAGGATTGCAAACTGTGACACACCAAAGAGGTTATGAAGACCTATGACAGGAGGCCTGGGGGATTCAGTTTAGTGGAGGAAAATTTCAAAGGTATTGGGCCTAGACAGATGATTTACAGCAAGAACCCCTCATCGAGAGACAAGCAGTAAATCAAATTAAGTACCTTCATAGACTAAGCAGAAAAAAACCCAGAAAATAAGTTTCCACCATAAACTTTGGAGTAAAAATCCATTAAGTGAACTCTAGTTCAGTCATTTGGTGAACAATGCCCAAAATCTCAAAAAAACTACAAAGCTTGTTAAATGGTACATTTTGTTATTTAGCCAGAGCTTACTCAGATTAACAAGAGTGAAGTGATATGACTTTACTTGCCTACAGAATCATATTTTGGGAAGTCCAAGATTCATATCAGCATCCCCAATAACAATAAAATTTCTCTTTCAAATAATGTCCTGTGGTGAACATCAAATGTTGGTTTAAAAATAACAATCTAGAACTAGTCTTTATATTCTCAGAGAATTACATCAGGCAGGGAGGCCAAACTGCTGCTTCAATTCCAGTACTGAAGAATTATTACTGACTATTAGGAAAGGAACAACAACAGACATAGGGAAAACACAGTAGGGTCATACTAAGTAGTTCATTAAGATGTCAATTATTTTAGACACATACATGAATATCTATATAGAGAGAGATAGATGTATATGACATCTTTTAACTTGAGCTTCTTACTCTGTAATTCAAGCCCAGGGTTGTATTCTAAGATACATACTAATCATGGTAAAACTGTTAAAAAACCTTATTTGTGTTAAACAGCTGAATAATTGTGGTTATTACACACATGTATTGCACTTTGCAAGTGTACCTGAAGATACTTTTTTGTCAACATCTGTCCACAAAACAGATCAAAGATGAAAATCTTTAATATCGTTCAAGGCACCATTTAGACTCCTTTAGGGACAATGAAAAAAAAAAATCAATTGAAGCTTTTTTTTCTCCAACTCCCATTTGAAAAAAAAAAACAACACTTCAAGTAAAACAAAAAGATAAAAGGAAATTGCTTTCAGTACAAACCATATTAAAGTAATTTTAAAGTTGCGCTGAAAGAGAGTATGGTACACACTAGCACCACTACAAACTCAATGTCAGCTCTCAAGAAATAAGCACTGTAACTATGGCAGGATTGATACATTTATCAAACATTAAATAGGAATTCTTCTTAAAAGATAAGGAAACATTTATTCCAATTTATATGTACATAAGTTTGTAATCCCCTCCTCTCCTACGGCATCTCTGTACATAAAACAATTCAAGAAATTAATTAAAATAATCCTTTAATAATAATTCTGTTCTACTGGGTTCCACCCTCATCTGTTAGCAATCACTACATGTCAGGATTCATATTAGTTTCCTATTCTGTCCCCTGGGAGAAATTTAGCTTTCTGCAGAGAAACTGCACGAGTTCAGGCCATGATTTAAATTTGTCCAAATGCTTCGGTTCAACTGTAACTTCACAAGCATGATGTTTACTTTCCCAACATTGCGAGACTGCTGATTTTAAAGACTGCGCAGAAACTTGCAGGCAAGAACAAAGTCAAGCCAGAAAAATGTCAAACGGATATGAAAAGGAACATTTGAGCAGCTTGGAAAGCTCTCATTATGAATTTGAGCTTTCCTTGGCTCAAACGTATTTGGCACCAGCATCAGCACTCTGTTAGTCTTTGTGCTTGTGAAATATTCACAAGTGCTACAAGGACCAGAGTAGTTTATTTCCAATTTGCCAGTTTTCCTAAACTAATTAAATATCTATGAAAGCAATTTGTGCTTACTGGAATCCAGTTTTTAATTTTTATAAGGATAAAATGGCGAGGATTCAAATGATAATTCATACTGCTTTGTTCGTCTATACACATCAAATGAACACCTTTTTTTTTCCATCCAAATAATCACTAAAAACAAACAGTTCAATTAACTTGGTTATAAAATCTGCTCAGTGAGATCCCAAGAGCTGAAATGCACTGATACACAGTAGTCTCACAACATTTTTTTTTAAAAGTTAAATATTTACATCTTTAGTGTCTCAGAGATTTCTCACCACAAAATAGGATGTAACCCAGTCATCATGTTTTAGAAAGGAATAGAGAATACAAATTAGAGGACTACTACTAGATTATGTCTAAGCAGAGCATTCAAACTGTTTTAAACAGCAGCCAGCTTTCAGCTTGCTCAAGGACTAGACTAGAGTATTAGTGAGCCCAGGAGTCAGGTCAGTCTTTGCATTCTTAGTATTACGTCAGCTGGAGTGGTCAAGTCTTCTCCTTGATTATAGTGAGTAATATCTTATTTCTCAAGCAGAACCACGGAATTAGATGCCAAACTTTTGCAGTAAGGAAACTATTCAAGTGATGGTAAGGTGACAAACTTGTAATTTCAGATCACAGCTGTGCATGGCATCAGCTGTCTCCCTTCTTAACTTGCTTAGCACCAATTACATTACCGTGAGGTACAAAGCATAGTCCCATGAATATGCAGAAAGCCAGGTGCAGCATTCAGATCAGCCATCCTGCCAGGTTGTCAAAGAACAGTTTTACTCTTTTTTTCTACCTAAAAAGTCACTGCAAACTATAGTTTTCATTATACTTTTTTCCTCCTCCCACTGCATCATGGCACTTCTGAAACAAAACTTGTGCTACAGTTCAAAATGTACAGTTCCAACAGTTAATGCAAAGGCTGTAAAAACTCCTTTAAACTCCCTAAACTGAGTCCTTCTCAGTAAAACATGATCATCTTCTCTAACATACAATCTCCACATTTGTCATTAAACAGAATTCAGAGTGGTTAATCTTTAGCAGAAAGTCCTCTAAATTAAATGAGAGTTGAGTCTAAGTGGTGAATATACATCAATTTTGACCTACTCTTCATATTTGCTACAGGCACCTCTGATTCCTTGAACAGCCACATTCACCTTTTTTCACAAGTTTCAACGAAACAGATACAGATCTCCACAAAAATACCAAACAAGGAAACCAACTGCCAAAGAAGCTCATCAAAGCCAAGCATTTTACAGTCCAGAGGGTCAGATAGTTGAGATAGCTATCAAATTCCCTAATGGAGCCTTACTCCAGTTGACACCAAAAAGGTATGGCATATGGGTTTGCCAGAGAACTAATTGAAATCCAAGCAGAATACACTGTCCCAGAGAAGCAGGGTCCTGAATGAGATGGATTTTGAACACGAGTCAATTTGCAGTTCAATATTCCAATGATACAAGGGACAGAAAGAATTATGCAATCAGAGCCTTTGCCAAGGAATGGGACCTGCTAAGCTGACTGATGCTGATCGTAATGGTCTATTATCGGTCCAACAAAATTATTTATTACAAGGAACTATAAACTCAAGAGATTCTTACAGGAGTGTTCATTTTCCCACCAGAGACTGCATGGTGACAGCATAAGCAACCCAAGTGTGTAATCAAAATGTGCCAAGCATACAAATCGATAGCAGATAAATTAATTGTCAGATTCTGAGATCTGCAGCTTTTAATTTTGTCATAGCATTGGCATTTTAAATGAGTTTTTTCTGTATGAATGCTGGAAAATTAAAGACAACACATCACTGCTTCCTTTGGTGATGTCACTAAGGAGCACATATTAAGAATTAGTTTTCTTGGTCTTGCATACTTCTCCTCGAAGCCCTTGATAAGGGCTTTCTGCCTTGCCCCTCCATTTCAATGTATATAAAAGATATAGGTAACTTGTGTATTGACAGCATCTCAGCAGCCTCTGAGCTCAGAAAAGCTTTTAGAATACAGTTCTTCCTGTGGGGCATAAAGATCCTTTCCAGATTGTTAAAGCAAAAGGTTATCTGCAATGAGCCAGTGACAACTCTTTGGAAAAGAATGTTTTTCTTCCAAGAACTCCTCCCCATGAGAGCTATTTGTCTTCACTTCTTTTAACACTTTGCACAGTTTGACCTGTTTCCCCTTATTACATTATTATTACAGCCATTGCTGGAACTGTGCGGTGATGCAAAAGAGGAGAATTAACAGTAGAGTTTTTGAAACTTAAAAAAAAATAAATTCTATCTGGGAAAAAAAGTACATTATAAATAAAGGAAAATCCATGCTAAAGATCTCAGCTCAAATAAAACTTTGAATCCACTCCTCCTCAGACTGTCAAGGGTTGCAAATACCTGAAGACTCAAAGGTCCAGCATGAGGTTGCCTCCATAAGCTTTCCCAAAATCTATTACATTAACTTCACAGTGCAAACCTCAAAGACAGCATGGACAACACCACAGAAGCCTGGACCTCACCACAAAAGGACTTTCAGGAAAGTTGAATTTTGGTATTTCCATCCCACTCTGCATCCTAACTGCCAAGCTTTTGCAACAAGTGTGTGACCCGAGGGAGATCCCATTTTTCTCAATGCCACTCCTTACGAAGTGTAGATTACAAACAATGCATTTGAGGTTTTGAAAAAAATTCAACATGACTCCCATGTAGACTTCAATCTTGGAGTATTCTGGGATGCTCCAGTTCTGCTGTTTGTATCCGGTTTCTTCACAAAATCCTTGCTGCTTAAATCTGTGCCCCATACACACTTTGAGTGAGTGGCTGCTTTCTGTAGAGAGCATCTACCTCAGCTGTATTTCTCCATATCCATTAAAATAAATGTAGCTATTAAAAAAGGGGGAACCAAACAGAAACACCACACCACAAAACACACACACACAGAAACAACTGTTCATTTTGTTCCTTATTTCTTTATTGGTTTGGGTTTGTTTTTTTTTCCTAATCAAGGAGAAATCTGCTTGTACTACAGTCTATATCCCTTAAGCACAGGGAAATGGATATTGCCTAAATGGGTGGATTGATTGGATAAAAATTTGATCTTTCACTGATGCACATTATAGTTTTTTCCAGGTTATAGTTAAAATGTATAAGCAACATAACAAAATACAATACAAGGGAAGAGCACTACATTTTAGTCTCCCAGTTCTCATAATATTTTGGCCCTTCAATATTCTCTATCTCCCTTTTTCTGCTTCAGTTTCTTGTTACAAGCAGCAAGACCAGTATTAAATAAAAAATCAGTAGATTTTTAACAAGTATTTCTACAGCTGCATGCAGATTAGCAATTAGCCATTTGAGAAAGATTCTGCAGCATTTGGCATATTAAAAGTATTAAGAATATTCCCAGTATATTTAAACTAGAAATCTATCTTGCTGTAGTAATGTTACAATAAAATTTATTTCTGATGTCTTGATTTTTATATCAAAAAGACAAAAGTCTATACACACTTGCTGTTTTTACCCTCAAGAGATCAGGACTGTCACTCAAGCAATCAAGCTGAAAAACGTGAAGAAAAAGCTTTGCAGAGTTTCTGCCGCAAACATAATTATTTTGTGCAGTAAGTTACAACACCTAAGCACAGATGTAGCAGCAAAATGAAATTTGAATCATGGCTAAAAATGTATGTTAATTATGTAGAACTTATTAACTGCTAACAAAAATGTCCTTTTATCAGTTCATAAATTACAGGCTTTTTAAAGTCTCTAAATACCTTGAACTGGATGTTCTTAAAATGCTGAGGTTATAAAAGACAAAATAAATATGGGAATTCCTCTTTTTTATTACAGAAAAGAGGATTTTCAAAGTCAACACTAATATTGCACAATATTGATAATTAATTAATTTTAATTATTAAAGACATTTATTGCTGTACATTTTTTTAGAACAGTAAAAACTTTGAATGCCAAATCCTAATTCAAAATATTTTAGAGGCAGAGGTATTTGGTTTAGGTAAGAGTGGTACCACCACAAATTAATTCATTTACTCCCTAGTCATTTAATACTCCTCTGAAGACCTTCTCCCTTCCTAGTGACTGCTAAGATGACTGTTTATTTAATGTTTACTCTACAGTCCAGAAAATTGCCAATCCACATCTGAGCCATGCCATTACAATCTTGGGCTTTTCACCTCATGCCCTTTTCTTCTCCTTCAGCACTTCAATGCTAGAGAATAATTGTGGAACACAGAAAAGAGCTAAAAGCTGCTTTTACATCATTCATATTACTAACTAGATATACGAGCGTATACAAGACTGTAAACACAAGATTTTAGTAGATGGACAAAGCCCTCAAAGTAGACCAGCTGCTCTTTTTGAAATTAAACAAGTGACAATATAAATCCCTACATATAGTGAAGAAAAAAATCCTTAAAAAACCCACAACATTCACATTAAAACAATTGTGTTAAAAATGAAAATATTTTGTGAAAACCACAATACAGTGATAAATAATGATTCCAAAATATAGTGTATTAGAAATAAACTAAAATGTTGACCCGTATCTCTGATTGTAAACTTTGCTAGAAGGCTTGAATCTCCCTTTCAAAGTGCTGTCTACTTAAAATGTCAAAGTGGGCATTTACAGACACGTGTAAGGAAATTGCACTGAACTCAAAACACATAAAAGTATGCTTTACTTGGGGTCTTATCAGCCAGAAATCATACAGAGCACTGCAAGGACTAAGCTATTATATGAATATGCCAAATACTAACTGGAAAAATCAGAGCACAGGCAGAACCTACTGTTTAGTTAATGGACAAAATGAATACTTGAAAATAAAGCAATGAAACTGTTTTCTTTTAAACCAGCAATACATGTGAATATTTACTTCTGTAAGATTAACGTATCAGTTAACAGCAATGTTCCCTGTTATTACTAATAGGGAATTACACTAGTTTCTCTGAAGTGCTGATAAAATACAGTAAGTTTGCAGAGTCATTTTCCAGTCAGATATACCCATAGTTCCTCATTATATATTTTATTCTGCAATTGGTGGACTTTGAGTCTCATTTAGTATAATTTGCACAAAACTCACATACTATTTATGGCTTATCTTGATTTCTTTTTAATTCCAAAGACTCAGAACTTCCTAAAAAGCCAGCATGTCTAAATGCAGGAAAGCTGAGTATATGCTCTTTCATTTTCTCACTGGAAGTTTCTTTCTGGATCTCTACAAATGTGTATTAAAACACTTATGCTGGTCTTATATCATGGAAAACATCAAATGCAAGTAGTTGTGGATTTTGTGGATAACAAATCTGCTTAGCTTGAGAATGCATTTATGTTCCTCAGTTATTTTTTATTAGGAAAAGGGAAATTAGAGGAAATAAGAGATTGAAGGATGGATAAACAAGAGATAAGACATTCAGGCACATTGTTGCTGAGTTGCAGTTACAGTCCTGATCAACAGAGTTAATGAAGTTTTATACATTAGCTACACTGTAGGAAAAGGTAGTTTCAACACATCTACCTTCATTATAAAGTCAGATAAGAAAGGAAGAATGCCAAGAACTGAATGACCAAGTTTAATTCAGAACACTTCTTGACTTGATTCTGAAACATAATTTTATATATTTAATATGGTTATATAACCCAACCCTAGCAATTAGCATAAAAAGTAGATACCTTAAATGCAGGGAAATGTAGTGTTTAAAGGCACAAAAATTCTCACCACGCAGTGAACAGCAGCAATGTCTATCAGTTCACTATCAACTATCTCTGTAGCAGACACCCAACCCCGTACTTCCACAGCAATTCAAGCATTTTAAAAGGTTTAACAATTTCCTTACAGTTCACATTTCAACATAGCTACAAGGGTAGCTTTCCTAACAGAAAGACATACCTAAATAGAAAAGAGGATTATATTCACAGCAGGCTAACAAAGTTATTCTATTTTTCCTGCATCTTAGCTAGGGAAGCTCTAGCTAATTTGATATCAGTATTTTCAGAACTTTTCTTCCTGGAAGAAGACACAGGTCAACACTGGGGACAAGCATGTCCAGCCTTCCATAGGCTCTTCCTGCAAAAACTGCTTCTGATAACAACAGTCTTGAATGGCAACACCACAGTTTGGGTGTACACGTGCAACAAATATTTTCTTTGCTATATAGTAACACAAACACTGAAGTACTTACTTTTCTTTTGGATCTGATCATGTTGAAAGCCTTTATGAGCTTCTGCACATCTGCTAAGCAGCTTGCTCCTAATGTCCAGTTTTCTGATTTGTATACAAACCAAGCAAGGCTTGTTGCTCACCACCCTGCAGCACACAGGTATCTTGGATCTATTCTGAATGAGGTGATTTGTTTCACATAATCCCTGGCAAATTTCCTTCTTTCATGTGCTTTAAATAAGTTAAGAACAAGATCAATACTAGAAATAAGGGTTATTGGTTGCACTTGTACCTTATCTAAAAGGTATGCAGATCAATGATGGGCAGCTGAGAATGATATTCAACAAATATAACTGCTTTTTACCAAATCACATTCATTGTAAAAATTTTCCCCTGCAAATTAATACATCCAAGAAGTAGGCTCAGAGAAGTCCTAGAATGAGTCAAAGTAGTTACTAGACACTGACCATAACACATGAGCACCCCTCTGAGTTCAAGGTTTCTGGCCCAAGAACAAATGTTTACCCTGCCTTTAACTTCCATGAACAATACTCAATCATAACTTGTCAGCTGAAACATTTATGCATGACTGCATGAGCCACAAAGTTCTTGAACAGTAACTTCACTGAGCACTGATACTCTTCATAACAGTAATTTAAAATACAATCTTTATTGCCTAGAGATTATGACTTAAAATACATTGACCCCGGTTCACACGGCAAAATTTGTTTTCTTGCTTAGTTCCCTAAGAATATTCATAACAGTAGTTGATGACAAACTGCATTGAAAAAGGGACCTGATAAAACTAATTCAGAGCTGTGAATTTGCTGTTTTTCAACAGACCTGCTACAACATTTGATCCTCTCCTGTGAAACTGCTCAGAGGAGACTGAGCTGACAGCACTGACCACAACAGCACATGCAATCAAAGGATCAGTCTGTGCAACTGTGCTGAGTTTTTATTTGGTAATCCATCAACACCCAAAAAACAAGAGGTGTCCCTATTCCCTTAAAATACAGAGCAGTGTTGTTCACTTCTGGCTTCTCTTGTTCTCCAGTTCCTACTCCTCTGCTTGGAACTTATTTTAGTGCCATGGGTGCAAGGAAGTTGCAACTAACATAGCAACCATTAGCATCGATTTCCCATTACTATTTTCCCACAGAATGAGTAGCACCTTATGTTATATTTTTCCTTTTGAACAGAAGGAAATACGCATGCCAGGTCAGATATTATTAGATTCATTTGGAAGAATGCATCTACTAAATTTACTTGATACAGTCTGCAGTTGAGAGCCCAAGATTGTCTTCTGATTGTTGCCAAAGTTCCCGAATTTATTAACTTCAGTAGATGTGTCAAGTAGATAACACTGAACAGTTCCCTGATTGAAAGAGCTTAGATCAATATCTTTGATACACATCAACTTCTCCTATTTGTTCTAACTCATCCAGTTAAGTTTCACTTGGTGTCACTCTCTACACGAAGCTTGTAAACCAGCACAAGTCGAGTAGCCATGGTCAGTATTATTCAGGGATCCTTCCACTGTTACTGTCTGTGTGCCTGTTGCCAACTGCAACAAGCTTCCACCCTCACTGTAACTGGCAAAGAAATCTTTGCTTCCCACTAAAGGGGAAATCTACTTGACCTAGTTTGTTCTTTTCTTGCATTCAGCACTTCTGTCCCAGATAATACACGTAATTCTACTATTGTTTGTTTACATGCAGCTTCAGATTTACCCCAAATTCAGGGTGCTTAATATGCGGGCTCATAATGCTTCTGTCCCCTGATGAGAGACATTCATCACTGATTTCAATGCCATTAATACGAGGAGAAGCCCTCCACCTACCCCCCCACACACCTTTTTTTTGAAGTATAGAGAGGCTGTTATTTTTATACCCTTTTACAGTACCCTCTGACAGGCAGATCTTGAATCATGATGGCTTTACACAAACTAACAGCTAGTGCAGCACAGGCCTCAGCATGTTAGATCAGCCTGGAGTTCTCTGAAAAACGAACACTGCCATATTTCATCATCAAGAAACAGCAAAGAGGTAAGGAAGAAAAAGCCTCAGCAAAATGCTTTTAAACAAAACTGATCTGGACTGCACTAAAGATTCCCACTATCACAATAGTTTTAGCTGATTCCTCTGTCAACTAGAGGAAATTATTTGTAGATATAATTACAGCTAAAATACGTGGCATTTAGGAAGTATATTTTTTCTCCTTTACCAAAAAAAGCCATTTTTTGGAGTTATTTACTAGGAAGCCCATGAAAAGACTGTGGTTAGATGACAATAAATTTAAATGTATTAGTGGGGGAAAAACCTCCATAAAATTAATAATCTTTCAGATCATAAAAAAATTAAAATATTTTAATTTTTACAAACCATTACCCTCCCCAGGACATAATGTTCAGATGCCTTTAACACAGCTCTGGGCTGTGTATCCTATTCAGATAGGAATATGTGAATTTTCTTCTATTCTTGCCTCACTGTCTAATTCAGCAGAATTCACTTTATTGTTTATATTTCTTCTGGTATAAATTCCTTTGCACAATGCCTCCTACAGACATTGGGGTATCTAGGCATTACTCCAAAACTAAAGCATGTTATATGTGAAAGCCATCAAAAATCTAGAAAACACCCTGTTCACACTAACTACTCTTGTCCTTCCCAAATTCCTCCAGAAAAACAGCTCTACTCAGTTTAACAGAGGTATCTCAGGTAGATGACTGTTGAGTCCAACAATAAATCTAACACTGCTGAGTTCACCACTGAACCATGTGTCACATGTACAAAGGTTTTTAAAATACCTCCAGGGATGGTGACCCAACAACTTCCCTGGGCAGCCTGTTCCAGTGCTTGACAATGCTTTCAGTGAAAAAGCTTTCCCTGATATCCAATCTAAACCTCCCCTGATGCAACCTGAGGCCATTTCGTCTCATCCTCTCATTTGTTCCCTGGGAGAAGAGGCCAACCCCCTCCTGGCTACAACCTCCTTTCAAGGAGTTGTAGGGAGTGATGAGGTCTCCCCTGAGCCTTCTCTTCTCGTGGCTTAACAACTCCAGCTCCCTCAGTCTCTCCTCATAAGACTTGTGCTCCAGACCCTTCCCCAGCTCCATTGCCCTTCTCTGGACTCGCTCCAGCACCTGTGTCCTTCCTGTAGTGAGGAATGTTGGAGTAATTCCTAGCTACAGGCACACTTAGTGCACTCTGATTCATAACCTCCTGTTGAGAAACACAGCTCTATTAACCTTACTCTATTCTAGACAGAAATAGTTTCCTTGAAATAATAGATATGAGAGAGCAGCAAGTTTTCTTTCTTTCCTCTGGGAATTTGCATTGTTTTGTACACTGACCTTGTTTACAATTCTGCTCTGTTCACATCGATTTATGCTTTGCATTTAAATCTCTTACTGCATTAACTGTAACTCACATAATGTACATGTTGTGTTTCTATTCTCATATTAAAAAAATAAACTCCTTCGGGCAGGGATTAAATCCTCAAGACAGGTTTTTGTGCTACCAGGAACGTAAGAGTTACAAGATCATAGCAGAACAAGCAAACACCCCCCTTACTGAAAATGCATGTCCTAACCTTTCACAGCTCTTTTTATCTGACCCCTTGCACTGTACTGCCTCTGCTCACAATATCTCCCTTCTCTGTTCTCTCAAAAATTTCCTACCCCTCCAGAAAGCTAATGCAGGCTCACGGACCCAGGTCTGTTGAGAGCTGCACGTAACCTTTAGGAGAGGTACCTGCTGTGTCTCAGAACAGGTGAGGATCTCAAGTGCAAACTGCAGGTATTTGGTCATGGCATCCTTCCACTTTGCAGGCCACTCATTTTCACAGCATTCACAGAAACTTAACTCTGAGACTGTGACCTCTCTGAAATTACCGAGGATCTTGAAATTTTTTTTGATCCATGCAGGATGACAGCATTTGTGTATTTAAAAAAGCTCAAAAGAATATTCTGCTTACCCTAATGATGAGAAAAAGTTATTCTTTATGCAAAACACATGAATATTGTCCAAACCACATAGATGTGTATATAAATACTGGTTATTTGCTATACTCAAATATTCAGTGAATATGTTAATTTTATAATTATTGACTATGCTCAATGCCATTCAAACCACTAAGTTTTCAACCAAGTGGAAAAACATAACATATTACTTAAGTAATCAACTACATACTGTAAAATAATTCACAGCATAGGAGCAAATCAAACAGCTCATGAACAAATGAATAGGTTAAAATTACTTATTCAAAACATTACCAAATATATAACAGCATAAAAACACTCTCAAAAGCTGAAGACACTTCACAGGTTCATGAGCAGAAAATTTTATGAGAATAATAATAATGAACTCTGGGTCAAGTTTTTACATCCAGGAAGTCCATTTCCATAGCCATAATATTCCACACTGTGTGGATCTCATGTAACAGTATTGTGGGGGGCAGGGTTGGTTGGTTGTTTTTCAAGAGGTTCCCACTTTTAATTATCAGTGACAGGCACAGAACAATTCACACTTCAGTGATATATCAACACCCTAAGTCACCCTCCCTCTGACATTTCCCATTCCCCCATCCTTCCTGTGGTGTATTCCATCTTAACCTCAAAGGAATAGCACTTTACCCTCTATCTTTTTGAGTTCACTTTGCTTGATCTTCAGCCATCAGAGACAGACACAGTATCCCGAGACCAATTCTCACCAATTATATATACAATAGTATTTCTGGTTTTGGTGAAATACCCTGCTGAATAGATAATAAATTTGTCTCTCTCAATCACCCTGTGATCCACTAGTATACTTTCTTGTTGCTCTCTCATTTCCTATGAACACATCCTAGCCATGGGTAGGAACCTTGCTGCTAATTTCAAGAACACAAACTTTTATCTGGGGATGAAATGTAAGAGTATTTCAATTGCAATGCGTCTCAAGGACATCCAATTTAAGGCAAACAAACAAAACACTGAGCCTTCTCCTCTTGGACAGTGCCACTCAATTCATATTAATGAACAGAGCTATCCAGAAAGGGCACTAAGGACCAAAGGCTTTGGACTGCTTCCTTATTATGCAAGTTAAACTGTGTAATATAGAACAGGGAAATGAAGCAAAATGATGAGCTGAAGCCCGCTTACAACAGGAAAGGGTCATGCCACGTTTCCCAGTATCAATACCAATCACAAAAGCCAGTATCACTTAAGAAATATAGCTATTTTTAATAAAATCACTGGCAATCAAAATTTCATACACAGTCATAAATAATTTCACAACAGTTTCTTAAAACTATTTATGATAAAGTCACCATTGTAGTATTGCTCTAGCAGGGTTGTTAGATGCAATGTGGCCTGACACATCTGTGCCAGGAGGCTGCAGCACCCACAGATGTGAATGACAACCCACAGCGTCACCAGGACTGAAACACAACAGTGCTGGGCACAGGTTGCTTCAGATCGTACCCCTTGTCTCCCTCCAAGAGCGTGCAGCTCTGCTCAGGGCTCCTGAAACATTTTCTTATTCTGATTTTCATATCAAAATTATTCAGACATGACTGTACTCTACACCATTAAAGCTTGCATATTAAAAGAAGTTAAAATCTTTCAAGAATTTTTTTGAAGTCTTGAGCTATCTTTCAGAAAATCTTGAGCCAAAAAGGCATAATACAAACACCACCATGAACATGGAATAGCAAAGATGAAACTAAGAAGCAATTTCAATAAGCAAAAGTATTGTGGCAGCTGAAACCAAGGCTCGCCTTTTCAGTTCTCAACAGAAAATCAGGATTTTGGTTCTGTGGCCAAATCAAAATTGAGAATACACATATTGGAACTGAAATGGCAACATTTTTTTGCTTGACTCAAAATCATGGATAGTTCTGGAGACCTAAAATCTGCTGACCTAAAATCTGCTGACACACAGAAGTTGGGGTTTTTTTGGTTTTGTTCTTTGTCTTCAAGTAAATTTATTTTCCTTACCACTTTCATCTTTTAGCTCTAGATTTGGTAGTAATAAAAAACAGAGTACAGGCTTGGATAGCACACACTGCCAGACATACTAATGATTTTCTACTCTCAAATTTATTCTGACTAAGTTCTAGGCACTGGACTCTTCAATGATTGTACCATGATATTAGAACTTACATTTCTTGATTGGAGCAGCCTATTTGTAATCAATTCAATAAATTTGAAAATAATCATTTTCAGTCAGTTTCTTTTCCTAACCCTTTACTTATCTATAATTTCTGTGCATTAAGTTTTCCTGGCATATATCACATTTTCATTTTCTTTTACACATTTCATACTTCTGACATAAAAAGATGTTGCTGTCAGTCGCACCTGGTTTTCAGAAAAAACAAATCGCCCCTCAAAAAACTAAAAATGTGTGTGATTTTCACTACTGAAATAATAGAAATAATGTCATTATGTAGCAGTCTGTAAGAGAACAGAAAAAAATTCTCCCCCTCCTCCTCCACCCCACAACACTCACATACTTAAAAGATCTCTTGCTACATCACAGCTTTATTACACACACACAAACACATTTTAGCCTACAAGCTAAACTGTAACTCCCCTGGTATACATATTTTTACTTTGCTTCTGCTGTTTTACCAGTTTACAGATAAAAAGAAAAGTTAAACAAACTGCTCTTATTAGAGAAGCCTTACTAGGCTAATGCCCCGAGGGACACAAAAATACCCACAGAAAAGCATGTCTCTGAAGTTGGTCTCCAACATGGTGCTCGAGTAATTTTATTCTCTTGCACTCAATGCTTTTTTAGAATTATTTTAGAGCTGTTGCCAGTAATCTCAGAGAGTCTATAGATAAGAAATAGGAAGCGAAAAGAGACATGGAATCACAGCATAAGAATAATCGGTACACTTTTAAATTCCCTTCAGTTACTGAAATAAGAAATACCTGCAGAATAATAAATGGGTATTAGAAAGGTGTGCCTCCCCACAAGACCCTTTTAAGAGTATAATAGTGATTTTTACTTTATTGTCTCTAAAATGCAATAGCAATAAAACTGCAGGTCTGTGAATCCCAGACATAAGTCATTGTGCCCACTTCTAGTTATTCACAAGCATTTATGTGTCTTGTTCTTCTAAATACACACAAAGAGCAGATCTAGAGAGACCTTTGTTTACAGTCAGACATGTCTATTAAATACTGTGAGAGTAGTACACCACATTCTCTAGGTTGTGATGTTTAATCATTGAATAATGTGCAAAAATCTGGTGAGAAAGGCTAATGAAATTTGTAGACTTATGAACACAGTCATTGTCAACATCAATGAAATAGAGGTGGCACCTTAAAATTCAAGAATAAACTGATCACTGCTGGAATGTGATGTTCTATTTTTTGGTTTAGAATTTAGGAAGAAATTTGAAAAGTTCAGAAAAAGTATTAGTGGTTAAAAGACTGGAAAATCCTTTGGGACAAAATTTGGGGTTAGTTCTTCAAATTATGAGAGCCTCCAAAAGTGTACACTGTATGTTATAGTCCCAAAAAGAAGACTAAGATATTATTTAATTACAGAATAGCTAGACTGGATTAATGGAACATATGGTTTTATAATCTATAACTCTCAAGAAAGCAAGAAGTTGGTCCAAGGGGCTGCTAGGAAGGGTTGCTTGAAGATGAAAGTCTATGCAGATGCCCACCAAAATTGCATTAGAACAGTTAGGATGATAGATTGTATTCAACATAGGATAAGCAACCTGTTTGGAATTACATTAAGTTACCCTGCTTTACATAGGGATAACCTTCTTCATAGTGAATAAAGGGTCTGGGGAACTTCCTTATAGCCTGCAGCCACCTGTCCAAGTAACTGATGTGGACCCTGCCTAAGTACTTTTGTAAAAAGTCTTTTTTTGCCTCTCTCATTCATTTGTATCAGACTTTTCCTATTTATTCAATAATAAATTATTGAAACATTAAACCATCTTACTGCTTTCATGGCAGTTTTTGGTTTGGATTTAACTTTACTTCTCTTATCCTTAAGCCACTCTGACTCCAAATGCACCATTTTTTAAAATAACTGTCACTGAGATGAGTTAAATAAGGAGAAATGTACAAGATACATCCTTTGCACTACTAAAAATAGTGATGCTTTCATCCTTTCTAGTTTATATTACACTGCAGGGTATGAACTTAATGCAAGACAAGAACATGTTCAAGTTTTGTGACTGTTTTGTTGACTTTCCCCTAAAGCTGTGTCCTATGGAGACAATTATGCACTACTTTTTTTACTTTCAGATCAGATGCACCTGGAATACACTTATGAATTTTAAATAGCATTAGTAATTAAACATTAAGTAATGAAATGCTGTGTCATTATACCAGACTAAAGAAAATGCTGGTATATTCAGATTTTAAATAAGTATACTTCTTTCACAAATTCCAGAACATCAGAAGTAAAGAAGCAGCCAGTTTTCATAACACAGCATTTCAACAGCAAAACAAGCAAATGTTGCAAGTGAATACAGCTACAGTTTCAAACTTTGCAACTTCTCTGCCAAAACCCTTTAAGTACTAACAGCTCATTCAAGAAGAGATGTACATGTTTATTTTTTATTCTAAAATATATCCTTATTAAGTTGTGCTTTTCTGGAAGCACAGAGGAAGAATGTCCACACAAATGTTGTTTAAATAACACACTATTAATGAACCTAAGAGTTCTTTGCTGTATCTGTACTCTACCAGTACTATTTCCAAGAGACTTTTACACAGTCACAATATCTGTATTTTTGGCAAAACATGGGTGCTCTCTATCTATTCAGAAAACACAGCAAAAAGCTCTATCAATCCTCTATGATTTTGTTTCCATATAGACATTCTTTCTCTTGGACTGGCTTTTTCCCCATACCAATTTCATGAAACAATTTGAAGTCTTATTCATACTGGTCGAAAGAAACCCGACTCCCTTTTCTTTTTTTGGGTGGAATGTCCTTGGCATTAATAAAAAATACTTTTAAAAGCCATTGGGGGACTGTTTGTCCTTGGACAGACTGTGTAGAGTGTGCAGCTGCAGAGCAAGAGAAAATCACAAATGCTAGCAGATATCAATAGGAATCCCCATTAACAGCAGTTTCATTGCAAGATGTTTGTGACATGGTCACCATTCACTTCCTTATGTTCAGCTAGCATCGATTTCCTTTTATCCCTCTGTTTTTTCCTATGAGCACATAAGATAATACACCCATTTCAGTACCCTCAGTGCTGCTGCACCAGCACAACGAGTTCTTTGCCAAAGCACCTCTGGGGAAAGTGTTAGTAATTAAGTGCAACTGCCACAGCTGAGAGGACACAAAGACAGTCTTTGTGGTGATTTCAGGAACTCTCCTGCTATCTCACAGTCAAAAACCACTTTTGCTTTCATTTTATGTTAAGGATATACATTCAGAAAAACATTCTACTCCATTTTATGAACTAGAAAATTGTATTAGTGCAACTAATGAGACAAAGTGTGGACTCAGGAGGCCATCACAGCTTCTATCACTGGTTACAAAACAGTGTTAAGGTGGCTATTATTGCTGAGATATCCAAGCCTGCACTGAACTTTCTAACACTCAGTGTCTATTCAAAAAACAACACAAATCCGTCTCTAAGCATATCTCGGGAAGATATTGTCTCTTTGTGTTCAACCTACTCCTTTTATTTCATACACTGCAGCATTGAGTTCTAGCACATCCACAGTTGGGAGCACAATTTATTCTCATCCTCTGCTGATGATTTTTTTTTTTTTCAACAAACCTGACTACATTTTTCTCATGAAAGAGACGACAGGGAGTAAATAGATCAGAACAGAAAGAAGGAATCCAAGTCCTTGCCCCTGCTGTGTGTACATACAAATATTACACATGTATGCATATAAATGCACACATTATGTGTATTTTCTGCTGATTAGTCAAGTTTACAAAATATGTAACCCAGCAAAGAAATATGGTATGACCTTCACAAAAATTCCTGTTTATACCTTATGCCAGTCCTGCACTAGCAAGTTATACCTATTGGAGTTGTGACCAGTTTTCTAAAAGTTAAATGAAGTCAAGAAGGGAAATTGCACTGAAATGTTTAGAATTATCCCCATCATTCCTTTGACCTAAAAACTCTATACACCGAACAGCTGTCTAGATCATTCACTTCTGTTTGCTGTTAAGAGGTTCCAGCTCACTCAGGCATGCTTGCAAAGCTAAATGGGACCAATTTTAAAGGTTTGTCAAGGTTGGTTTACAGAAGCTCAGGTTTCCCTGCACCTTAGAAAACTACCAAAGCCCAAGTATTCAAGCTTGTTATTGCATTTTTAAGTGCAGAAGCTTACATTCAAATTTCCTACATGGGAATTTATCAAAAGCTTGTACCAAAGAGGTTTTTAGTGCCTGTAAAATTAATGATGAGAGGCAAACTGAAGCACAGATCAAGTGAATACTCATCTTTTTAAGCAAATAACAGCAATTAATTTTGAAAATATCATTTTAAAGCCAGAATTTAGTGTTGTGTATTTTTTTGAAAAAAAGGTGAACTGACAGAAGAAAAAACTTGAAATCTAGGTGTTTAGTATTACACTTAGAAGACTTTTTATTTTTTTTTTGTCCACTATTTAACTCCTAAAACTCAAGAAAATTATTTTTCTGGATGTAACATGTTAAAATATTATAGAATTTTGTATTGATGGTGCCCTTTTGAGTACCTGTAGGTACCCATATAAATCTTATGTAGCCATTCTTTCTATTTTAATCCCTGTAGTTAAATATCAAGATCTGAGGCAAATCTGAAGTATACAAGTAATCTCTTTAACAATGTGGGTACGAGGCCACTAATCTCAAATTTGGGATCAGACACATTAGAAATCAGGAATTGAATATCGCAACTAAAATCTTGAGCAAAGCCTGAAAAACAGAGTATATGCTCGTAGCTGGTCATAGGCCCCAAGCTGATGAGAATCTACATGACCATATGAGCTCAGCATTAAATGTGAACTAAAATCACTCATTCTGTGGCCAACTCCTATTTATTCAGGTTCTCACATGAAAGTTAAAATAACAAAGGCTTCTGTAGCTTTTGCTGCATTTGCATCCCCAGTACCAGAAACACCTTCTGAAGAGGCCTGGGTGTTATTTTGGTCACCGTAAGCCACCGGAGTTCCTGCTGGGCTTCACAGAAAGGCTCTCTTTGTCCAGTTCAGATATCTCTAGGAAATGGCCTAAAGGCCAGAATTTATCTTCCTGTCATTCTACAAGGAAAAAATACAGACTTGCTATTAGATCCATTGCTACTAAATAGATCACTGGAAGCTGCACTGAAACATCCTCACAAAGAAAACAGTCACTAAGATTACAGCCAAGATTAGAGGGAAATCAATTCCAAGTAATATGAAAAGGTACTTTGTTTCCTATGAAACATTAAAGACTGGTGCAACACTTCGTTTAACACTGATTAGAATAAATTTGCAAACAAGCTTTAGCTACACCTACCATCAACCTGAATATATTAACACCAAGAAGAACAATTCTTTTGTAGAGCAGAAACAATTGGGAGTTTATTTAAACTCCTTTTTAATCAATCTGCATGTTCATTAAACATATGTATTTGAGTTTTGCTACATGAGTTATTCAGACTCATAACAAAAGGTTATGCAGGTACTGCTGCCACCTCTGCATCATTTCCTCTGTATTAATCAATACTCTTCCCCAAAGGAAGATGCATATTCCAGTCAGTGGTGGAGAGTCCCAATGTATATGCAGTTTTCCTATGTCTATATGCCAGAAAAGGGAAAATTCCAAGCAGTGGTACAAGAAGTAAATGCTAACAATGCTACCAAGAAATACACAGGCAAGTGGGCCAGGGAACCAAAGCAGCAAAGGACACAAATGGAGCAATCCAGAACCACGAGGAAGAAAAGTCCTTTCTCCCTCTACACAATCCCTTACAGCTTCCAGAGAGAGATCCAGTCCTGAATCCTACAATCAACATGCTCATTTTTCCAAGACTGCTGTAATATCAGCTACCCAGACTGTCTTTTGGGGTTTTTTTATAGTTTTTTTTTGTCCCGCCTACAATCTATTGATTTACACATAATACAAAAACTGACTACAGCAATGGTGGAAATCCCTGGCAGCACTGAGGGATGCATGTTATCCAGAAACTGCTCATTCACAGCATTATACTCTAATATGCAGTGGTCTGTGTCTTACTTTCTCATAATATCAAATGATGATTTTTGTTCAGCTATTAATGCACAACCATTAAATGGAGTTCTAGACTACCACTTTTCAACTTAAAGCACCTATTAACAGGCAGAACAGAAAGTTGCAAAAAGAGAAACAGACCAAGGAAAACCATGGAAGCTGAATTTAACACTGTATTTAGCTGCAAGAGAATCAAATCTAGGCATCTAGAACCCACCCATCTAGAACTAAATATATATGTAAACAAAAACATGTGATCAACATAAATATACAATAAAGATACTAGAATGTTTTAATTTCAAGTATTTAAACAGGTAAAGTCCTTAAAAGGTAAAAGTAGTTCATAAAACTATAGAAAGATGTCATTGACAAAATTATAAATAAAATATTGCATCAGAAATGAAAGTCTTTGGTCATGTTTGCAGTGGAAACATGTTTAACACTACTCAAACTAAAAACATAACTGCTCAAAAATAGTACAAAAAGATTCTCCTTACATTACCAAGTAAATCACTAGGTTTTTCATAATTAACAAAAATTTTATTAGGATTTATTTATTTCGCTATATTGCAAAACAAAAGCAAAGTCCTAAACAGTTCTGCCTTTTACTGACAACTTTTGTTCTAAGTGTAAATAAACCCCGAATTCTGGAACAAACCAGAGTAAAACCCAGGGTGCACAGGCCAAGCCAACCCCCCTCAGCAGGGTTTCAACCAGAAGCATTTCAGTCTCACATGAAGGCACACTATGCTGTACTGGCAACAAAATTACAGTTCATGCAATTAACTTCTGGTGTCCTCCACATCTTTTTTCTACAGACAAGCTCCTCTCCTCCCTCTTGATGTTCATGCAAAGGCCTGTCGCCCTTCAGATCTTTGACACAAACAACGTTGTTCTTTAACAGGCTGAAGAGGGGGTTTTGTGTTTGGGTTCTTTTCATTTAGTCAGTTCATAAGTGATTTATTATTCTTTCTACACACCAATTATCAAAGCAATGTGCAACTTGACAGCTTCCCATAAACAACTCTAATTACACCACAACAATTAGAGCCACTGCATTTACTACCAATCAAATCTTTACATGGCGGCTCCTGTCTATCCTTCACGTTAGCGAGGTTTTCACTGTTCTCCCTGAAACTTCTGTATCGTCTTCCCTTGATGAAGCACTTTCTTGTCCATTGTCCCTTCCCACCCCCATCTCTCTGGCCAAGGTTGCTGCTGTGGTTGCCTCATTATTTCCTCCAGACTTACCTCTATAACCCCCATTCTCTCTCCTGCAAAACTCAACCAAAAGGCAAAAAGTGAGTTTCCCACGCCTTTTGAGGTTACAATAATATACTTGATATCACACTTTTTGTAAAAGATTACATTTTATTGTAGTTACTACAAACTCTTAAATTCTAACTTCAAATAATATTATTAGATATAATACTGTTGAAACCTTATTTACCTTCTTCAGTGCAATAGGCATGGCAAGATCCTCGACTTATACCGCAAGGAGAACACACACATGACAGCAAGTGAACACAGTTGTTGCTTGACCTTCAACTTCCAATAATATTTCCTAACACAGAGCAGTTTCTGAGAACAGCTGTTGCTGTTCCGCTGCTTTACCTCTTCAGGTTTAATGGGGTTTTGATGGAATCATTTGAAGAAAGGATTTATTTAAAAAAACCCCACAACTTCTCTCATTAAACAAAGAAACTTCTCATCAATTTAAGAGTCAGACAGTACATTTATAGAAACATTTTGGTACTAAGACTTCTTCACTCACATAAAGAAAGGCATTGACTAGTAAAGCCAGCTGCCTGCTTTGTAGTTGAATTCCAACAAAAACAGGAATTAATTGCTAAAATATAAAACTTTGTGGTAAGCAGCAGTATTTCACATATCTTCAATAAGCAAATGGCTTGACTCCGGATAGAAATAGTAAGCACTGTTTTCCTGCATGACTGATTTCTTTAAACAAAAGGAAAACCTGACCCAGGTGAATTCCAAAATACCAGGAGTCAAGAACACCTTAGACTTGGAACAAAGGGCTGAAACCCTGTGTCTCCAGTGAGCACTCTTTTTCAGAGCTTGGAGGTTGGGAGTATTTTCCCCTCAGTGTTTTGAAAGGTTTTATCTTAAGTTGTAAGAAAAATCTTTCCTGTTCGCTTCACCAACTGCAGCTCAGGTGGTTATATTATCAACATATTTTTCTTTCTCAGCTATAAGCTTTTAATAAGAAGGATCTGTGGTGCTCAGTGAAAATACCATTTTATGAGCATACATAATAATATGTGATAAAAATTCAAGCTGAAGACATGATAGACTGAATCATGCATTAAGTATAGAATTTAAGATAAAGGCATTTTACTGATTAGCACAAGTATTTCTTACTTCTTGGTCCAGTCTAAAAATTCCAATTATATTCAGATGCATAAAATAATGCCTTGAGTTATTCACACACAGAAAAAAATTGCAGGGAACTGCTTTCTATGTAGTTCAAATGGAAACAGTTGCAGAGTTCTGGTTTAATGCGCATCTGAATAGCTATAACAAAATATAGAAGTCCTACAATGCTTTTGTATCCAAGGTGAAAGATTACATCTAAACCAGTTGATTTCATAACTCTGTTCAATTCCTGGATTGCATTAGCATCCTTTCAGGAAATGCATCAGAAAATCCTGCATTTTCTATACACAAGTTTAGTTTCAACTGCACTCTGAAGGTGTCCATTTTCAGGTACATAACACATATGCAAAATGTTATTTAGATTTCTGTTATCCACCACAGCTAAACCTAAGCTATAACAAATTTATAAGCACTATCTTTTAAAATCCCCATAGCTTTCCTATTCATGTATATCACTGCTCAGCCTTTACAGGGTATTTTCTCTAGTTCTTGCAAATAAGTATTGCACATGACAATGTTTTAGCACGAGCAATTTCTACTAAATTGAACCGGATTTAGTAAATTTCTTCTTTTGTTTCCTTAAGGAAGATGGCATTCCCTCATCTCCCAGCATCTTACAACCAAACAGAGAACTATTCAAGCTCGCCTCCTAGCTCTTTTGTCTTCAGTGCTGATAATGGAAAATAAGTCCTCCTTTCATCAGCTCTTTGTTATATGTTTTGTTTCAGCATTATTACTTCTTGTACCCTTCCCTCCCCCCCTTTTCTCTTTTATTTCAGCTTGAACAGAACCATTCATTTAAATTTTGTGCAAAACAAGCACTGTATTTGTTTCTGTAATGAAGTTAAGAGAGCACACTCTATTAAAAGCTCTGACTAGCTCTATGAACCACAAGTGAACAAACATAGCTCCACCCTGTGAGATGTACCTGGCCACAATATGAAATAAAATTTGTAACTCATTAACAGATATGGTTAAGGTTAATGTGCATATTTTTGGCATATTTGTAAAGGCAATTTCAGAAAGAAGCTATGAAATTCAAGGTAGAAATGAGAATGGATCATTGAACTGAAATGTAGGATTTTAACAAGTCGCCTCAAATGTGGAAGATTTGGTTAGAATGAGCTCATACATAGTAAAAACTAATCTTTGATTAATGTACAGCTTCCATGGTTACAAGACCACACCCAACAGTACTCAGAGCACAAACCTTTGCATCACTCAAGTAAAGCATCATGAAGAGTTTTTAAGACTTTCCTGAATTTTAGTCTGGAACTATTCAGTGTTTATGAAAATCATCTACATAATGAAGCAAAGCTACAAATGGATTACAGCTTGCAAACCATGGTTTCCGGTGGAATTTAAAAGTTCTGTGAGAGGTTTTTCATGGTAAGTTAGAGAAACAGTCAAACAGCTTCTTATTGTTTACATGCTAAGGGAAACATAATATGCTTAAGATGCATGAAGGCAGAGTCTTGCGAATAAACAGATTTAGTAACAGTATTGTAAAAAACCAGTCTGATCATTTATAATAATTCCCCAAGTGAAAGAAACATCAATTTGATGCCCACTGGGGGTGGGGGAAAAAGGAGAATCTGTTATTATACAGGACGCTTTAGCAGCAATATTCCATGAACAGCAGTAAGTCCAGGGTACTCATCACTGGGGCAATTTCCTCTTGAATACTCAACATGATGCTTTAAAGAAAGATGTAAAGAAATTTCAGATTATGTTTTCTAATAAAGAACCAGAACAGACAGAATAGAAACCTCTTTCAAAGACTAAGTGTAACATGAGACTGATGCATAAAAACCTCATCAGCTATTCACTTAGTTTATTTATGCTGAATGTAAAACAAAAACTAACATTTGCAGCAAAAGAAATTGACATGTGCTATAAGAAAAATTTAGATTATAATTTTAATTGGGCACTGGAGCATGATGTTTATGTAGGTTATGAATACCTTTTTTTGGTGGTTTTCAAAAATAAATGGACTCATACCAGTCAGGGCTCCTGTTCCTATTCCATGATGGAATGAACTAGATGAGACAAGAAGTTTACTTCCATCCAGATATTTTTATTCTTCTGTGTCCCTCTAACTTAAAACAGGATAAAAAGTTTGTGCTGTTGTTGCAGGAATAGTATAGAACAAAAAGAGCACTGTTGCCATACTCACACCAAAGATGAATCTAACATCACTGGAGCATTAAAAAAATTGTTACTCTAAATACTTGCAATAGTTGATCCCAGAATGACAGGACAGAGCTCCAGAGCCACCTCCTTTCTAGAGAAAAGGCTTCCCTGTCAGCACAGTACTTTGCTATAGAAAGCAGGTCATTTCTGTAATGTGCTTTATTTGCAACAGCTACATTACAAATGCATCCAGTTCACATCAGCATTGCTTCAGAAGGTGCTACTCATTTATTACTTGCAGGTATTTTGTGAAAAGTTACACAGGTTTTTTTCTGAAAGAGAGGAAAAGAATAAATAGAAGCAACTGGATTCAAAGCTATGTAAGCAAGTGCCAACACCTTACGCAAAGAAGAACTTGGCTATGGTGTGATGTGAAAGAAAGTACCATGAGCCAAGGCTGCTCCTCCTTCTGCAGGTTCAAAGGCATGTGAAGAAGAATCAAATCAGTGCATCTGGATACGGATAGGAGAGGACAAGAAATGCAAGATGGGAGGAACCAAAATAGGCAGGCACTGTCTGCCAGAAGTAGCCATTGCAAAGGGAAAAGTGGTAATTAGGGATAACCATAACCATCCTTTTTACCTGGACTAGCCATCACGTACCCTTGCTAATGCATAGGCACTAATTACAGTAATGAAGCTGCAGCACATCTCCATCACCACTCAGTGGCAGGATGTGTCTGCTTTCCTCACCCTCGGCCCCCTCATGCAGCAGGCTCAGCCTTGCTATCAGTATAACTGTGCTTCTGAGTCAGCAGAGTGCCTGAACTGGTGTAAAACAAAGTATAACCCGAAATTGCAACTCAAGCTTTTAAATAAACTCTACTCATGATATTGCTATAACAGAAGTGACAACTATTTCACTCAATTAACTGTCGGTGCAACCACACGTAAAATTTGAAGTGATTGTACCTGTCAAACACCCAAGATGATCCAGTTCCAGCAAGTTCTGCTCATTCATTTTTGTATGAATCTAGATGGAATCCAAAGTGTCAAACTGATGTGTCGATAAATTAGGAGAGGGAAACGACAGAATTTACTCTTAATCAGTGAACCGTGCTGGTGTCCCTAAAGCAGAATCCCCTTTTAAGAAACTAATAGAGCTGGTTTAGCCCACAAGTACTATTGCCACTCTTACATAAACATCCTTCATCGTCAAGAGTGGACAGCTTTATTAAATTGTTGTTCTAGAAGAACAGATGCTACTCATTAACTTTACCCAGTTATTAATCACATAACATTAGAATGCTTTCCAGATACTCATGTATCCCTCCTCAAAAAACAAAGATAACTTTATCATTGATCATATGATCATATAAGCATCCCTCAGGACACCAGCTTCTCAGCAGTTTCTGAATACCAAATATTGCACATGATCATATCTGTTAAAGTGAAAGGAATAGTTTTACTCTTCATTTCCTTACCCTTAATCTCATGTCTAATCTGCCTGAGAAATATGAAAACTTGCAGAATTTTCAACATATTGATTTAGTACACTTCAAATAACAAATTTGACTACTGACAAGAAAAAATCATACATCAGGGAGCCCACATCCACCAGTAACTGTTCATCTTCCAAGGATCCAAACTTCCAGTTTCATATTTTGACTGAGACATCTACAGAAACCCTTGTGCTGTAAGAAAGCTGTGAGGGAGCCTGAGGAGCAGAGCCATGCAAGACAAAGCTAAAATTGGCTTCGCAAACAGAATTATTGATATGGGCACTGTCAGTTGCTCTTGGTATTCAACAGGGGGGAAAAAAACCACACTAACATGGTAAGGTATAAAACCCTAACCAATTAGGAGACAGTGAGTAGAAGATGGCAAGTCAAGAACACCCCAAATCTCTTCCACAACTCTTCCTCCCTGACTGATGCCTGCCGGCAAAGGCTCTTTGGGTATCTTATCCAAAGCAGTGACCATACTAACGCTCAGTTTAGCAGATCATTAAATCCTAGGTATTTATTGGCTAGCACATCCAAAAGGCACATGTATTATATCCAAATAGTGCAACTCCTGCTCTAGGAGGAGATTGTCTTTTTTCAGATACATTCAGTTTTGCCAAAAATTACCCCAAAAGGGAGGGTAACAAGACCAAATTTCCTAAAGAATCAAGGATATTAAAGCATTCCAATTTTTTAAATAGATTTAGATTATCACTGAGTTAGCACCTATTATGAAATTACTTTTTTAACATCTATTAGGTTTCTACTATAATGCTTACACATCTAACTTGGAAAATTTGGTCCTAAACTCACTCTTTTCTAGAAACCAACAATAAGACCACTACAGGATTCTAGAAGAAACATGTAAACTGACTCTACTCATGAAGGTGGTCACAGGAACTATATTACTGAATCCTGCAGACACTGAGAATTTGCCTTTTACTCCAAGTTTCAGAGGAAGTGATTGAAACACCCAGGTCAAATAGGTAAGAAAACATATTTTGGGAGAGAAAGACATTTTGTGACAGCTGAGTTTGAGGAATCTAGCCCTATCTGAAGGAGAACAATATTACAAGTATTAGAAAACTTTTGTAGAAAGTTTTTACACTTAACTTCTAAATTGCAATCAACTGTTGCTGTCTGGCAACTCTATGCACAGTGTTCATCTGAAAGTTTTACATGAGGATTGAGAATAAGCTTGGAAAGCATTAAGGTGATTTTTTCACTTCTTTAGTCTAAAATATTCCACTATGAATTCATCTAGGACTGGAGGTCTATCAATTTGTTAAGGGGTTTTAGTCTTTTTTTTCCTGAAAGCTTTTTAGTCTTTAAATCTGCAAGTTATAGATCTTTTATTGCCCAACATCTACATCTCATCCAGATTCTGCCTGGAAGAGAAATAGGATTAAATATAATTAAACCTTTCCAGAAATTTCAACCTTGAAGTTCTCCTAAGGACCTCACTTATATTCACATCTTGTGTTTGTTTGGGGGTTTTTTTTGAAGTCATGAAAATATAAGGCCAGCTCTCTGCAAGTTCTTTTATACCTAACTAGTTTATTACAGATTTATGCATTAGCATACTTTTGCGAAGTAGGAGTTTTTTCTGCACACTTTTTTTTTTCCCCTGCACAATTATTTCTTTTTCACACTTTTCTAACCACAGTCACTGATGTAGACTGTGTCATTTCTTCACCAATGAGCTGGAGCAAATCATCTGTTGTAGCACAGCTGCCATGCAGCAAATCAACATGCAACAAGGCTTCCTGAGCATTAGGTACTTGGTGGCTTACACAGGGGTGCTGGTGGTCATGAAGCGGTCTGTGGACCAGAACAGGGGGCAGGGGAGACGGGTGAGGCAGGTTATTCCCACACTAGAAGCAAGTACCCAGGAAATAAAGACACAGAAATATTCCTGAAGTACCTTGCAGCCAAGTTACAATGAGAACTGCGAGATCACAACCCTGCACTAAAACCAATCTCATCACGGGATCAACTTTTAAAGTGCATAGAATTACTGACGACTTCGATCCTACTGCAGTGTATGCCAATTATCCAGTATCATCAGCAACGATTCTTTCATTTTGTTAGGAGAAAGCAGCTCATTGTCAGGAATGACAGAAACAGCATGTCCCTGAAGGAGAGTTGGGCATTATATGATATACATGGAAAAATGAGAGAAGGTTCTCTGCCTCATTTGCAGTCTACACCTCATTTTACTATTCTGTTCAGGCTGGATAATTTCTGGCTTTTACTGAGACAAGATTTAACATACTATCATTTGTCTGGAGCTTCTCTTGAGGATCTTGAAGCATTAGCATGTTTACTGCAAATGGTTTAGAAGTATAGGTGGTATTCACTTCAGCTCCTTAGTATATTTAAAGGTACACCATTAGAGCACCTGAATAGCAGAGATTCTGTTTTTAAGGAAAAAAAATATTCTTGCTTGTTTTTTGGAAGTTATTTCCCTATTAAATTCCTTTCCCACTTTTTAATTGTTTTATTTTTCATTACAGAATTTCATTTCTTAAGAATGCTTAAATACACTATCAGTCAGTTTTTAAACCCTGCCTTGAATAACACCTGAAAGAAAAAAATACTGTGCAGCATCCTGGGCAGGAAGGAAAAGGGAAGGTAAAGGATTGCAAACTTCAGAGAGTTCTATTCATTATACATGAAGCACTCAGTCTTGCTCAGTGTGCTAAGTCTGAGTTATACACATCCTTTTTAATTTCAAGATTTATTTTCTCATTTGCATTTAAAAAATGTGAAAAGGATAAAGTCATTGTAATGGCAAAGAGAGTGAAGTTCTAAGCCATTTCACTACCAAGCAAGCAGTAACAACCATTGATGCACAATGAAGTATCACAGGATATTGTGTGAAGGACAGAAATACCTGCTAGAATCCTAAAACAATATATTCTTTCCCATTTTAAAAGAGGAAAAGCACTTCACTGACTGCAAACCCAAATCACTTTTATTTCCTTGCAGCAGCAATCCAGCTACAGCACTATCTTTTATGTGCCGACTACAGACATTTTTACTCCATTTTTTCATTTTAGATGTTACTCTAACAGAAAAGATGGTTATTCAGCTTTGGACTCTGATGCTTGTTTATTTTGAGTAATCTTTCTTTTGATATTTTCATAGCTCAGAGTGGGGAATGTGAGCTTAGCCAGTAGATAAGTAGAAATACTTCCTACATTTGTATCAGTAGCAAAACATTGAAAAAGTTTCTGTGGGTATATAGTCTTTCCTGAATAGTTTATCAAGAAAAAGGGACTTGAAAATGCAGTCTTGCAATATTTCAACGAACTTCCTTAAATACAATGTGAGTTTTGATTAGCATTTAATACTGTTTCTAGTGAAGTGTTTCCCCAGTAATTCTCAGCTGTTTTCATTCTGCTAAGTGGGCTAATATTTTCAAAATTATTTTCTCAGCTTATCATCTAAATTAGAGCCTGTTGTTACAGACTGTGCCTTACTGTGACATTATGAATTCCAAATTTAACGTGTCACATTAATTCCCTATCTCACACAGATGTAAAGTATGATGCAATTATAGATAGGGTCCCCTTTCACTAACCAGGAAGACAGCCAGCAAACTGGACTATCAATATGTTCATTTTCTCCTACTTCATTGAGTACCAACAGTAAAAGCATATAGCTCTGAAGATCCTACAGGCTACCTCAGCTTCCAAGCAAAAACTGCTTGGCCCTTTGTTTCCTTAATTTACTAATAAATCATTTTCAGGAATCTTCTCTCTTGTCAAATATTGGGGAGCTGACACATTCTACCCTCAGAAAACATTGATTTTACTTTGTAGTTCCCCATCTGTGAAACAGAAATGTCCTACAAGGGCACCTAGAGAACAGCAACACACTTGTTCCTGGTGCTTACACTTCACCAGTTACCACCTTTCTTTCAAATAATATACAGAATACCTAGTAAGGATTCAATATTAAAACTTATTAATATTTTCTTCCCTAACAGGATAAATCTGTTTCAGTCAGAGAAGGAAAGTGTAAGAAGTGAAACAACAGTAAGTGCATCAGTCAGACCACTAAGAAATTCCTGCAGTCAAACACAATGTTTTAGAAAGTCCTCTAGATGTATCCAGGTTTGTCTTCCCCAGAAGTTTCACATATAACTTCATTTGCTTGAATTTTAACGCCTAATCTAAAAATCATTTAAATGCTGTTCAAATTTATCAGTGCTATAAATTTGAAAATGAAAGTTTGCCTGTTTTATACTGCTCTCTGCACTTTTACTGTCTATATCTCTGAACAAGCTTTTATAGCACTGTTCAAATTATATCCTATGCACGATGCTGGTCTATCAAAAATAAACACAGTAAAACAACCAGCAAGCTAAAACCAGACAAAATTGTCTCATCATTTTTCTAAATTGAAGCACTGACTGAATTTGAGTGGGGAAAAAGCCCTTAAATAATCTGCTACAAAATCCTTCAGCTGACCAGGAAAGAGATTTGAGTGTTCTGTAGTTAGCATAACTAATCACTCTGGTGGTGATGCTCAAACAACTAACATCCCAGAGGTATGCAAAGCTGATTTAATATAAGGGAAAGCTGATATACCATCCTGGCCATTATTCACCCGAAAAAAAAGGAAAAAGTACTGCAGGGCTTGGCCCCTAAATCTGAACGCCATGAATTCTAGTCCCTCAGATCTCCTTAACATTGGACAAGAAACCTAGAAGAAAGTTTTTCCAACCACTCCACAGGACATTGTGTGTTGGGTTTAACACTGAACTCTGATAAGACTTCCCGTAAAATTTTGAGCTCATAATCACTTCTAAAATTTTCATTTTGAAATTTTTGCCAAAAGCAAATACTGGAAATACCTGAGTAGGTTACCTAAAATGCTACCTACATCCTCCACTGTGATTTCTCATTTTACACAGAAGAACTATGTACAGTCTTGTGCACAGTATAGCACCTCATGAGATCCCATGAGACTTGATAAGACGTGGGAGAAAATCTAAATGTATATTTAAGATATTTACAGATTAACATATTTATTACTCATATTACTACTATCATATATATACTAGTTCTTATATTAATTTTAATAAGAGAATACCTAAGCCAGCATAAAAATACATTTTTTTAAATAATGGCTAGAGAAAAATATTAAATTTCCCTAAATCCCAATTCTCTCCTGCACTGCACCAAAAAACTGTCTAGAATAAAGATTACAACTCTTTTGGTTAATGAGTTTAATAAATTGTATTCCCAAAGGACAGGAGGATTATGTTGATAACATAAGGTATACACTAGCTGTGCTCATCTGCCCACAGATACCTGTTGAGGGCATTTCTTATCCCTGACCACGAGAGGGGATTAGAACAAGATGATCTTCAAAGCCCCCTTCCAAACCAAACTATTCTATGATTCTATGAAAGTGACTGGAAAATTAAAAGACCACCACATCATGTGTTTTGCTTGCAGGAATCAGAAATATGCAAAAATTGAAAAGCGTTGCAAAAATCCTTCAAAAAGACACCAGAAATGATGACAAACATGGTCTCCATGATCTCTAACTAAGCGTACCATTAAGGGCAAAAGATGGTGTGGGTGAAATAACATCTTAAATATTTCCATTTTATAAAGTTGCTGACTGGGCAGAAGTTCATCTAAGAAATCAAGAACACAGAAATTCATTTCAGAAATGAAAATACAACACTCATTTAGTCCACAATTGGTGGTCACCATGTCGGACATCTGGCATCTGTCTAATATACATTGAGGCTAAAGGACAAAACTGCACAAAACTTCAGCAATACCATTAAGAAGTCGATAAAAACTTAGACAGATGCTTTTCAGCAAGAAAGAATGTAAGAAAGCAACATAATATTGTTATGGAATTTCTCAAGCTGTTTCTTTAATTTATACATTTGACAAGTTGGTCTGGGAATGCACAACCACAGTAAAATAAGTAATCTATGATGCAAGAGTAGTGTGTTACTGGAAGTTATACAAAAATTCAAAGTAATTTCTTCTCCTTCTCCCCTCAAATAAATATTTTTCATCCTGGATGCATTATTTAGTCTCTTAAGCCTTCAAGCCACTACTTATTGCAGCAAGCTCATAAATCATCTCTTCCACATCACTCAGCTACCCTTAGAAAAGCATACAAAATAGCACTTCGTATATGGTATTCTCTCTGTAACTATAATTATTTTACCATATAAATATATTTCACTGCAGACTAATATGTGTTGAATTTTATATAGTAGTACACCAGACCATTAGCAAATAAATGTTTGTGGCTGAATGTGATAGAGCTATTTTATGAGGAAAATTTATTCATGAGACAAGTAAAACAAAACCAGACTGTCCCAAAACATGTGGTACCACTATGGGAAAGTCATGGCTTTTATTTTCTTCTTTCCTGAGAGTAAATAGATTAAAAAAGGGTCAGGACCAGCCTCAGGTTCAGCCTGTCACAGACAATTACAACACACCCAGCATATTCTCAAGAAAATGTTTTTTATTCTTCTTTATTTCACCTGTTGTTATCATTGATAAAAGATGACAACATTTGTTATGGTTAACTTTCCAGTCTAAAGCAATTACATTTTCTTTTATCTGCAATGTGTTCTAGGAAATAGTAATCACTTTCATTCACATCAGGCTTTCTGGAGCAGGGCTGATTCTTCTGATGGCAGAGCACCACAAAACATAGTAGTTTGTGAGTGAAAGTGCCAATGTAAAACTAATTACAATGCATTGAGATGAAAAAGTTCAGTAAACAATCTCCCTCCCTCAGCTCTATGTTTCAAAAGGACACTGAAGATTACATACCAAATTGCACTTCATCATAGAAATGTAGAATGGTTTGGGTTGATGGGCATTATCTAAACATGATCATTTATAGTAGCGTCAAAATCCAGCTATCAAAAGGGGTGGCACTAAATCTCAGTCACAAGTAGCATATTAGTGATGCAAATGGCTTTGTTCACCTAGAAAACGACAAGGGCTTTACTCTCAATCAACTGCTCTTCAAAGAATATAAAAAGTATTAATGTGTATATCGTTAATTATCATATACTGTGCATCTTTCATTTAAAACTGTAGTAAAAACTCTGCAGGAGATAATATACAGCAATCTATTCAGGGAGAAGCTTTCTATCGCTTTAGAAAAATCCCCTAGTGCTAACTGTATGATTGTACTATTGATTTAGGCCATGTTGTTCTGAATGGTTAAAAATTCCCACTGCATGCAGCTGGACAGGTGGTATAAAACCTATGATGAGTGCTTAACATTTTTAATACTTATACATTAATTGTCCATTGTGACACGTACATACACAAACAACAAATGTGAGACAGATGCCAAAGAATACCCTGACTCCAACCAGCACTGCTAATACTGGAGAGAGTAGCCAATTAGTGCACTAGACCACTGCTCATATAAATGTCAGCCATTAGTATGCACTTGCTGAACTCCAATTCACAGTGAGAAGGAACCTTTGGAAAGACCAAAGCTTGCTAAAGTGATGCACGGCACAAGCGTTAAGAAAAAGATTATTAAACCTATAGGATACTTAGAGAAAGGTACTTTATGGTAGAAAAGAGAAAAAAGGCTGTGTTATTCAGAATACTTACTGGACTCCTGAATTTCTTAACACCATTAATACCAGTGTAAAAAAAGAAGGGAAAAGTAGTAATGCACAAGGCTCACTTTTGCATTTCAATAAACAGAAATACCATCTTCCTGCACTATTCAGAGGCTATCACAGAACTGGAACAGTGTTACAATACTAAGGACTAAAGGAAAATAAGCTTATTGTCTTTACCACTGCTTTTATATTCATTATGTTTTCTTTTTAAATTTCAAAATAAGAATTTTGACATGGTTACCAAATATTATCCACACTAGCACATGACACGGTTTTTCATTTAGGCAGAATTGTTTGAGTTTGGTTTGTTTGTTAAAACTTTCATTTTCTAATTTTATCTGCGTTGAACAAATATAGATGAACTTTAATACAAAGTTTAATACAAACTTTAGTCCAGTGTGACAATCTGAACCACCTCCAGGGTGTCCATCCACTGAGGAAGTCATATTCTATCTTTTCCAACACAATTACGAGAAGTGACAACACTACCCAGAAGATATTAGCACACTTGAGCAGACTGTTTGTCTTGCCATTGCAAAATCTGGTCAAGTGACTTTCTCTCATGGCATATTTGAGCCAAGATTAGGAAAGCAGGTCTTGCAACAGCATTTTCACAAGGTGACAGTCTGCCTGCAGTGGTAACAGATTACTTGAACTTTTCCTATATTTATGTGCATTTTAATTACTCCATATAGAAGTAAACACACTCATACAAGAGTATTAGCATCCAACACAGTGATCTCAGCTACTATAATTCTACAATAAGCCTCAGAATATTTACATTTCTTTCATCCTTCAAGATGAGTCATTGGATGTAAATGTCAGATTTCTTTTTTTCTGAGTAGTTCACAAAAAAGCAAGTTTCCTGTGTTAATGACTTCTGAAAAAAAAGGTGTTGAAACCATGGCTATTTTGAAGCCTTTTAGCATTATATCCAAAAGATTTAAAAAAACTAAACAAAAAAAGCCAAAGTAACTGAACAAACCCACACAAACCCACAAAAACAAACAAACAAAACCAAGCACATACAAAAAAGTAGCCAGTAAACTTTTACGACTGTGTTTTGTTTTGTCATCTGTGTTTGTGGACGCAGAGCCATCTGATGCCTGGCTGTATTCACATGGACAGGGATAAGCTCCTGGGCAATGGTGAGACAAGCTCTGCTCCTCTGATAGCAGAACCTGGAGGAAGGCACTGCCCACCTTGCTGGCCACTGGACCGCAATGCCAGCCAAGGTGCTCACCTGGCTTGCCTAGAGAGGTATCACTACTGTCTCAGCAGATGCTGCAAACAACACTGGGGAACCATGAACCACAATCACAACGCTCATACGCTGTCAAGGCCCTAAGTTGGCAGATCTGTAGCTTTGCTAGACCCATTCTTTAGATAATTCAAGAACAAAAAATGAAAGAAAACAGATCCAACTTATGAGCACTGTTAGGAAACCTAAGAGTTATGTTTGCTGTTGAAAAAAAAAAAAAAGCAGATGAATCTTTACATGAACATCTACATTCTTTTAGAAAAATGGGGAAAAAAAAAACAAAACAAACAACAAAACACCTCCAAACATTCAGCCCAGGAAGCTGATAAGGAGGAGGCATAGTGAGCAGGACAGTGCTGTGCATATGTTTTGTTAACTCTTTCTGTCTTTAAATACACATTCCATGACAGCTGTCATGTCCTCTTCCTAACCTCTTTGCCTGTAAACATTGTAACAAAATGACTTAATTGTACAGTATCAGTCATCAGGTTTTGATATTGTGAAGAATTTCAAACACTAACATAACACAACTATTAAAACAGATTCATTATTAGTGCAAGTGTTCACTCTTGCAGACATATCTACACCATACAACAATGAAAGTTCTATAAAATGCATATAAATGAAAGAAAACTCTATAAAAATTTTCACAGCTTTCAAAACCTGCTGAAAGCCCTGGGATGTGTCCTGGGTTTGATGAAGTTCCATTTTATTTACCTCTCAGAAAAGGTGTACAGACTACAGACATCTTCCTGCACAAATCTATCCTGCTCTCTATTTTGCTGCATGCACAGTAACTGCACTTACATTAAATGTGATATTTAATTTTTTCAGTACTCCTCTTAACACAGCCTTTCTGACACAACAGACAACATTTCCTGCATCTTTTGATTTACACTCATCCTCAGTGTATTCTGCCATTCTTAGCTCCATATTTCTTCATTGTGATTAGAACAGTCAGATGCTGCTAAAGACCTTAGCACACATGCATTCTCTCATGTGACTCTGTAAAATCTTCCTTCCTTTCAGAAAGGGGCTTCCTATAAAGGTATCACGAGTGGTAAGCACAAACTTATATGTAACATTGTAGTGACATTAATATATGTTATTAGAAAAACACAAACTGGAATTCAAACATGACTTCTATTTGAAGATCAAGTATTTTCTCAGCAGGAAAAATCAGAATTATTTATAGACTGTATAGTCTTTTTTGCATTTTCTTCCTTGATGGGATATTGTTTTATCTAGGCTTTAACTTCTGGAAACAAAAGCAACATGTCCTCCTATCCTAGACTGGAGACTGTCTTGTTAAATAGCATAACTATATAAACAGAATGCCTGCTGATACATGATTCAGACCATTCATTTCAAAATCACCACCCTTGCTTTCATCTATTATTCTGACAGTTTTGCTGCTAAAGAAAGACAAGTATGGAAGCTTAAAATTAGACTATTTATTCCCCTATACTAACAGAGCCAAATAACAGCTCTTACTGGTAGGTTGCCTATACAAGCAGTCACTGCAGTGCCACACAACACATATATTAATTAAACCAGTAACTTTTTCCCTTTTTGCAAAGATGGGGGTGCAAAGATGCAATTAGAACAAGCTTTATTTTAAAGATGACCTCACAGTGGTATTTCTCCAGCAGACCACTATTTCCATTATTGATTTTTTCAAAAGTTACCAGCTGGTGGTCACCTTGACTAAATGTCAGACTCTTTAAAATGTCTTGCAATGGGGCCTGACTTTCAATTATGTGTGCAGATGAACAAAAGTTTCATGGAATAATCCGAAGTAAATCATGACCCTACCTTAACTCTGACTGGTTTTCATTACATCAGTCGAGTGCTTTTCAGCATCAGGCCAATACGCGGGAGTTCACATTTGCCTTAAAAATCTAATGTAAAGATCCCTCATCAATGAAGCAGAGATGGAGAGCTCAGTCAACAAAGAGAATCTGAATTCAGAAGGGAAACAGCAGGACTCAGATTTCTGCTCTGGTTCCAGCCCAAGCCACACCAAGCAGTCCCTCAGTCCCCAGTGTGAGTCAGTCCCTGTCCTTGCCACCTGCCCCAGCTGTGCTCTCATCAGCCCTCTAGCCAAATAAAATTTCTGCCTTCCTGCTGTTCTCTGAAATTTCTGCCTGAGAGCACTTATGCTATATTAACAGAGCAACACTGCCAGAGGATGGACAGATTAGCATTTTTGCAATGTCTCCAAAACCTGAGAAACCCTTAAAAAATACTATTTGTCTTGCTTCATTACTTGATCAGCGTTAGTAGGTCCAATCTCTCACAAGTTTGCATAACTGCTCAGAAAATTTAGCTGTTTACAACCTAATTTTCTGGGAGAGTGGAAATGCTATAAATAGCTATGCTTTTCAGTAAAATGAAGAACAAATCATTATTTATTTTAAATACTGAACATCGACAATTTTCTCAGCTACTTCTGGCTTAGCACATCACAGTCAACTTGCAAGACTCAAGTTAGAGAGACTTGGGGCCAGAATATGCTCACTTTGGAAGTGTAAAGGGGTCTGAAGTTATCCTGCAAGACAGGTTAAAGTCTTCTGGAAGCAGACAGCATCCCACACAGGGGTGATTCAGCAGGAGAATGCCAGTTCTCAGTAAGCCATGAGCTACAGTCAACACAACCACCCACAGCCCACGTAACTTCGAACACTCTAAGGGCTGCTCTAAATAATGATATAATGCTAATATTTGGGGTGAAAAAATTTATAGCTTAGAGCCTGAAACAGGCTTACAGTCTAAAATATTCACTTGAACTGTGCTTTTTGGTAACTAGACTATTAACAGATTACTCCTATCAATCACATTTTAATGCCTATATGTTGTGTCCAAATATTTGACTCTTATAAACTCTTTCCAAAGTCAGTAATTTACAGAAATTAGACGGAAACACAAACATTTACAGGCTACACTTCTGCTACAATGCTATAAAAACAACTTCTGAGTGCTTTTTCTGGTCCAGGAAGAAGTGTATTCCATGCTGATTTACTGCTTGGCTGACTGACCTCAGTACCTTTTGGAATTTCTAGTGTTACATTAAAACCAGCTTGACTATTTTATCTACAGTATTTTTAAAGCTGTAGCTGGTCATTGTTAAAATTCTGCAGTATACTTATTTACCATGGAACCTAGAGCTCATGTGCAGTTGGTTTATTTAACTCACTACCATTTAAATTTAAAACAGCTCAGTGACCAAAAAAAATGAAGTTTCCAAAATCTGAGACTTGGAGTCAGGATTTTTACTCATATCCAACACCAGTAAATATTAATGTCCCTCTACAAATAAAAAATTTGTTGTCATTCCTGATGTAAGCATGAAGTTTTTGAGTAAGACAAAACAATGTAACAAATGTGTAAAGCAAAGTTCTGCCACAGTAATGGTATGACTATTATGACATTATTGCATTTTTTAACTCTGATTAAAGTGCAGTACTATTCATTCATAGTACATTTCTTTGCATTACCACAACATCCAAAGCCTGTTTCAGTAAAAACCTAAGAATTCACTTCACATAATCATGACTCTAGTTTTCCTTAGTGATGAAAATAGAACTATATGCTAAAGTTTGATGCTAGTTTGGAATTTTGAACCTTGACTGTCTGGCAGCTGTGCCCTTTCAAACAGACTGTCCCAAGAGGAAAAGGAAAAGAATTATGAGGCACATTTACAGCTTATAAATGGCACAGAGTAGGAAAGAAATGGGAAAGGTACAAGGAGACTACTCTTGTGACACACCAGCAAAAAGTACTGACAGCCAAACATGTTTCTTGAGCTTTCTCTGCGATACTCTCTGAGAAACTCTGTCGTGGTAACCAGTCACTAAAGATGTGCTGAAACCACCATCTCCTCTGACAAGTCCTGATCCTAATTTGTTGCTAGGTGGCATTACTAAGTGACACTGTCAGTCAACACCTCTCTCCAGTGTCTGCTCAGCTACCCTACTCTAATACTGAAGGCTAATCGCAGTTTGAAATGCCAAACACAATTGAATTAATGCTCAGCATCCCTTCAAAGTACATGATGAGCTGCATGGCAGCCTGGACAGCAGAATGACAAGATGCAGCATGCACAGACCGCTGCTGCTTCTCCTCACTTCAAGCCCCTCTCTTCCCCAGGCCTTACAGGGGTAATAATCTGTTTCAAAAACACATTTCCTCCAGAACTCCACATGTGTTCAAGTGCTTGTACAAACATTGCTACTTGTCAGATTCTAATAAAACTGTGTACTGCTGAAAATGATTGAACAGAGGTCAACTGCAGGAGGTCTGATCTTGCACTTCATCCCCAAGAATCTACTGCTAAACTAATTTCTCCCCCCAAGAACACAAAACAGACTGTAAAATTAATCTCCACAGTTGCTTTAAATTTATCTTTCAATTGAAATCTCCATCCCCTGTTAGGATACATATCACAAGTTTCAGACCACTGTCTTAACATTCTTAGCTTTCTCATCTATCCCAGCCCACCAGTGCAGGAAAAGGAGTTATTTAAGCCTGTTTTCCTTATTCCTTACAACCAGTAAAACAGGGCGGTGGAAGCCCAAACTGTTCCTTGGGTCTCTTTGTGTTATCAGGGCTGATAAGGCAGGGAGGTGCTGGCCCTTTGCTTTGTTACCTTCAGGGGACAGCAGCACGTGGGACATCAGCCCCTCCGGAGGGGTAGCCTTCACTGTTCTCCCATGGTGGGATTTTGGCCTCCCAGCATTAAAAGAAGAGATTATTGAAAATGCAACACAAACCTAAAACTTTTTAGAAGTCTGAAGTTCTACTAACTTTCTCCAAGCAAAATTCATCCTTACAAGAAGAATAAATTAATTAAATATCTCCCTGAACCCATAATTAAGCCAGTCATTCAAACTATGATGACAAGCAGCCCTTCTAAAGACCACTGATTAAACTATTTAATGACAATATGTCTGTTAGGCCCTTATACCAGTAATCCTGATCAGAAACAGATCCTATTACGCATGTTAGTTTCTGTTTTATAGAAAAGATTTAAAAAAACCATAGTGGATTACAATCAGGAATTTAATTAATTTAAATTTAGAAGGGCAATTTTAGTTGAAAATTGTAAAATAAGCCTCTAAAGAACTCAGTTATTAGCATCCCACTAGTTTGGGATGCTTTCTACATATAGAAGTTGCAAATCATATATTCCACTAGAGGATAAATATATGTGTGCACTTTTTATATGTTCATTTCACCTGGTAAAGCTGCAAGGAGGAACACCAAAGAATGCTTTCCCATTACATAGTTTTAGGTTTCTTCTCTAATTTTCTAGGAAAATCTCAGTGAAAACAGAGTGAAAGAATATGCAAACATACAAACTTTGTATGTTTGGATTTTTTGGGTTTTTTTCATCTATCAGCACATTATTACTTTATTTGAACTCTTATTTATCAATTGACTAGAGAAAAAAAGAGCATAGTTCTCTGTGTCCAGATGAATACTTCCTGAACATCACAGGATCCAGAAAAGAGGTTTCAGCATTGAAAACCAGGGTATCAAAGGAGCTCTCAATAGAGAATGAGAAACCACAGACTAATGGCAGCTGTTTAATGCAAAGAACAGGAGACAGAAAACCTACAAAGCAAGTACAACATGGAGGAACAAGTAAGAAAGAAAGAATAGCCTTGAACAGAGGAGGTAATGCATGAGGGAAAAAATATTCTTCTAGAGATATTAAAAAAAAAAAAAAAAAAACAACAACAAACAAACAACTGGGTGCATTTAGCATGAATGAGACAACAGAAAGAAAGCAGGAAGATACTTTTACTAAACCCTACAATATAAAAAGTAAACAACTAAGCCATTGCAAACCCCATTTCAAAACAGGTGCACAAAGTTGGGAGGTATTAGCACTGAACTTGGAAGAACCATCTTGTTCTCAGATGATTAATCGAATGTACTTTATCTCCCATTTATCTGAACACAGCAGTCCAGTAACTACAATGTACCTGCACTGTAACTGTGGCAACACAAAAATGTCTTTCACTCCTTTCCTGGAGCAATTTTAGCTAATGTGCTGTACTAACACAAAGTTCCCGTGTCTTCCAGCAGCTGTTAGAGTCAAAGTTATAATTTATGGACGTAAAAGCAGTAGAGCATCATATCCTTCAGTGCACTCTTTCTCTTGAGCCAGCTCTGCTCCTCTGAAACACACTCCCCACCATCTCCGTAGGTGATTTGGTACCAGAATAAATTTGGTTCCAACTCATTTGGTATCAGAATAAATTCAAATTTCACAGGTTTCTTCAATCAAAACAGGTTTCTAATAAAGATGGTGCCCACTCAGCTTCTGCCTTGCCCCTTGGGAAAGCACCTCCCTTTTAACATTTTTTTTTACATTCTAACTTCATTTTATGCAAATAAAGCCTTATTTTCCTTCACTTTGAAGGGGGCTCAGATAACCATCCAAAGTTATAAATTTACCATTATAGGGCTTTTTGTCCAGGGCTTTTTTGTGGTTTAGAGTTTCTCCAGCTGTGTCACATTCAAAACTCAGTTGTTTGTTCTGCCACAATGAAAGACAATTTAAAATAGATGACTCTCAAATTTGGATTCATTTAAATTCTATACAGAATGTACATTGACAAGATTGCAGTTCTTTTTTGGCACACTCTTCAAAGCTATTCTAGGAACAGAGTTTACTCAATAAAAAGCAATAAGTTTACACAATTATTAGGGAAAACAAATATGAGATAAAACTTGCTTTTGAAAGTTTTCTCCATGTAATCAGGAAACAATTTTCAAATTCTTTCAGTGTATATAGACAAATAATTTTGAACTCCAATATCATGTAGTTAGAAGAACAGCTGTCAAACAAAAACCTACTATGTGACATCCCTGAAAGAAAAAAAGTAATAATTTAGTTCTTAAAAAAGTTGGTTTGTTTTTTTGTTTTTAAACAAACTGGATTTCAGAAAATACTGATGTAAAGATCCAAGCCCAGAATGGTCAAGTCTAATCAAATACATTATTTTATCAGCTCTAAAGCTTTGTTAGTTCCAACACAATCCTAAGAGTAAAGTTTATTAGTTTATTAGAGACATTTTCTAAAAATAGCTTAGGTCCAAACAGCTTTTATCCACCATCAAAATCAATACTAAATCTAATTTAAGTAAGCACCAAGCAAGTGTCTCTTAGTAATCGGTGTGGATATATTGAAAATTATTAGAAGCCACAACTTATGGTACATCACGTTATGACAGAAACAGTTCACTTTACTCAACTCTTTCGCCTCAAAACATTCCTCCTCCAAACACCCCCCTTCCACAAAAAAAATTATAATCTGTGAAAAAACAAAACAAAACACAACAAAAAACCACCCACCCCTCCTTTTTTTTTTTTTTAATAGACAGGAACCATGGCTCATCTTGCTCTTCCTATGGGGGTCTTCAGTGAAGAAATTACAACAATATATCAGAACTCAGGACCTGTGGTGCCCACTGCCTGCAGAACCTGTGTTTAACATCACACCTATCAACTATTACAAGGATTTAATTTTCCATGCAATTGTGTTACCACGATGTTGCTGTGGCTGGCATTAAGGAAGGATTTTGGACTTTCAGGAGAACACGAAGTGGCCACAATTCACTTGTTTGCTACCTGGAGACTGCATAAGGTTTCCCCTGTAAAGGGGGTAGCTGGCCAGGAGATCTCGGTGAGAAACATTTCTAGGACCTGCTCTATCTCATCAGTTTGAGGCTTATAATTGAGAATACGAAACCAAAGCTTCTTGAGCTTTTCTTCTCCAGTTCCTTGAAAATATCTTTGTGTCAGATTACAACCTCAAAAATACACAAATCAGGTTCCAGCACCAGTTCATCAGCTGGTAAAAGAACCACAAGCTGCAGGGTGTTATTATATGGCTGAAAAAAGTCACAGAAAACTGATTATAAATGATTTTATGACCTGTAAACACCACGAGAGTTCCAAGACGCTCTGAACCTGAAACTCTCTAAGCAGATTAAAAAACTAAAACTGTTTGCTCTCTCTCTTCCCCATCCCTCACCCTTCACACAGACATGAAAACTAAATCATGTACTTACCACTGGTGTTCAAAACTACCGCAGACTATTTGATCAGATTTAGATTGCAACTCAAAACTTGCTGCACTCACTGGAATTTTTCCTGCTGCCTTCTCTAGGTGCAAGATTAACAGACAATGCCAAATGCTGATTTCTGGAGTTTCAGCATGACAGGAACTTCCACTGAAGCCAGCAATACATAGAGAAAGAACAAACTCTGAAAGGCTAAACCCATCCAGGAAATTAGTTCTTGGGTAATTATCTTTACTTTTATGCAGAAGGGGGCTGTCAGCATCTGATCACTGTAGTCAGTTCAAGCTCATTTACAGGTGCTAATCAGAGCAGATTCAATCTCACCTTTTATAGCTTATTAAATCTTTGAAAGCTGCTTTATAAAAAGTGCTTCCTTGCAAAGAACTCGGTACATTCAATTCCAGCTCATTCAGTAGAAACTGAATGGGCTCTGCAACCTTCAGGAGTCAGTAATTTCTTAGATTTTAAAGCCAGAATAGACCCTTGTGACCACTTAGTCAGGCCTTCTGCATGCAATTTTACTGAAGTCCTGAGAGAAGCACCTAAAATGCCAAGCAGTTATTGAGAGAAAGAGAAGCAACTGCACAAGGAAGGCAACTGGGTAGGTTTTTTTTATTTTTTTCCAAAGTCAGCTACATAGAAAATATTTTGAGTAATGCAGGGGTGAGGTGCGGGGGAAAGGGGGGGTTGTGTTTGTATGTCTGTTTTGAGGGGTTTTTTTGATTGTTAATTTGCTTTTTCAAAACTATTTGCTTATGACAGAAGTACTAATGAAATACAATAACATTTGGCTGATCTATGGGCAACAACTGCTTAAATGAATGCTTAAAATGAAGATCTGAAATTTACACTGCATTCCATGGGGGTCACTCATGAAATAAAGGTGAGGGGGGTTTTAGCTATGATGTAAAAACAATTAGGAGTAGTCACAGGAAAATATCAACAAGCTGGTTTAGCTACACTTGCACTGTTGCTGGATTATTCCTAAAATTTTTGAGTGTGTTAATCAATATTAAGTACCTTGCCTCGAGGAAAAACTACTCAATTCAAAACCTACAAATCAATTCACTATCAAAGCAGTTTGATTTATTAGCAACACAATCAGTAGTGCATGAAGCAAATGTTCAGAATCAATATCAGCAATAACACACATAAACCACAACGTTACAAAGTATTAACATAAGCATACCAGTTTTCTAAGCACACTTCAAGAACTAACCCCCAAAAGCTGCAATGCTGACCCCTCACATTCCAGGCAGTTATGGACACTCCCCCATCTCTTACAGAGGTGCAGTTTCCCCTGTTCCTGCACAACCTGCTAACCCACAGGGTGGTGAGAAAGCCAAAAAAAACCAGATTAAAGACTACCAGTATGAATCTCTTAGCAAGTCCTTACACACAAATTGAGGGGAGCAATCCCCCTTTGACTGCATTCCAGGGAATACACCACGGTAAGAAAATCACATGGAATAATGGAAGATTATTATTTTCTTTACTAGAACATGACTAAAAGTATAAAACATTCAGATAATATAAGAAGACAGTATTTCATTTGCCAGTGGCATTTTCAAATTAAGAGGTATTCTTGAAAATAGAAGAGTTGTTGTAGGGTATCAGGCTAAGTTTGATTCCGTGAGTGTAGAGAGACAGCTGAAGAAAAAGAAACTAAATAATAGATACTGTAATAACATGAGCTCTGTACTTGCTGAAATGGCAATGAATCAAGCTAATCAGATTTTTCAAAGGACCTTTCCAAACGGATCTGTAAAAGTTCTGAGGTACAACACTTGCTATTGTACATCATATGATCTTAAAATATTATATATGGCAGTACCATAAGCTGGTAAGCACTAATAATAACTAAGTTCTTGGATCTTTTATCTGGTTCATATTCTCAATCAAACAGCTATTATCTGATATGAACACACTCTGGTCAGCAACAGTACAAACAGCTTTAGAGTTTTCTGAACAGCTACAAACTGTGCAGAATTCCATCATCATCTTTCTAAACTACCGAAACACTCTCCTTGTGACAATAAGGTAAAATGAAAACTACTGACATTTTTAGGTAGTAGAGCATATTTTTAAAGTTTAAACTTACAAAAGCTGTGTAATTACCAATGCCAGTGAGTCATGATCTTTCACAGCAAGACAAATTTTCATTCTTTATATACAAGAAAATTTGCAGAGGCACCACAACTGAATTTTATGCAATCTCTGACAATAAAAGTGTTTGGGTTATTGCTATATATGAATAAACCATTTCCCAGAGAAAGCAATATAGTTTCTAAAACATATTGCACAAACTCACCAACTAACACCCCGGAGGAAAACCATCATTAAAAAAGCAATTTGATAAGTCTGTTCCAAGAATTTTGCTAGAAGTGCATCATCTAAACAGAATTACTGAAGTCAGTTCTATGATGCAAAGATTGAAATAAAGAAAAATCAATACCAAAATAAGCATAAGAGGTACTGAAAAAAGAAATAGAGTATGCCCTGTATAAAGTATTAGTGTTAGCAGATTTATATTTATAATATAGGTATTTTATATTGTACACATTGAAATATAGATATTTTTTTTTTAATCAATCTGAAAAAGCATTTAGGTATTTCATTGGGGATGATAGTAAACCATGATTACAGTCACAATTAGAGACAAGCATATGCAGTAATTAACTTTTTAATAAGTCCATAATTAATATAGTCTTTTAAGATTTCACAGGAGGAGCTCTGGTTTAGTCAATATTTTTGGTTCCACAATTTAAATACAAAATTAGAACTCATTCTAGTTTTTAAGAAAGCCAGATGTGAAGACTTGTAGAAACATATCTGGACACCTTCTGAGTGCCTTTGAGGAGTTTGATGCCCAATGAAAAACACAGGTTTAAAAAGAAATTGTTCCTTTCAGATTCTTTTAGCATCACCAAACAAATTTGAGTCAACCCAAATATCCACACGAGTCTAGTAACCCATCTCCAGCAGTGGCCAAAAGAACACTTTCAGCAGACCATGCACTCTTCTGTACTCAGATTTGTCACAAATACGTGATGCCTGAAATTCACATTTTCAAGCTGATTTTTTTTAGTACTATAAGGTTAAAAACGTATTGGTAAGTTAATGCCACTATTTCTATTTGCACTTGAAGGCAACCAGACACCTGAGCACCACGTCTGAAATCTTTATTTGCTAACAATACTTGAAAGAATTTATGATTAATTCTGTAAGTACCATTCCTTCACTTCCATGATATAATCATTTACAGATTCATAGAAATGAAATAGAAATGAAACCCATACTGGCTATTATTTCTCTTGACTGGATCAACTACATCTTATTTTTCTCCTGAACAACCTGTGTTGTGTATAAGACACACAACAAGCACTTTCTTTACCCTTCATTTTCCAGTAAAGCAAGCTAGGTATCAAGGTACAAAACAAATATATAACATACATCGATGACTTATGGAGATTACAAGTTTACTCAAAAGTACTTTCCACAGGAATTTGAATTTATTACAGATTTTCATGCAGAGAAAGAAGAATTAGCCATCTGAGAGCTAGAGATGCTTTTGATCATTTTATTTCTGCTCTACATGCCTATGCTCAAGAGGCATTTTATACTCATTTATACAGGGAATGAAAGGAACTTCAAAAGCATAGATATAATCTCTTTCCATTGAGGACATTTTACCTGAATTTTGGGTTTCAAAGTCCAAGAAATATCAATAACTTTAAATTTATCTGTACAATCTAATAAGTTCAGGTTTCAGAGGTGTCTTATTCCTTTATAATTCTTGAAAGCCTCAGTTTCTCATAGAATGGTGTTTAAAACAGACTAGAAAACCATATTGTGCCTTTCAGGTTTTTGCCACATAAAAGAATTACAGTCAGAAGTCCAAACTCCTAATAAGAATTCAGAAAAAGACCATTTTAAACAGAATTCGGTATTTAAATTTGAAATCAATGGTAAACTCCATGAAGGGGGGAGAGGAGGGAAGGTTTTTCTAAATCCTTAAGACAATTATGACACAGGTTTTTTGCTAATCCTTAGGATAAGTCAAAGCTTTTCCTTCAGAATTCAAAATACAAGTTAACTCCCACCCCAAGTGACCTGGATGGTCTGTCAACGAAAAAATACAGCATTTGTTATCACTTTCCATCAGAACTGCCAGACTAGGAGAATGCAAACGAACAAAATACTAATAGGGAACCACAGATTTTAAAAGATCTCACTTCAGCTTTATCTGTAGCAGATCAAAATTCAAAACCCTGAATATGAACAGCTCTATCTTAGAGCATCATTCATTCCTGACTTGCCATCCAACTTGAAATCACCTAAAACACAGTTCAGCTACACAAGGAAGCCAGTCTAACAACCACTCATGACATCCTCCATGGTACATCTCTGTTTTGTGCAACCCTAAGTTTTATTTGCAAAATAAAAGACATATTGAGGCTCTCATTTATTTAAATGCAAAAGTGATCCCTGGATTTTCTAGATCTATTAATTGCTGTTTAGTTGCATACAGACATTAAATTCCTTAAATAACTTTCATAATAGAAGCTGTATGAGTTTCTATTCAGATACCACTGCTGTGCCCCATATGAAACAAGTTGTTCCCCAAGGAACAACTCCATGGCATGTGGAAATGCATCCTGAGGCCTGCAGGTTTCACATTCAGAACAGGATATCACTCTGGAATTAACTCTGTGAAAAGTAATTGCTTTACACTTGTGCTTTTACTATTCTTCCAAAAATCAATTAAATTATCTGTAATTGTGTATGCAACAGGATTACAATGCAATACTATTAATACTGTTTTCTGATTTAACTCTCTCAGTAGTTTACTAGAGTTAACACAGAAATACTCAATTGCTGTTTGTCTAAGAAATCAGGACAAAGATTGCTTTGATGTCAATAGATTTAATAAAAGTCCAGGTTTTACCCTGGTCACTAATATAAAAAGCATAGATGTTTTTTAACACACATTAATACAATAGCTAACAAATCCACTTCAGGGGTGATTCAATAAGTTCTTTGTTAAACATTACTATTGAATTAACTCTACAAAAAGTTTAAATAACTGGTCCCTGTTGTAAAGAACACACTTGATATTCTGTTTTGATCCTTCAAAAATAGCATCACTGGAATTTTTGTTTTGTCTACTAAATATACACTTGATTGAAATATAGGTTTCCTTCTTTAAACCTGTCCTGAAAAAGTACTTTGAATCCACATTTCACCAAAAATACTAGAAGTTCAAAACCATTCAGCAGTCTAACAGTGTTCAGTCAACCTCTCTACTTAACACCAGCCTACTAGCCAGTAATGATTTCCCAGACTTTGCTGGATGACAAGTGAATGAAAACTTAAGTCAGAAAAGACATAATGGCCAGGTTGATACAAGTTTATTTTGTCAGTCTCTAGCACTGAGTTCATTTTTGTCATGTGGACGAGTGGGATCTTTTTAGTACCACTGAAGCCCAGTGGCAAGATCGGCCTAAGTGACATGATGCAGTGAACCACTAAACCTGAATAGGAATTATTTGGGGGGTTGGTGTAAACAAAAGACAGTACTCTGTTCAAGATTACACTACTTGTTTACAACTGAGAAGTGACAAGGATCAATGCTTTAAGATAGCATGCACAGGACAGTTTTCCTTGCAGTGAAAGGACCACGTTTCAACCTAATCCTAGTGAGGCCAGTCTTCCTTCAGTCATGTGAAAGTTTACAACTTCATTAGTTACATTACAAACTTTTGGTGTAATTTGGTGGAACTGCAGAGCCCAGAAGTGATGCCACACGTTTAAAAATTACTGTCATTAGTGGTCAACCCTCTCAGCAAGGAAATTAAACATGAGCATTAGAGGGGTATAAGGAGTGATGGAGGAAGAGGGCCAGGCTAGGCTGTGTGAGCACCTTGGGAAACACCATACATTTATGCCTGAATGAAGAATCCCTGGCATAAATCATACACTGTCAGCTCCCCCATAACAAACCTGTTTGTCTGAATAAGTGCTATTAATATTCTGAATCTAAAGTAAATGTGTTATGACTTGAGGAGCCAGTATGATAGATCTGTTTTATTTACAGGTTTCAGTTCAGTTTTTAGGGTAACATACTGGTAAAAGTACTCACGCTAAAGAAGTGTTATTCATGAGTATTAAGTTAATTTTATTTGACATTGGTGATGTTTTGTCTGATGAACTCTGGTAGGATTCCAACTAAATGAAACGAATTTGCCATAAACGCAAATTGTGGGGAAGTGCAATGCAGTACTCCTACAGAGACAAAGAACCCATAAAACCAGGTATTCTTGAGAGAAACCTGCTAAGGCAACAATCATCAAAAACCCAACTGTCACTTATTTAAACATCTTGAGAAACCTTGTTCCTCCTCTATTTTGTTTACCTTCTACAGCGAGGCTAACGTTATATTTACTATAATATTGCAGACTTGCTTTTATTTGTCCCATCCAAGTTATATTTTAACTGCCATTCAGCATCATCCAACAGAGCATTCAGTTTTTGTGAATGCTCTCCTGAATGCTTTCTGAGTTGTGTTAAAGTGTAAAAATGCCACCTCCTACCACCTGACTTTTAGAATACTGAAGCTTTGTACACTGGATGGTGTTTGCACATTTTTGTGTTTGCGATCAACTTACTGAAAAAGAATCTGAAAAGCTCCTGCCCACCCTGATTAGTATATTGGCTGTTTAAAGACAGACTCTCAAGTAACAGTCACGTATGAAAATAAATCTATTTTACAATGAAAAAAAACAGTGAGGTTTTATTTTGTGTCTTATGTTTGCAGATTCTTGTCTCTTTTACTTTCCATTTTAAACAACATTAGTCTGTTGAAGCAAATGTTTAAGTTTTATCCTGAGACAATTTAAAACATTGCAAAAAAGCCACAAACACTTTTCCCTACTAACTGACCTTATCACCACCAACACAGGCCCAGTCTACTTCCTCCTCTCCAATTTTTATCTGCTTTTTTCTTCAATTGCACTAGTACTAATGAAATGGCAAATAAACCCTGTGGGTCACAGACTCAACAATGAAAACTCACTCCTGAGGAAATTATATGAGGGGAGTGCTTGACCCATTGAAAATGATTATGAGGCTGAAGTGAGAGTCCTGTTTTTGCCACTCTGTGTTCACAGTCCATTAAATCCCAGAAAACTTTTATCTTTACATTTTCCATAGCCTTTGCCTCTCTCTAAAAGAGCTTGGTACCTAGTAGAGGTTTTTCAACAGCTCTAGAGTATGTTTTATTCCAATAAATATTTCCATCCTCATCATCTGCCATTCTCTTACAATTTTCGGTTTCCTCAGCCTATTCAAAAGCCAAAGTCCTGAAATTCTTCCTGATCTTCACAGTTCTTCCCATACTCTAAGTTTCACCTCAGGGTTTCCCAATCTGCTCTGCCTTTAAAAGAGCAAAATACTCTATGCAAATCAAGACTGATTAGTCCTTAGACACAATCTTTAACGTGGGCCAAGTCTGTGGGTGACATCTTTTTTCCTTCCCCTCATGCCCCCTCATTTATCAGGTTTGAGCTCTGAAATGTAATTAGCTTCAATTGCTAATTCCAAGAGTTTAGATAAATCAGAAATGAGAACTGGTAGAATTATGATCTCAGAGAGCTGGTAACTGAACCATGGGCATTACACCACAGTAATGTCACAAGCAATATATTACATGTATATGTGAGCTCAGCAGGAATATTGAACTGCTATTTATTCCCTTCCTGAAATGCAGACATATGAAATACATTCAATTTTGTGTGTTAGTTTACATATGTATGATTCAAGATATATAATTATTTTTCAAATGAAAAATGAAAATCCATGACTAGTTATGAATCTTGTGTACTAAAGGAAAAAAAAAAAAAGATGAGGAAGAACATTTACATACCAAATGCTCCCCAAAACCTAAAGAAACAAAAAACAAATCTGAAATCATATGAATTTTCTGTACTTTTTTTCCTAAAAGAACCTCTGGATACCATTACACACATAAATACATAACTTGGCCATCTATATTTCTGCATAAGGCTGTTTCCAGATAACACATATTAACCTCTCCAATCTTTTTGGTTTTGCTGCATTTTTTCAAACAGGAATTAAGGCAAGAGCTGTGTTCAGAGATTTTCAAGTCATGAAGATATAAAGCTTAGAAACAAAGTGTCTGAGGACACACTGTCACAGGCATTAACCTATTGCTCACTTTTCATTCATTTCCCACAGTAAGAAATATAGCCTCCTACTCTATAATCAGTGATATTTCATTTATACATCAGTGGGAAATAATAGAAAAGCTTAAGATAAGCCTTTCATGTTTCCAATATGTTCTAAGCTAATATCTTCACGTTGCAGGTTATTAATTAAATAGAGTACACTAACACAAATAAATATGTTTAGCTCGATATACTAACATACAAGTTTTAAATAAAAACACATTACAGTGAGAAGATAATTTAGAATCTAGTGGTACTACTCAAGTTTTTTACTTTTCTTTGAAAATACAGGGAAACAACCAAGACAAGCCCACTCATTTGCAAGAACTGAGGTCACCTTTTTATCTCTCAGGATGTTGATGGGATCAGTGTCTTTATCAGTCCAAACCTAGTGCTGAAGCTCAGGACTTTTGCTGGCATCCACAAAGCTGAAAATGTAATAGCTGAAGCATTTAACTCCCTCGTTTCAGGTTCTGCCCAACTTTCAGTGTCCCTGTCTTTAACTTCTTTAAACAGAAATTATTCCTTAGAAATAATTTCATGGCTCTATTCTCTCAAGTAAGATCTAATAATAGTTAACAGAAAAGATGAGGCAATTTACACTACATTTACAGACTCTAAATGAGTGTGCTTGCTAAAGCAAATACTAGAGGATGTAAAACCACCAACTCACATAAGAATAGAAAAAGCGTTCATTGGAAAATGACTTGATAACTGAAGCTCATGAAACAAGTCAAAACCACATAAAAACCTTACACTTTGAATAAAGTTGGGTAATGAGTGCTTAATTACTTTTGTAGTTAACTGAATTATATTGATACCATTATCAATTTTCAGACCAAGCATGGCCAAAATCTTGACATTATTGTTATGCTGCTTAAATTAAACAAAGTTCAGAACTGATTAGTTTGGCCGGTTTTACTTAAGCAAGCTCTTCTTGCATGCAGGCAGGGCATCCCATTTCCATATTCATCATTCTCTCTTCTTTCTCTGAATGTTTTTAAGCACATTTTGGGAATCTTGCCTCAACAGCAGTTTGTTTCTATTGTAATAATGAAAATTATGCATGTACACATATGGCCAAAATCACTGTTATTACAGAGTCATGACAAGATCTAACAAATTCTGAAGCTCAGAAAAACTACATTTTCTTCCTGAAAAGACATCAAAATTGGCCACATTTTTTTTTTTTTAGCATTTGCAAATTTCACTGAATTAGAGCTATCTTGTAAAAAAAAAAAATTTCTTTTCTGATCATGTCCTGCTTGCCAGAGATGTGCTACATACAGGGTGCTTTCAAACAGGCATTGGGCTTTTCTGCTGGGCCGTTTTTCACCAAATATTGAAAGGAATACTTACAGGAATCAAGTAAGTTTACATTAGGTCTGCAAGTTCACTTACAGGAGAAGCAAAGAAAAATCTGTCCCTTAAGTTCCAGACAACAGGAATATAGTGAAGGACTGTTCTTAATGTCTATTCAGATGAGCATTCCCAATGAGATGGGAATGTCCCATGTGAGGGTCCATATTTCAAAACTTGAATTTGGGAAACCTATTCCTTGGAATGCTTCTTTTGTGGCAAGCAAATACACACAGGAAGAGGAGAACACTCTATGCCTTGGACTGTAAATTAAAGATGTCTATACTGGACCTTCTCTGAGCCCAAGACAGTTTTAGCAGTAACATTTGAATAAAGAAAACATTCAGGATACTAATCAGCTCTAAATTAAATTTTGCCAATAAGTAGTATAATGAATATTGTGTGAAAAAAAAATGTAAAAAGCATTTCTTGAAGTTTTATCTGAAGGACTAATCAAGGTTAGTGGTGACAACACTGAAGTGCTACTTACTTTTTTCTCTCCTGCAAAAGATAATAATTAGTGCTTCCCAAAGAGCTCTAATTGGAGCAATGAAACCTTTTTCTTTGCTTTTAAAAAGATTCGGAAATTGTCCTTTTTTCACCAAAGCAAGCAATCAGAATAAAGACAATTTTCATTTACTTGACAAATGAGGCTTTTAACTCAACTCCCTCCTTTTTCACAATAACGAATGACTTCCCTGCTCAGTTCATCTGGAATACATCACATTAGGACAGACAGATTACAATGAAATGCAGGAAAAGGAACTGAGAAATTCATACCGGTATCTCCTTCCTGTGTATGCTGCCATTAGCAATACTACCCAGGCAATAGCCATGAGTTACTGTTACAGTAAAACAGAAGGTTAAAGACTAGTCAGGTGGGGGGGGGGGTTTCTCATATCTGTTTGCTTGTGGGAGTTTTCTTTCTTATTTCTGCTTGCACAACATACACTGCATGACAGCGTGTCAGTCACAGTTGATGTTGATTGCGTTCACATGGAAGCTGCTGCTGTGACCAGGGACAGGCACATCTGCAGCCTCCCTGGCTTGTCAAAAAGGCAGCATTCCCTCTCAGCTCCAAATGCACTCGAAAATCTCTCAGTGACAACATCTATATGAGTTCAAAGTTAAATCAGCCATGCATACTACTTGCCTCAGCTGTTGGAGCAAACAAGGCAGATGAGTTCATGCCCTACCTTTTTCCTTATCACAAGGAGTTTATCCATCACTTAGTCCTGACAGATTCTTGCCAACTAGCCTCACAAGCAGACAGTTTTAGTAGAGGTTTAAACTATGGTTTTACTTCTTTGTCATAGATTACTTCCAATTCAGCTTTACTGAACATTAAGTATCTCCCTGACACTGCATGGTGCAAATTTTATATTCTTTTCTGAGACAACAGGAATTTTTTTCTATCATCTTTCATTTCTTGAAAATACAGATTTTCTTTTTTTTTTTTTTGAAAGGGATGAGTATAACATCGTTTTCATTTAAAACTGTTATTCACTTACAGGTGACTTAAGACCACATCACAGCATTATGTATCATTATGTATACCATATGGCTCTCCTACAGAAATGAGCTTTAGGAACATAGTTATCAACAACACTGAGTGGCAACATGTTCCATGCAGTTAACAAAAGAATATGATCAGTGATGTGAGAGAAGGATTAAGACTAATTTAGAACATTGTGCAGCATAAGCAAAGACACAAAAATCATATTTATGTATGCACATATATATATATATACACAAACACACCCCCTTTGGTTGGAGCACTGAAGGCACTTCAAGCGCAGTATTTTCCTATTAAATAACTTAAAATGTAGTTTCTAGTCTAGGATATTAGTTAGAAACTAAGATGATGCCATAGAAGCTAACAAAAGAACTCATAAAGGCATAGTACATAATCCAGGACAAGCACTTGGCAAAATCAGCCTCCCTCCCCTGCTAGGACAAATGTTTTCGAGCAACTAGGGAAATACAGAGTACTTTTGAATGATTATTAGCAGCAAAAGTGAAGGTGTGGAAAATAAAAACCATCTCTTCCATTATGTTCTGTTCAAGGGCTTGAAGACCACACACCCAGACGAGTCTGTGCATTGGAGGACAGGTAACTGCACCCCAGCATCTTGGTCTGTGGTGCAACACACAGAGGACAGAGCAGACCCAAGAAATGGAACACTGGGCTCTGGGCTGAAGAACAGTGAAATGTATTAAACACACCCACAGAGAAGAGTAATGAAATGCTGCACAGTCCAAGTGCTCCAAAAAAGAGATCTCAAGAGAAAAACCGGCCATACATATATTTCATGGGGGAGTTCATATGTAGTCTTTGCCTCAAGGTACCTGCATTCTCAGTCTTACAGACCATTTTATAAAAATATGCTTTGGCTTCAGGTACTGAAGCTTACTTACTGAAAAAGCCTTTCCAGTGAGTTAATTGAGCAAAATACCTTGCTAATTCTAACTTGGTTATAAATTAAGAATTACAGATTTAAATAAAGCATTTTTAAACACAAATGGATTTTTCACTTTCTGATTTAGAATGGTAGCAGGACAACTATTACAAAGCACAGACTCAACCCCTTCCTTAACTGAAAGCAAATATCCACTTACATTCTCAAATTACTTTTTACAAAAAAAAACAGGAAAAATTCACAGTATACATCGGCATTAAGTGTCTGAGATACTGTTCTCTAATTTCACTTGCCCCATTGCAGCATAAAATACCCAACTATTAAAAAAGGACAGCAAAGCTTTTGGCTTATTATTAACAGTTTCTGTAAACAGCAAGCAGCATTTTGCATAATTGAGCATGAATTGCCCGAAACATGCTCTTTTGCATGCAAAATGATACAGTCACTGAAAATGCAAAAGGTTCCACCAACCAAGTAACAAACGAAAAAATCAAATAGAAGGGCAAACTTTTAAAAGCCATGTGTTAAACTAAGCTTGTCCTGTCATTTGAAAAACACCAAATACAGTCCAAGAAGCTACATCAGAAGCAACTTCACAGCAATTTCATTCAAGTTTCCACAAATGTCCATGTTGTGCTTCCCCCACCCTCTCTCACCCCCTAAAAGACAGAGTACAAAGGAGTATTTCAGGAAGCTGGAAATTGCAGTGTGACAAGAATCCCTTATCACAGTTCAGCCCATGGTACAGTGTGTTAAAGTGATGGATGAGAATTCACTTTCTGCATTTCCTCTCTTAGCATTCACTACATTTCCTATCAGAGCTGAAACACACGCAGCTGTGCTTACTTTGATTGAAACAGGACTAAATTGGAGACAATCCCATGGTAATAGCACACTTTGTTTAAAATACATACATATGCATTAATATACTCACACTTTTTAAGCTTCTTCACTGTATCCAAGATAATAGATGAGTTAACTATGTAATGCTCTGGCAATTTTCCCCTAATGCACATACTTTTATTTTTTTTAACGCACTCTAGTTTTTTCTTGCTGAAACCTGAACAAACAGTAGACTAACCACCAAGGTGACCAGGTTTTCTCCTCCCTCCTCACAGCAGCAGTGAGATACTTGAAGACTGTTAAGATAGTTGATTTTACATTTATTCTTTTTGTACATTACAACTTATTTCTCTAGTTTGTAGGTCTTATCACTGATGAGTCAACTATAACCTCCTTTGCAAAACAACTACCTACTTAGCTGTTCCTTCTCATACACAAGTACTTCTTTCAATTGAGCAATTTCCAGCCTCACTTCTCTCGTCATTGATACCCACCATTTACCAAGGTAATTTTGAATTCTTAATACATCCTCCAACATTTTTAACTCTCAAAGTTTCTTTCAGCTTGGCTTTGACTTTCCATGAAAATACTAGACTTTCTTCTTGCAGCTTTCTAGTCAATTCTGTACCATCTCATATTACATTTGTTGATATTTCCCTAATGTTAATGCTGGGCTTCTCCATTCAACTTAACTTAGATAACCTTTTGTCCACTCCCTGTAAAGTTCTATGCCATGTTTGATAACCACACACTTGTCAAGACAAGATTTGCCATAATTTCTGAATTGACAGCTATTGGTGTCAAAAGTATAAGCCCACAGAGAACCCAATAGTTCTCACCAAGTTCAGTTCTCCTACTCTGTCCACTGACTGCTGCAAAGCATCAGAAGTGGTTCAAAGCAAGGGACTCGGGGTGGTCATGAGACCCCCTCTTTGTCTGCATATTTCAAATTATGTAGCCCCTCAACACAAACCTGTAGCTTTACCAACTTCACATAGTTCTAATTTTTCCCTCTATAATGTGAAATTCATTTGTACCTCTACTATAATTGATTGGACAGACTGCAGTTTTCTTTAGTACCTCTGAGAGGCCTCTCAGAAGATTTTACTGACCAATTCTAGGAGTTTAACAGAGCCTGTGATGCCAAAATGTATTGTTTTTATTCTGCTATTATTCTCCTTTCTATCGCAGGGATCACAACTTGCACAGGTGACAGCTGCTCTCACTTAGTATTCCTTCAACCTTGACACTTGTAACAGTTTTTTCCTGCCAGTCACAATTAAATCTTCAAAAGCCTTCAAATCATAAATTGCTTTTTTCTTTGTATGAAACATCTTCTGAATACATTTAAGGAACTGTGTTCTGTTTCATCTTCTCATCACCAAATTTCTGGGCAGTTAAAAATCTCCTACAGCATCAAGTCCTGCAACTCAAATGGTGGCTCCAAAAAACCAAAATAAATCTTTCTTTTTGGAGATCAGTGCTAGTAATAATTGCTAAGCTTACTTGAAATTCATGGTGCTTTCCAGTGCATAAAAAACATTCATTAATACAAAAAATTCTGACTATTCTATTGCCTTCTCACAAAACTAAAATAAATAGTTTTATTCATCTTGAATCTGACCTTTGACCCACACACTGACTCCTAAACCTATTGTGGGCTCACAGATTTTACCAACTGTAATGGAAAACTTGGAAGAAGGGAGCACTGTAAATTACCTGAATGGAAACCTCCAAAGGAATTATCAAGAAAATAAACTAGGCAATTGTTTCAACACTGAAAACGAATTGGTTTTGTGTGCCCTGGAATTAGTGAAACCACAGGCATCTACCGATTCTGCTGCTACTGGGGAACCTGTAGGATACAACTAACTCCTGAAACTTAAAAAAACCCCAAATCTTTATGACAGTATTTTATATTTTCATACCTTCCTTAATATGTTAGGGAAATCATGTAATACCATCACTTTTGACAGAACTCCAGAGAAATAGAGAGTTCAATATTTCCTTAGATTCATCAGAGAAGAGCAGAAATCAGTTCATTATCCTAATAGTACTTTACAGAAGGCTGAATTAACTCTCACAGAACTTTAAATTTATATATTCACCTGGTCTAAATTGATTAGACAAACACACTTTCTTACACAAGGCTCTGCTTCATACAATTCTAAAGACCTGTAGATAAACTTTTTAAAGGACTAAGCTAAAACTGCACAAAAATCAACTATTAGTATGTCTTGATTTTCAAAGTGCTTAATTATGCAACATTACTAGTTTACTTTCAGACACAGTATGTTAAGAACCACTATCACACTGGGGCCCAGCTCGGGCTGAGCTGAGTTTTCCTGGTTCCTCTATCAGAACACTGAGATCTGTTCATGCTTCCAGCAAATACCAATCACTTATTTATGAATATTCTCACAGCATGGTGAAGCTCTTCAAAGAAGCTGCGTCTGCTCTGAGGATTTTATTATGGAAGAGAAAAGAATCATGGAAATACAATCAAGGAATGCTAATGACAAACAGGGTTGGTTGTTTTCCCTATTGCATTTCCTTGTACAAGCAAATGGATAGAGGACAACAAAGAATCACATCTTGCCTTTTGAAAAGTATAAAGAGGCAGGAAAAACAACTACAGGGATACTCACTAATGGTTGGACGGAATAGAAAACAGAACTTAGAAAATATAACTTATTCCCCAAGAAACAAGGTAGGAATCTATTCCTATTACAAAAAAATAAAAATAAAAATACAGCCCTCTATACAGTAAACAGACAGGAGTTTCCAGACTTAAAAAAAAAAAAATTATGTCATGTATAGTTGTAACATTAACTTTGCATTCCAATATTTCCTTTTTTTAAAACACTTCACATCATGACTTTAAAAAATTTAAGTATCCCTGTTGCAGAAATTCTACTTATCCAGAAGTTTACTTAAGACTTAAATTCCTCTCTAACTTTTTTTTCCCTTATGCTAAAGGATTGGGCTTTTTTCCTGTTACTCAAATAAAGACTCACACAGAACATTTGTTAAGGTGTTAAAGTTGTATTTTAAGATGCTGAGCTTCCACAAAAATCATAGCCCTCTATGGCTTTTAAGTTGAAGTACCTCGGTAGTGTCTAAGAGTTTATAAGCCTGACAGAAAATATATTAGCTGGTGAAGGAATGTGTTGAGTGACACGAGAATGTGTGATTCATATGAGCACAGACAGCTAAGTGTACTCATGGTCTAGCAAGAAAACTATTGCTGATTCGCTCATAGCAGAAAACTTAATTATTGGAGCCAGAGTACAAAGGAAAAGATGAGGGAGTAACCACAAATAATGATCTATTCAGGTTTACAAGTGTCAGCAGAGTTTTCAAATAGTCCCGTAATGGGACTTTTCAGTTTGAAAAGTACAATCTGCCTGACTTGAAAGTTTGGCACCGAATGAAAATTTGTTAGTGCCAGAAGGGAAAGTGTGGGAATTGAAAGTCATTCATCATTATAACACTTCACCACAGACTAAACAGAGATAAAAGATTCTGTACAGACCATCATTTCCAGTACACCAGCCTTTTTCTGACTTGTCATATTGGAACATACAAGATGCTTACACAGAAATGATTATTTATGGGGAATAACCTACAGTTTTTCCCAGGTTACTGTTACCACTGAGTAAACATATCCTCTGTTTATGTCCCCAGAATATCAATAGCTACGCTCCTTTACTGGGCATACAATGGTTTTAGTGCATAACTTTGAGAGTTTTTGAAAAGCTGCAGCACACACACTGAAAAAACCCCCCTCATTGCATTAGTTTGCATAAAGAAAAACTATTTAACCAAAGGAATGCATCTAAAGGCCTGAATTGCCTGCCTATAGCTGTTAAGAAAATGAAGCAACACCCATCTTCCCATCAATTTTAGACTATGGATGTTTTGTTTTAAAATTAAATGGGATTTGAAGGGAAATAAGTTGAGAAAAAGCTAATTCTGTGTCAAGTATCAGTTCAAACAGTCCTAGTATCTTTTTACTGCTAAATGTAGAAACATTTGTCATTGCTGGATAACCATCAGGAATGAAAAATGGAACAGTATCAGTCATGTGTCTTTTTTGGTACTGGTATGAATATATAATATGCTGTGCAAAGAAATCTCCTGGGAAGTCCAAAGTTACATGACACAAATTAACGTCTCCTTATTGATTAAGCTTTACATCAGCTAATAACAGAAAAGAATTTAAGGCATAACAACCATTTAATGAGACTTGTCAAAACATATTTTAAAGATTCAACAATATTACTCCTGACATTAGGATTTCTTAAAGGAAAAAAAAAAAGCCTTATTCAAATTTTTGGGTTAAGAAAAAGTCTGTGGATAACATGGGGTTTTTTAGGTTATAACAACAAGATTGTTGCCATTGTATCTTCTAGGTTTTCCTCCTTGAATGTTTGATAAATGCTTGATGACATTTAGTAACAGTCCCCCTCAAAGAAATTAATCACATAATAATTTTATATATTATTAGCAGCTTCCATATTATCCAGAGATGATCCTGTGTCAGAATAGGAGTAAAGAACACTAATTAATTTTAATAGTTGAAAAGCAGGCATTCCATAACCTAAAATGTCTACCTGCAACCTTATTATTTAGCCCACTGACGTAAGTTTTGAGATTTAATCATCTCAAAAAATGTTGAGTTTTAAATCTATATTTGTCTGTTCATGTCTAATATTGTCTGTGCATAACCATGTACAGCAAAAGGGTTTTGGAATGAAGATACATGGGACTCACCTTTCCATAAAATCAGATGACCTTTGAACCAAAAAAAAGCTAAATTCATCTTATCACTTCTATGAAGTATTTTAGAATATAATTCAGTCTAATTCTTGTGCTGCCATTCACTGAGTGCTCATGTAGATTTTGTCAGCAGGAGCAGATTCAGTGTTCAAGTCAGTTGAAGACTTTATTTTTTGACATTTCATATCAGCAATTCAAGTATTCCCATCCCACAAGTAATACAACAATTAGAGCCCTTCATGAAAATTCAGAAGTATACAGACATGCTCTACGTGAAGCAAAGGTCATTATGTGGAGGGCAACATAATTGCCAGTTGCTGCAATTAAAAAAAAAAAAAAAGGTACTTTCCTTCTTTATTGATCTAAGTTTTAGGTGGGAAAAAGTCAATATTTTCAAAGATAACTAAGTCTGATGTATTTGATTTTCTTATGATGCTTTAGGAGCACTAACTTTTGTCAAAGCTGCTTATATTGCTTTTGAAAACAGGACTCAAGGTCCTAATTCACCTAAGAATTTAATCTGTTACCTGCCACCACGTAACAACAGAACCCATACCCTCCCAAATCTATTGATTTCCTCCAAAACAAATGACTACAACCTTTGGCTCTGATTCACCAAAGTGTACACTAAGCACACACTTAAAACCTGCAACTCTACAGAAATTCAGCAAGTATTTGGCTGCAGCTCCTCTATTCCTCTGTACCTTCCCACCATTTTGTTCCCAAAGAAAAGTGTCACCTCCAGGCTCTAACACTGATTCATAATACCTTAAGTAACAACTATCTTACGGCCTTAGCCTTTCTTTACCTATTTCCAGTGGCTGCAAATCATCATATAGCAATTATCTAATTAAAAAATTACCTTTCTATTTAGCAAATATTTATATAAGAACTGTGCACTGCATATGATCATTTATATACAATAAAAATGCTCATAAATCACACAATTAGAAATATGTTTCATGCCAAATAGATCTCAGCTACTCAATTTAGAATAATGTTGATTATACAAAATTTATTTTTAGCTCTCTTATTAAAATATTAATTCCTTTACAACTTCTACATGTACTATACTTCTGGCTGCATATTATATTATACAGTTTTAAAACCTTAAGATCTTGCTGTTGCCCCAATCAACAGCTAACACAGAAATGGATACTTCATCAGGGAATTTCTCACCCTATACTGATGGATAGACAATGACTGAAACAAAGAGCTGACTTGTCCCCTTCCCAAGTTCTCAGTGCATTAATGGATTTAGCTGGTGCCAAGATAACTTGAGTTTTGGATGTGTTCTATACTGCAAAGAGTAATCAGATTGTCTTTTGCACTTTACAAACTTAGGAGACCTTCTGTTATATAGAGAAAATAGCAAGTATTTTGATCCAGAAATACACAAAAAAAACCCCAAAAAAACCAAAACAGCAACAACAACAACAAAAAAACAAACTCAAAACCAACCAAACAAAAAACCAATCCCTGTTACACCTAGAAATATGGCATTAAACATATATATTAGATAATAACAGTTGTACATAACTGCTACAAAAATGGCATAGGTTTAATGTCTGATATGTACCAAGCACCTTTCATTCCAGAAAATCCTAATGGCTTTATGAGCTATCCACAGGGATCAATTTATCCTGCACTGAATGAAAACAGTCTTGCTGACAATGTATTGGATAAAACTTGGAAATAACCAGGAGCAGGGTAACAGTGTGTTATCCAGAGTGACATGAGGCCAGCATACATACCATAAATTAAAAAATTCTACATTGGAGTAGAAACCTCTTTAAAGTGGAAATTTCAGCAATTTTACCTGATGATTTTCACAGAGTTCTCAAAGAAAGCCTACCTTAGTAAATAAAAATTTACAAAGCCACTCAAAATCACAATCATTGCAGAGTACTGCTTGCACCATTTCCTAGGCAAGCAACATAAGTAACTGAATTGGCCTCTTGTTCTGCAGATGAAAATTCTTTTACTTTTCAACCTTTTTCCCCACCCCCAGTACCTTATCTCACAAACACAGAAATTCTATCCCAGAATTAGAGATATTTTAAAACATCCCTGAGAATTAGATTGAAGGCAGAGAGACAATATAAGCAAATAGGTACAAAAGTAAAAGCAGCTGCTTTTTTCATGGCTCTTCCTGACAGCCAGGGCAAAACTCTTTCTCCCAGGAATGCTGTTTCTAACAAGCAGGTACAACTTTTGTTGTAATTAAAGTTACAGAGGAGCGTTTTACCTAGGAATGGATACTAAATTGAATAGAAAGCGAACTGCAGTATTTGGGTTCATTTCAAATGCCAACATGCTATGATTACAAGGCTCCTATTCCATTTTTCTACTTGCCAGCTGTTCTCCAGTTTTATATTCTCCCTACAGTTCTTCCAATATTTACTTCAGAGTTTGGAATGTGCAAACACCAAGGTTCAGGCTACAGTATTTAGATCCTATTGCCTTTAAGCAGGCAAAGCAGACACAGTGGCTTACCAATACAAAGTAAATAATTTCATGTCTTGCAGTAAAAAGACTGTAAATTGTGCACTAGGGACCATCATGAGGATGTTTTTCTTGGTCACAGTCTACACTTACAGCTTTGGGAATTAGTCTGACACCAACACTTCTCATCTTAATACACTGGATGAGACAAGTCCTACAGACCAACCAGCAAGTGAAATAGATATCACTAGTTAAAAATTATTTAACATTTATGGTCACTTGTATTATGCACACTGTCTCAATACAGCTAGCTAACTCAGCAGCTTCAAAGATACTTTTGTCATAGAACCATGACGTTGTTTTGAAACAAGCAAAAGCCCAAACTTTCTTAGCCCTGGCTACACATTCTTTCAATCAGAGGAGCTCCCTTCCCTTCCTGCAGAGGTACATCCGTCTGTACCACCTACTTACATTTGTACTCCAAATTAACTACTCGCATTTTTTTTTCTGAATAAGGACCACAGTGAGTGAAATAAAGTGCTACAATGAGTTGGTTGGTTTTGCAGCAAAAGAACAGCCTGAAGTTCCGGCAATCAAATGCATTAGTTATGAACAGGGAAAACGAGCAGTGCTGGCAGAGGTAGAAGCAAAGTACAGCACAGGCACAGCTGGTCATAGAGCCTTCCCCTGCACCAAGAACTGCTTTAGCATCTCTTGTTTATGAATAGGATGGACCAGCCAAGAACTAAAGCACACACATCACTGCACTTTCAAGTTCAGATCACTCTGCTGTTGTACCTCAAACATAACATTTTTTTTAGAAGAGATTAAAACAACCACTTCTATTCCTCAATGGTCTTTGGAACACATAATTCTGCTCCAAGACTGCGTGAGCAAATTTTATTTAACACTGTTCACACAGCACAGGAATTGAAGCAGCAGGTGAGAATTATTGCACTACCTTTAGCTCCTCTCAGATAGGACTATTTAACTCTCTTTACTAGAAATTGGGTGGAGCTTCCAGGCAGAATTTTGCAACAAAACAAAAAGTTCAACTGAAGATAAAAGATCTGTTACAGGGAAATCTAAACATCATCCGCTTGTCAGGGAAAACAAAGACAGACACTGAACCATCAGACACTGCTAATAATTGTAATGATAGCCCCAGTCCCTCACTGTCAGATTCTCCTTATCTCCTTTGAGACTTAATATATGTACAATTTAGCATAAATCATTATCTTCCCATCTGATGTTCCAACTTCGGTGATTTTTTGGGCGTCTACTTGGACCTTCTTACTGAAATAGCAACAGTTTGTACCCTTTATAAACACACACACATACATACATGCCTACTTTAACTTCCTCTGAAGTAATTTTTCACTGTACCTAGTTTTGTAACAGCAATTCAATTTGTTTAATAGTCCCTGTGAGTTAATCAAAATCTGTTAAAAAGTCAGTGATTACATAATTAGTAATTAAACCCACTTCATAATAATCATGTTTTAAATGCACCTATGACAATAAGGACGGGTCTGTGAATTTACACAATCGCTCTCAAATTGAGAAAATTCAAACCTCCTTTTTTTTTTTTGCCATGGGAAGTGGCACACATACTGCCACTTACCGGTGGCAGGTGACCGGTTTTGGTACATGGTAATACCACATACTCTGTGCCATGGCTCACATTGGCACTTCTTGCTTCATCTGCCCACCACTGTGCCAGCACTTAAGCCAGCAAATTTTGAATGGGATTGTTTCAAATTTAAAAAGGGATTATTGGTTGGAGGTTTCCTGCAGGCATTAATGGAGAATTAAATACATTCTGCCCCAGCAAGTGCAACATCACTAGAAAGCCTTCAAAGTAGTCATTGGGTACCTTGCTCAAAATTTAAAATCCTACATATAACTAAAGAAATTACACAAAGGTTTTTAAGTGATCTTTCACTTCTCCAATATAAAAAAATGCATCAATACCATTTAAGAATTGCTTAATTGAGATCCTCACTAGCATCACTATATTTTTTCTCAACTATGACCAAGAATTAGGTAAAAAGGAAACATCATGTCAAAAAATAAACAACAAGAATGAGAATTTCTTGATTAAAAATTTCAGATGGACAGCATATTTTTCAAGAGTAACTAATTCAATATACAGGTAGTGTGATTCGTATTTAAACCTCTTAGGCATTTTTACAGTAGTCCTCACCACTGTTCTAGTCTGTTGTACTCTAGATAGTTGTGATATAGCTAATAAAAAATGCCAATAGTTGAAAACAGTATAAACGGCAGTAATTAGCTTGTGTCAGAAGGAGTAGGTATTTAGTTTCTATAATCCAGTAACTAGTAAAGCTGAAAAAACTTTGGAAATTGTCAGGTTTTATAGCCAGAGACTTATGTTTTTAACTCTTCATCACTTTCCAGATATATTAAAAAATAAACACATACATCTTTTTAAAGTTCCTCCGAGTAAACAATCACTTAGCAGCAACCTAAACTTGAGTTCTGAAGTTCATAGTTTTTGTTTTGCCTTGTGACAGGATGCAAAGTCGGACAGACTAACTTCTTTATCATTAGAGATTATGAACTTCAAAAATTAGAACCCTATCAGCCAAAGAAAGCTGGCTTTGAAAGTGTTTTGAGTGATTCCAATGGGATGCTCTGAAACTTAATCAGACTACATATGAAACCAACACAGAGTTGTGGAGTTCGTTGTTTGTTTATTTTTTGTCTTTAAGGCCTACAATCCAATTTCCTCAGTTGCCTGATGAACAGATAAATAGAGGGAGAAGTTTCACAAAACAAGGGTTTTGGCAGCTTTACCAGTGTAAGAAATTGTCTTTTCTTATCTGCAGTTACAGATTCTGCAGTGCCTGCCACCTCATCTTGTGCCAATAAAACTGTTGTAAGGCTGAATTGAGAATCAAATCAGAGGTCTGGGTAAAATAAAAAGAAAAGAGACTATTCTTTATCCACATAGGTGCCCTGATTCAACCCCTGCCAGATCTGCAATAAACACTTGTTTCAGTAGACCTGCAAAACAGCACTGTACAACAGAGGCAGGAACAAACAGGCAGGAACAGGAATTCTGTAAGCCAGAACTGCTACATGACAAAACACTTTCCCTTGCCAGGGCTAACTAGTGATGAGCAGTTCAAGAAGCAATTAAAAGGGTTTATGCTAAATCACTATTCTTCTTTAATTGGAATAGAATGAAGGGAAACAAATTATCAATGTTTGGAGGCTTCACAAGTTTGCAAAGAATTTCTGTTAAAGGTTTCTCCTTACCAGAAATAAAATTCATCTTTAAAATTTAATACTTGCACAGAACAGTTTCCTAACCCAACAGACAACTCTAAGCTTTACTTCCTAAACGGGGCAGACATTTAGCAGAGCCAAACAGCAATTACTGTACCACAGCAAAAGTTTTGGGCTGATCCAGGACTGGAAGTGGCAAGCACAGTACAAGGCATTATCAGTGAAAGAATGATCAAAGGACATTCAGCTGCTAATTTAAGCTGCTGAGCAGCCAGCTACAGAATGAAGCATTTTATGTCACCAGTGGAAAAGAAACAATGTTATAGCAAAGTATTGTGTCCAGAACTTTCCCCAATGTCTTGGTAGTTCCCTATCATCAGTGATCACACCTTTTTTTTTTTTTAAGCCATGTCAAAAGACAATTGCAGAAGCAGTGAGGCAAGATAGTGTACAGAAAGAAACAGTGGTATGTTGGCACAGTCAAGAAAGCAAGTTATATTTTTAAACAGAACTTTACACTGCGACTTTTTTCCTCCACATCAAAACACACTCCTGATAGAGTTTAAAAGTTATATCAGCTAGAGGATGTCGTTATTCCAAAGTAGAATTTCTCATTTTTAAGAGTGGAGAGAGTTGAGCATCATATCATGAATCTACTGTATTGAATCACTCTGAGAAATTCCAGTGCCTCTTAACGAGTTCCTAAGGCTGTGACTTAATACACGTAAGGCTGACGGCAACCAAGTTGCATTGACCATGATCTGTGGAGGGATGTTTTAGTCCAATCAGGGCTGTGTTAGGCTGATTTTTGGTTGTGCACAACAAGAGAAGTTGTAATAGTCACCACCTGTTCATGCAGAGCATGAAGGCACATAAAACAAGTGAGCAGAGGTAGGGACTTGCTGAGCAGTCTATGAAGGAAACTCAAAGAAGGTTGACTGGGCCTAGGAGGAAGGTGACTGGTTCAATCACAATGAAGGAAAAGCAGTACATAAATCACAGGACATAGCAAACCCAGGGAGAATACAGGATGATTTGCCCTATTTTCTCACTGAAGTGATCATGTTAGTGGGGGGGGAGGGGAGGAGGGTGTGCTCATCTCCTCAGAAGCATCAGAGACAAAAAGAAATAGATAATCAACTACCTCCAAAACCAGATAGGGAGATGGAGGATGGAATGGGGAAGACCAAAGGACTAGTAAAGAGCTGTCTCAGGAGATGCTACATGGAAAGGGTTCCAGCTTCTCTCATATTTCACCTTGGCTCCCAGAGTTGCAAAATTCAGTGAGTATTCTCTCTTTCTGAGGGATAATAAGCATCAGAACAAGTAATATATGGTTTCTTTTTTCTTACTCTATTTTTTGCATAGATCTTCACGTATCCTCTTGATAGCAGTGCACAGCAGCTATTTCATGACACAGAAATTATATCAGTATTGGCAGAACAAATAAAGGCGGACAGAAATTCACAGAAGTAGATTGATGATGGAGCCCTCAAGCACAAGCTGCTACTGAAAAAAAAATATTAATGGTTGCATAGAGCATCTTTTGCCATGCAACTGTACACATCTGTCTGGAAGCAATGGTACAGAGCTCAGTTACTAGGAAAAAATGAAATGCTGCTCCCTCATGCACTGGTTATAGCATCCATATCTGCAGAGACAAACATCTGACATGAAAGAGAATCCCCACCCCTATGGTGGTTCTACAGATAGAATAACAACAGCCTTTCAGAAGGCTCAGTTTTCTTTACAGATTTTGAAATAAACTCCCTCAGCATTGGAACAGCCTGTGTGAATCCATGTTCTGATTCTGTAGTTTACAGTCAGCAGCTCCCGGAGTTTGCAGGCCTCCTGTGAGACCAGCTGAGTCTCACAGCTACAGAACCACTCTTGGCATTAACAAAACAAAATCTTCAATAAAAAACCTGCCTTAACTTTCTCTGGAATTTGAAAAGATTTAGCAGGGCAAAAAAAGCTTAAATTGATATAAATGCATTACTTACACTAAAAAACAAACTATAATGCTATTTATGCATAATTCAGTAATTCATAATATATGCCTCTATTTTTCTTTTTGCTAGATAACATTGTTATACATACAAGACATGATAAAATAAGGATATACTCTATAAGAGCTCACAAATCAAGCAGGAAACAAGCCACGAAACCTCCTAAAATCTTAGAGCAAATGCTGATGGTTTGACTTCTATTAATTCCAAATCTGTATTCAACCCAAAACAAGCAGGTGAAAGATTACAGGTCCCAGAACTGCTCTGCAATTTACTTCAGTATTTTTCCTCCTCTCTTTCTTAAAAAACAAAACCAGGTATCAATATGCCTAAATCAGCAGATATGAACAGTATCCCTTTATAGGAACAGTCCTTTTTACTACATAAACTGGGAGACTACAGGGGAAGAAAAGGAGATTGAATCTGCCAGCACCTGGAGAATCAGCTTGGAATCACAAAATTATTTCAAATAATCTCAAATGATGTTTGCCTGTCTTCTATTATTTTTTTGCTCTTGGACATAGCCCAGAGCCAATTTGTTTGACAGGAAATCATTTAGTTGGTATATATTACTCAAACTAGACCATCCAACGATAACCTCTGGTCTTAAATATAAAAAGCAAGTCCGTGAAAGAGATCTGACAATTTTTATTAATAATACTTCAGTTGAATATTGAAACAGGAAGCTTTAACTTAAAAATTAATTTTCCAGATGCAAGACTGGAAAAGAAAGGATTATCTTCTTTCTTTTAGTCTCTGAATTTATGCAGAGGAAGAATATTAAAGGGGGAACTTATAATAAGAAAAGAAAATAGCAGCCAAAGATTTTAGGGAAATGCAGTTTTGTTCAAGTAACATCTTGGATAAATGGAAATATTTTTCTTTCATAATTAAAGACACACAAAGGTGCAAATGCACAAGTGTAGAGTACAGACTAAAACTACTAGCAGCCAAATACCTAGCTACAATTTCCCAAATAATTCCTGAAGGATGTGATAAAAGAAGACTTTTAATTAAAATTAAACAGACAGAATATTTCTGCAAATATTCGCAAAGTTTATTTTATGACTTAGGCTAAGGCGTATTGATTGTTGAGAAAACATACTTTGGTTTTAATTGCCAGAAGAGTGTGTTGTTATTACATAATGCAAAGAGCACTAAACTTGACAAATCGCTTTTCTGAGGAGTTTTTGTACTGTTTCCCTCCAAATTTCAATTTATGAAGCATTTAGCAACTAAAGGTCAACACTTTATAGATTTTATCTAAAGGTCGTATAAAAGTAGGCTTTTTTCCTCTGGACACCAGCTAGAAATTGGTTCCTCAAAATGGCTTTTTAGTTTTTCCTTCAAAATTTACAAACACTGGTATAAGTATATTCATGAATATATATACATGAATATATTCCTCTGTTACTTAGAGCTTAACTAGAATAAGTTGATGTAGTTGTATTCACACATGAGGCTGTTTGCTACAATTAATATTAGATCTAAAAATTCAATTCTGTGTGCATGTGTTCACGCACACAAAAAACCAAAGCACCACTTGGCATCCTGGCCATGACAAGGATTAAACACCTCGAGATTGCACTAGATCTGTCTATAGCCAAACCCTGCAGGCTGTGGGATGGGCCTCCTACATCACCTTGGGTTCATCACAGTTAGGGTGTGATGGTCCCTAACTGTAAGTTTCATCCATGAGTGTGTACATCATTAACAGTCATTAATTATAACACCACATCAATTCCTTTTCGATTCATAAGCACTATGTATTGCCTCACAAATTCACATTAAAAAGAATAAACAACTAAAACACTACGTAAGTCAAGTAATGAATTCAACTAACATTGTCATTGCTGATTCCGCAAATTGGGTGATCCTGAATGAAAGAATATTTGTTTTGACATATTATTAAATATCAAATTCAGCATTGCTAAAGGGAGTTTTTTTTGAGATTTGGTGCTAATGAACCTCAACTTTAATTCAGTCTACTTTTTTTGTGCACATGTGTATTTTCACGTGAGACAGCAGGTAGACACTGGCAGAGACAGAGAGCAATGGAGTGGTCCTGGCACCAGGTATCCACATTCCATTATGGAAAACATGGAATTGAGTTGTGCTGAAGGGAAAGAGCAAGTTAACATGAAGTTTATAACCTTGGAGGGTATGGGCAGGGAACCAACAACAGCAAAACATTGGTTCTCAAGAAACTACATTCGAATAATTCTTGATTTTGCACAGCAGAAGGCAGAGATACAAACATGCACAGATGAGTATGTGCAGATGCTGCTTGGGCAAATGTAAGTGTCTGTATAATTTAGCTAACAAAAGCCTACATCACAGAAAAATTAAGAGAGATTTCTTTGTACCTACCCTTATAAAATTTCTTATATGGGAGTTTGGTAAGAGAGCTGTTTAGTTTGTTAAATACAGGTGGGCATTTCCCAAAGCCTGGAAAATTTTGAGTTTATTGACCACAGGCAATAGCAGTTATCTTTTCCCAAGTGATCACAACCTGCTTGGTTTCTACTCCAGCTCACTGAAGAGAAGCAAGGAAATGAAATTTTTTCCAAATACTTTCAACAATAGGTATTAACCCTGAGGGATAAGTTAAGCCCGTCTTGAGAATGCAGAAAGAGAGGATCAAGGATATAAATGGTCCAACCTTATTTGGTCCATGTACCTTAAAAATTTATCAGAGAAATGAAACTTAAAACTAACTTTTCTAGCACCATGGTGGGCTCTGATGAAGACCAAAGCCACCTAACAGTTGTCAGAAGCCCTTCACTGCTTTTCATCTTCGTTGTAAATGTATTTTCTTTGGTGAAACACGTTGCTCTTCAACTTTCACAAAGTCTAGTTTTGGTTTCGCTTGTTAGTTGTTTATGTGTTTGGTTTTGTTTGATTTTTGTTTGGGTTTGGTTTGTTTTGGATGTTTTGGGTTTGTTTGTTTTTAACTGCACTATCAGGCTTCAATCATGCCCTAAATATTATTAAATCAAGCTTATTTTCTGTAGCAGAAGTTGTTCCTCAAATTCCACAGTGGATGACTTGGGGTACTTGAAAAACATTACTGGAATAGCAAGATAGAAATATCATTAAAATCTTTCATCAAGCATCATTGATATGTTAGATGGTGTTTGATACCATCAGTTGTTCATTTTATTTTAACCAAATAACAAATAAATCAAGGATTTATGTTCACATCCCTCATTCAGGAAGATAGACCTCTCTAAATCTTGGATCAACATATTTATCCTAAATACCCAGTAGTTTGTACGTAGCAATCTATTTTTTCTGCTCAAGTTGGAAGAAACATCTCTTTCACCTATCTGAATATTATTTGATCAGAATCTTACTACTACTACATAACATTCACAAAGTTAACAGCAACACAGCATCCAATATTAAGGACAAGCATCCCTATTTTCTACTAGAGATTATTTCCATGATGTGGGTATTCTTTTTTTGACAGTAATCTTTAGCCCTCTTCCTTCATTTAAAATAAAATTTTACAGAAATAAGCAGAGCAAAACCTGAAATATAAATAACACAGCCTAAATCTCTAGCCCTTATTCCCAAATAAAGATAACTAAATACTGTTTGGTGCAACTTAAAAAAAAAAAAAAAAAAAAAAAACAAAAAACAAAAAACAAACCAACAACAAACCAAACCAACAAAAAAACCCCAAAAACCAAACCAAAACAACAACAACAACAACAAAACAAAAACAAAACAAAACAAAAACCAAAACAAAACAAAAAACAAACAAAAAAACCCCCACCAGTCTAAGGTCACATAAATGGTCTTTTTTTCTTAAAACGCAAAATGCACAAGTGTTACACCTTATTCCATGAGGTAACTTAACACAGTCTCAACTGCAAAGTAACTTACAGTACGGTTAAATAGCTCAAGACCAGAAACAGAGCTCTTTTTAAGAATCAGTGACATTTATATCAGTTAGCTGCTTATCTGAAAATTTTATTCAAGCTGCCCTACCTCATCAAATCTTCTGTTATAGTTGGGTCAAAGTCTTACAGGAGAAATTTATGAATGCTTAGTATCTTATTTTGGGGGTAATGTCACATTGTATCACTGGAAGTCACTTCTTTTGTTACAGAAGGAGTAGACAAGCTTGGTGAGAAACAGAATGTCGAACAGTTTTAGAAGCAGATTCTCTACTTGTCTTTCCGTTCTGCCCCAGTTCTTGATCCCTGGGAACTCTGCATTGCAATAGGAATGTACCCACACAGCAACTTCACATCTGCTCACAGAGTCCTGAAACACTCAACAGCGTGAATTATTCCATTAAATTAATTAAATAATCAATATGATTAAAATTAAGCCCATGTTTCAAGGCTCCTGATGAACTAGATCTTAATCCAAACCCCATGAAATGCAGTAAGAATTTTTGATTTCCCTTCAGCGAGTTTGGGTTTCAAAGTGCTTTGGGTTTTAAGTGCTCTCATCAGCTGTTTTTGAATGCTTCCTGACAAAAAGAGATGTACAGAGTGCCTTTTTCATGTTTATCAGTTTAGCTCTTGTTTACCAAAATTTCAGGTTGGATAATCACATTCAACATTTACAGCAGGAATTCCCACTGAAATTGCAAAGTTAAATCCCTGACAGGGCTTTGTTTTCTTTCAATAAAGAAAACAAACAAACCAAAACAAAAACCCCACACACTCCCTCCACAAGATACAGTGTCTTCATTATCTGTGAACTGGCAACCACTCAAGTTCACTGTTACCCAATTTTAATATTGGATGTACTTTTTTATGATAAATTCAAGCCTCCTTCCCTCAAACCCATCTCTTACCTAATGAAGAAAATTGCCTGTCAACAATTAAGGAAGGATTATAGTCTCTTGCATCACCTTTTAATAGTAATATTAACCACCCTTTTTTTCCCCCCTCAGGTCTTCCTGAAGACTAATGATGCTTCCCTTAAAACCAAATTTGAGATTGCCTTAACATTTCTTTTTTCATGTTGTCTTTAACACTGTCAATTTAATCCAATAAAGATGAAAAGGGAGAGGAAATCTCCCTGTTTTCACTTCCCTGCTGTGAATGGAATACTGAAACACCAGTCTTGAACCAAACCATTTTTGAGACTCATTTTCCTGCAATTAAGCACAGTAAATCTGGGGTACTGGCTTGCTTTTCAAACCAAATCTTATGTAGGTAAAAGCTCTTCACCAGTACAGGAGTACTCTTTATAAGCTGATTAGACGTTGTCATATTTAAGATGCTGTTACACTTAATACAATGAAGCTTCCTGGTTATAATGTCCAGTGCTTTTCACTATACATCCTTTTTTTCTGACTAAAGATCCTCCATCACACTACCTATAACTAATATCAAAAGAACCCAGCTGTTTATTTTATGTTATTAATGTAAACTCTCATGCAACAAAACAAATCTATTCTCTAATCACATCATCTCTATTGTGTTTCCATTCAGAATAGGCTCTCTTATCCAAAGAAGACTGGCTTTTCAGATACTTTAGTATTTAATATCATCCTATTGAAAGATCCCCATGGGGACAGCAGTCTCAGATATATTAATGTGAATAGTAGTAGTCACTATCCTGAAATAAGGATGATGATTTCCTGACCATTTATTCTCTAATCTCATAGTGCCTTTATGAGAAGTTTTGATCTCAGTGCACAAGGATGTGATCAAATGCAACACAGTTAGTGTATTCTTCCCATTAAAGTCCACTTTCATTTACCTACTACCTGGTTTTTATTTCCTTTACATTTTACAATATTGCTGGGTCAAAGCTAATTCTTCGTTCCACCTGTGTCATGTTTGAATTTCTATGTTTCTGTATCAATACTTGCACCACAGAGTGCAAGCCTGCTGCCCATGTGATTATGAACCTGCTGATTATGAACCATGTTCACCCTCCTACTTTTATCCAAACAAATGAACAAACCCAAGTGTGTCTGTGCTGCTCAGACACACATGGTTCACCGTTTGAAGTTCTGTATTTGAGGTTTCCTGTATCACTTTTTATTTGATTTCAGACAACACTGTGGTTACCCTCATTTCTACCAATAGTGCCACAAGACTTGATTAGTCTTTTATTTCATGGTTATTTTCCTATTAAATCAAAGCTTATGGTAAAATCATTTAACAGTTACTTTCTATGCTAATCTGCAAAAGTTAAGCCAATGCATATATCCATTCAATACTGTTATTAGCAAATACATATTTTAAGAGGATAGATATTAGATCACAGGCTGGGTTTTAAGAGTTTCTGGACCACAGCTTTTAAATAGAAAAGTTGACACTGTTTCTTATAAGTGACATCCCACAGATAAGACAAATGGAAAGGTAGCCAAGTTCCTGTGTCAAGTCAACAAGTTTGAGAGGTAACTGTTATTTTCCAAGTCTCATCTGAGTTCATATAGTCCCAGTCAAGTGCTTTGTTTCCATATTAAGTCACTTTTTGTCAAATGATGCTGCAGCATTCTTATATGCTTAGCAGGACATCATCAATTCCTTCTACAGACATCCCCTTCAGTAAAATCTACTTGTTTAGTAAAACCTGTAATAAAACCCCAAACCAAACAAACAAAACAAAGAAAACCTCAAACAGTTCCCTCATCAAAACATTATATTTTCCACAGGAGGAATAGAACTGAAATCCCTTCCATGTAAATCCTCTAGCTCTGTGGAATTTATCCACAAGATCAAAGATGTTTTTAAAAACTTCCTCCCATGTGCCATTACAACTGATTTATATTTTGACTTACATTTGCTGAATGGAGTAAATTTTTTACTATAACCTAAAAATGTCATTTCTAACCCTGTCTTTATTGTTTCTATAGTTCAGTTCATCTAATGCTTTTCCTAAAAGGTCTGTTCTGTTAAATATAAGAGCAAAATTCTACATGACATCACTGGGACAAGGATCAGATTTGATACACTGTCCAAAACAGTAAAGAAAAGATGGATTTAATGAGACCCTGCTTGGAAAAGAAAAAGAAAAACCCAGCATATCTATAATAAAAAAAAAATAAAATTCATATACCGGAAATGTCAAGGCTTATTCCTATTAAAACTTTCGAACTCCTCCTGATACTAAAGAATTATTTCAATGTGTTAGACACTGTTAAATACACCAATTGGTTCCAAAACTCAGAGTTTTAGCATACAGAGGATGTGAATCTCCTTAGAAATATGCCCATGCCATTAATATTACAAAGGATCCAACTTAGATCTCTGTGAAACATTTCCATTCTGAAACACAAGCAGACTGTTTCCCACAGTTACACTGCCCAGTGGTTTTCTTAATGAACATCTGATATTTCATGCACTCAGCAAACAGCTGTGGTTGGTGTTTTGTTGTGATCTCTGTGGGAGGGTATAAAATTCTGTCATCTCTAACTCTTTTATGATTATACAGAAGCATCCAGAGTGCTCAGGGTACAATACCAAAACCTCTAAATGCTCCCTCTTGGGAGGGTTGCAGTTTCATTTCCAAGTTTAAGGCAGTTGAGATTTTCCATAGCACATACCAGCAAAGTACCTTTAGTCTATGTCCTTTCATTATATTTTTTTCTGAAAACTACAGGTCAACATCTCAGTAATCACTTAACTGCTAACATAAATACTATTACCTTTAAATTCCATCTACTGCAAGCAGTCTTTGTAAGAAGAACCTAAAGGCGTTTGTAAGCAATGAAAAATGAATTGTTTGGTAGCTCTACATGGACGTGGATTTCACTGCAGCATCAGTACTGTATTTGTTAAATGACACCTTGATCACTGTCAGTAGGTAACTTTAATGGAGTTACTGATTCAAATCAGTTAGGATTTCATACTTAAATTCTATTTCCTCTGTCCCAAGGAGGGATTGAAATCTCCGACCATTACAAGCATTGAGCCATGAAATCTATACTCTATTTCCCCCAGTAATAAAAGGTCTCAGTTGTCCAAATCAGTAATAAAATTCCCTAAGCCTCCAATTTCTAGACCAGCAGACTGGCAATAGGGGACAATTCAAGCAACCTGCATCCTCCACACTCACAGCACTGTATCAGTTTATGATTGACAGACAGCTGCAGCACTGTTCATTGTGGGACAAATTATCAGCTCACAACTTCATTCTCCACAGAATCCTACCATCTAATTATCAGCTTCCTGGGAGATTTCTTTCAACATACAGATTTTCCCTTCCTAGCTGAAAAAAAATCCTTAAGATACAACGAGCTTCAGCCAAGGGTGACTACTAAGAACAAAAACCACCCAAAACTTAAAAAAAAAAAAGAAATCGATAGAATTGGAAGAGTTGATTTCTAATTATTGAAATCCACAGTTAAGGGATATCAAGCAGATAATTTACTGTAATAACCTACGAATACTTTAAAACACATAAATTTGAGTCCTACTTCTATTATTCATATTTGAAGCAATAAAAACAATTGCTTCAAATTACCACAGCAGTGCTTGCATTAGATAAGTATAGTATATATACATCATACTCATTATCAAAGTATTTAACTTGCATTCAGCTTTCATACTGGTGTAAACCTGAAGCTAAACATTCATTTCAGCAATATCAGTCTATATTTATAGTTGCACATCACGCTAGATCTGGGTTCAGCAAGGCCTTAATTTGTTTGATTATTTGAAAAAGAAATTAAATACTAAGGAATTGTTAAAAGTCTGTCCCATTGATACAAGATCAACACGTACAGCCCTTTTTTCACATCTGCAATTATCTTTCTAAAAATCTATGAATAAGCAAGACAGTGGTGTAAACCTGGGCCAGCAAGTTCAGTGTAATTCCTCCCAAGTAACGTCATCTGAGGCAAAACTGCTCATGAATTTAACTTTTTCAGGATTCAAAATTAGAGCAAACTGACACATGAAGACACATTGGTCAGCAAGAAACTGCTTCCAGTCATCAAGAGAGGCACAGTAGTGGTTTAGAACCAAATGGGTGAAAAAGGTAAGTTGACATTCCTGACATACACTGTACCACATATTTTAACCATACACATGTTTAAACAATACTCTTGCTTCCAGCAATGGGCAAGGCTTTAAATTCTCACCTACAAGGGCTTTGGTGAGCACTCAAAATTTGAACAACCAAATCAGGAATAAAGTTTAAAATCTTTAATGATTTAGTTATACATAGGAGCGCGCACACACTTTCAGAATACCTACCCAATTTCAATTTGAGTACCCTCTCTGATTTGCATTTTCTACTTTCCTGACAGGAAGTCTAAAGCTCACTGTTCTTCCTCTCTGCCTTGCTCTTGGCCAATAATCAATTTTTCCAGTAAGATGCTGATATTCTTTAGTTCAGTTGCTGCTTGACTTTGGCAATATTCTGGCACACAATTGTACTCAGGACTTGTTACCTCAACATGTTGATAGGTTGTTTTCCACTGTTATCACTAATTAATTAAGTTCATTTTCTTGGAAGAGCAGTAATAAGAGTACAAACAACTTAAATAAGCCATTCTGCTTCACATGCAACATTTTGTATTGTTCTATAATAATTCAGTGTCAAACACACTATCAGATAGTCAAACTGCAAGAGACATCAACATATAATTTTGATATCATTACTCATGTAAGTACTAACATGAATTTAATGTACAATCTTGCCTAACTCCCCCATTCATATGGCCTATGAATGTCACATTGCTATTAGAGGAAAAATAATCATGGCCTAATTAGGTTTAAATTACTCTGTTTTACTTCTCCCACTAAGAAGCAGCTCTTATTATCAGTCCCGATTCAAAGCCATCATTCATGCTAAGTTCCATTTGCTCACAAGAGCAGACTGAACTCAGGGCTTCTACTCAATAGTCATCCTACCACAGATGATCCAGAACACCTAAAGACAGGAAAGAACTACTCAGTAATGACTGCAGTGTATCAGATGCACCAGATCAAGATGCTGCTGAGCACTAAATAGCTCTTATTGACAAAAGCCATGTACACAGCAGCATGAAAGCCAGTATTGCCCTCAGAAAGGTCTATCTAGTTCACGTCATAATCTTATTAATGCAGGTCTTTTATTTCTCTTATCAAAGCAGCTTCTATGGATCTCTTCTGTGTTCCATTTATTTGTTATCCAACTGTCTTAAAAGAGTAACAGCAAAAAAATGACCAGCCCACTGTTGCAAAATACTGAGGAACAGTATAGCATAAATTAAAAGTATTAAAATGTTCAATTTCTAGCTTTAGGAGAACTTTATATAGAAAGATTAAAAAAAAATAGTACAGATTGATTCAAGGATTTTTTTTTTCAAATACTGATTTTATGATAGAAAAGTGATCTCTTAAATTACTATAGGATTTTCACTCAAAGAATCTGCTGGGAAGCTGGAGGAACATGATCCAAAAGGTTCTTGGTTTAAGTAAAGGTTTGGTAGAATGCTGTAAAGACAAGACAGCTATGCCTTTGTTTTAGGGAGTACTAGGAAGAAGTACTGCTACACTGTCTCACTTTTTTAAAGTTCTGTCCAGTTCTTAAACAGTAATACTTTACACAGTTTTATTATTGGCAACCCTTTGCCTTGTTCAGTGTATTATTAAACATGTGATTTTAAGATCTAAACAAATGGTGCAGATTCCATCTTTAACAGAGCTCCTACGTGCACAGGCAATAAAATAACGTTTACATGATGCATTTATTATGGTAGAGCAGTTTAGAGCTCTCAATAAGCTCATACCTACTAGTTTTACAGTTCATTGTGCTTAATATGTATCATACATACACAGATTCCAAGCTTAGCTATAGAAAAAAATCAAACAAGAAATACAAATAAAATTATTTTCAAAACCAAACATGTTTGAAAGGCTGCGTATGTGAACATATATCCAAAATTATCCCCCCAAAAGAGTTCTTATTTAATAGCATACAACACTTTTTTATATTATTTGGCTTAAGGTTATGGCTACAACAGCCAGTCATCAAATTCTGCAAGATACTGGTCGAGTACATACCAAAAAAAGATCTCTGCTACACATCACATCCTTTCTGTGAATAAGCGATAAACATTTGTCCTCATAGGGTTTTGCCTGTATCACTATAAACTTTCATTGCCACAGACTCCTAAAGGTCTCTTTTACAGATACTAAATCCATCTGGTCCACTGTTTTGAGACTGTTATGAAATAGAGGGACCAGCTGTCCAAACTAAAGCACATAAAACCAACCACCCCCAAGTCTGAATAATGTGGTGATTCTTTCAGCAAAAATAAGATAGTGAGGTTGGACCCCCCCAAACATACCCTGGAGAGGAGCTGTCAGAGGCTTATGCCAGTTTCTATAATCAACCATCATAACAAGTGAAATTTCTAAACCTGACAATTCCTTGTTAAAATGCTAGATTGGAAAAAAACCTAGACAATGATGTATACACTAAAAAAAAAAAAGTCACTGAATGACAACTGACACCCCAGGCCACTGCCCTGAATACTCCAGCTATAACTGCGATCCCATGTAGTTATTCACTTTAACCACAGCTAAATATACATTCAATCTTTACAGTCAGCATTTAACATAGCTGGGTCTCTGCACCATACCTTGGCACTGGTCTTAGCAAGAGCAGACAAATACCTTCCAGAAAGCCTCTCAAGTTTCTTGTCCAGTCCTTAGAAATGACATTCCTCCTGAGAGCATCACTTAACCCTCTCTCACCTGAGCCACTCCATTTCAGTTGCACGCACTACTCCAAATCTGAAATTCATTTACAGCAGCAGTTGATCATCCAAACTGAGAGTACACCATGCTGCAGTTCAGTAGGCTACTGTAATTTCTCAGCTCCTTAAAAATTAAACTCTGACCCATAAGATGATGGTCATAGGCCTTACTCTAATAATGGCACAAGTATTAATAATTTGTTTCAAGGAGGTTGGTAAGATTCATTTTATTTCTCAACATCTTAGTTAAGATCATGAATTTTCAACAGCAGTACCACACTGTATTCATCCTTCAACTGCACCGAAGTGACAGTTACCTTTGACTTTTCTAGTATTGTTACATACTTTTAAAATTATGCTTCTATAGTAAGAAAAGAAGGCAAGAAAAAGAAAATTTCAAAATTCATTTGAAAGACGCTAAACTTGAATTGTAGGAGAATCATAATCATTAACAACTCTTTAATAAAACTATAGAAATACTAACAACAGGGATAGAAAAACTGGCTTCCTAGTCAGCTTATTCCAATTCTGCAGGAAGAATCAATGATTTCTTGCATAAACTAAGATTAACAACAGTTTTAGTTAACAGCTAACTAGTTCTGTTCAGATTTTAGATTGAACTGATAAACCCTGATAGGCAGCACATGAGCTTTCAGGCAAAGCTTTAAGTTCTTGCTTACTACAGCCTCTAAATAAAACTTCTAACATAACAGTAAAAAAGGGTTTGTTGTGGGTTGTTTTTTTTCCTTGTGTCAGTGTGACATTAACTTCACGGGCTCAATTCTTGCTAACAAAAGGGAAAAGCACAACATGAAACTATCAAGTGCTAACATGTACCACTAAATGTTACAACAGAAACTTCTTTAAGTGTACTTACCTTGACTTCCAACCCCGGTGAGTGAGTAGACTGCAACTAGTTTTTATCCAAAGATATTTTCAACTTCCTTAGTTCTACCAAAACGACTCCTATTGAAATAACTGATAATTGAAGTAGATTTTCAACACTGACTATCAGCTGTGTACGTGTATGTTTAAAATAAGTTTTTGTATGTTTATCAACTTTAAATTCTGAAACACGAACATCTGAAAGTTCCATACAAAAATACTGATAACTCCACAAGCACAGGAGCCAGATGAGTGTGGTCATGACTTCCTTTGGTTTTGGAAGGAGCTTTGGCTTGGTCATGTTTCAGGGAGTTTTTTTCATACATCCTTCACTGTGCACATCCTTGGCCTGACATTTTTCCCATAAATGCAGAGCAGCCATACTTTTAGCAGCACATAAAGTTATTATTGCCTTATTTTAAATGGGCATTTGCTTTCAATTAAAGTGTGCATATGTTTGCTTTGGCAAATTGAAGCTGATATAAATGTATCCCATCTTTTGAAATTAAGCAGCAGAACATCAATGAAAAATCCATCAACTCTCAACTAGTAAGTGCTCCCAGTTCTGCCAGGAACAGAAATTAAACACAATAAAAATGCTGCAACTCACTTTATATCTTAACTAGATTTTCTTTATGAACATTATTTCCAACACACAGAGCTACGACCCAATTAATTGCACATAATTAAACAGAATCACAAATATGGTGTGACTGCTGACTGCAAATACTAAGAGCCCTCGAGGGATGTAAAAGTTTAAAAATAACCTTAATTTCTTCAGACCTCTTAAATTTTATGTCAATGAAAATATCATTAGAAGTTGGTGTCCTAATCTACAGGTTATGTAGATATGTTATGGTGATAATACACAATGAAGGATTTAGTCTAGAACTTCCAGCATGTAGGATGTGATTGTGCAAAGGGATGGTTTTCATACTGCTGAGAAGCACTTACACAGAGTCAAAGCCTTTCCTGTTTCTCACTCCACCAGTGAGTGGCTGGAGGTGCACAACAGATTTGGAAGGAACAGAGCTGAGACAGTTTTCCCCAACTGACCCAAGGGATATTCCACACCATATGGCATATATATATATATAAAGCTGGGAAAGAAGAAGAAAGGGGTATGTTCGGAGCAATGGTGTTTGTCTTCCCGAGTCACCTTTCCATGTGGCAGAACCCCCCTTCCATGGGGATGGCTGAACACCTGCCTGCCTATGGAAAGTGGTGACTCAATTCCTCAGCTCGCTTTGCTTGTGTGCGCAGCTTTTTTTTTTTTTTTAACCTATTAAACTGTTATTTTCTCAACCCACAATATTTCTCACTTTTCCATTTCTCTCTCTACCCCACAGGGAGGGTGTGGGGGGAGATGTGAGTGGAGTGTGTGGCTGTGAGTGGCAGGAGTGCAGGAGTGAGTGGCTGTGTAGTGCTCAATTGCCAGCTGGGGTCAAACCACAACAGTCCTTAAGCGTTTCACCATAACCATTAGTCAAACAGACAAGGTGACAGGCAGAAGGCAGTTTAACCCTGCTCTAGCACACGTGCATCTGAATTCTTAAAGGATGTTCTTAGAAGCAGCACCCACAGATATCTTAGCTGGCAACACAACTGACAAGCTACCTTGGGAAGATTGACCTATATAATGATCCTGGCGTTTTGACTAGGCTTGCATGCAGTAGTTTGTTTTACAATCAGTTAAATTAATGTCAATGAAAAACCATGAGGCTTTAAAAAAGGCAATAAAGACAAATCTCTTTCAGTTTGTAGTCTGCCACTGTGAACTCAGCAACAACAACAAGACTTCAGCTGACTTGACTAAAACATATTCTTATGTATTTAAGAATTTTTAACCCTCTTGCAGATCAGGAAAGAAAGCCCACATAAGTATACTGTATTCCTCAATAGCACACTTGCACCATAAAAAGGAAATCACACATGGTATAACTTTAATCAGCCATTGAGTTTCCTGAAGTCTTCAGAAAATAAACAACTATTTTTGCTCAGAAATTAAGCAGTAGAAAATAGAACAGAAGCCATGAAAACATGACACTACATTGACTATTCATGCAGCCGTAAGCAGGAACAGTCCACATCATGAATAATCCAAAACAGACATAATACTGGAAATCACAATTTATTCTAACCTGCCTAATAGGGAAAAAAAAAAAAAAAACCACAAAAAACCCACAAAAAAACCTGAAGTGACAAGCACTGGTATGGCTGAATTATGATTTAGACTAGTGCTGCAGGTAGGCATAAAAGTTTCATTAGTATCATTTTGTACACTAACGGCTGCAATAAAAGAAAAATAATGCAAGTGAGAATAAAGCCCATCTTTTTTCTGAGACAGGAAAGCAAAATAACTTCATATACCAAACGCGATAAATATCGATGGAAGCAAACATTGAAGTTCAAAGTCTGAGAGATTCAGCCGTGCTTTGGTGTTTGAAGATGACCCTTCATCTGTCTCAAGGCATTTTACATATAAATGCAAATACACATTTCTGAAAACTTGAGGCATATTTAAAATTTTCGAAGTCAGCAAGATGCAGAACACAGAGCAAGAGGATACATGAACACACCACTTATGTCAACAGAAATGTGATACTCAGTTTTAAAAAGTTAAACCTGAAAGAAACCTATAGGAATTGTTGTTTTTTTCTAAAATGCCTGCTAGCGACATGATTGATTTACACAGCTGTCCGCTATTTTCCTCAGCTGAGACAGCATCCAGGTGAAAGTAGGGAAGTCTGACTAGGAATCAATGGCTTCACCATTTTGATTCTGACTGAAAATTCCAGTCTTACGGTCCCGATATCGAGAGGTGAAAAAAGTATTTTGGTGATACAGTGCTATTTTGTCTTTTAAAACATGTAGCAATACAAAACCAATTCTCAATGCCAAATAAGAGAATATTTGACATTCTCTTGAATGCCGTTCTCTTTGAATACCCTTTGAAAAAAGAGAAGGGTTAAAAAAAAAGAAAAAAAAAGAGAAAGAGACACATTTGACTTAAAAGATACTAAGTTACAACCAACCTTTTACTAAAAAAGTCTTTCTGATTTCCAGAACAGAGGAGTACAAATACGCTAATGTCTTTGAAATATGAAAGAAACAAGTTTGGAAGAAGTCACCAAATAACACAAAGAAAACTCAGACAAGTGTACATTGACAAAAAGAGTTTGTTTTCCCAAGAACGAACACATGCAAGTTTCAAGCAGGACACTCCTTGGTCCCTCTCCCCAGCTCCCTAAGGGGGAGCTCCCACACCCTCGGAGTTTTACACGCCAAGGAAATACTCACGAGGAACCATACATTCCCAAATTTCCACTTGCCTCCCTTTATTTTGAAAGCGATAGTACTAAACTCACACTATTTTAGGTATTACGTGCAGAGTTTGGATTCCTTTCTGTAACTGCGTCGCAGGTGAAAGCATTCGCGCCTGTACAGCACCGCAAGGGCAGCCAGAAACCACCCACCTGCGTGCCCGAGAAGGTTTGAACCCCTTCGGATGTGCCGCACTTGCAAAACTTGCAGAACTTACAAAAAAGCCCCGACACATGCAGGAACACAAGGCAAATTTACACCTCACTCACCCACGGGAGCAGCGGCCGGAGCTGGCGGACACCAGAAGCACCGAGCGGGCGGCCCCCTACGGGCACCGCCCGTGCCGAGGGCAGAGCCGGGGCGCGGAGATTACCCCGCCGGAGGCAGCGGCTGCAGGAGGAAGAGGAGGACACTGGCCAGGGCGAGCGGAGATGGAGGGGTGGGCAGGGGGTGCCCCGCTTTCCCGCGAGCCCCCGCAGCGCCCGGGATGCGCCGAAGGGCTGGAAACAGGCAGGGGAGCAGAAGGAAGGGAGCAGAGCGCCGGGCAGGCACGTGCGTGCAACTTCGCACCTTCCAGCTTCCGACCTCGCAGCTCTACAGCCGCGATGTCACAAAGGACACTCACGCAGCTGCTCCTGCTGGAACTAAGAGCCAGTCGCTCTCGCGCGGGCACCGTTGGGTATTTAAGCACATCGGCTGCAGGTGTGTGCAGGGCTGCAGGTGTGTGCAGGGCTGCAGAGGGCACTGATGGGCTTGAGCAGCCTCAGCTGTGCCCGCACCACCCCCTGCCCCGGGCCTGCCGAATGACACTGCAGGATGCCCCTCTCCAGCCCCACCAGTGCCTGGCGTTCCCTAAATCTTCCTAACCTTGTACTGTTCTGGAAACATCCGAATGAACAATATTTAACCAATGTTAAAACGTAGTATTTTAAATGAAGCTCTCCCTATGAGAGTCAGGAAATGAAGCTTCTGTTAAATAGCTTGACGGTAACTTTATGAAAAAAGGATGCATGAGCGCGCATGTGAAAAACTTGTCCAACTTCAACAGCTCTGGAATTGGGCCATGAAAAAGTGTCCGGATGGTTCTCAGAGGTAGAAAAAAGCAGCAAATATAATTTCGGACACTGCCGTACTATGAAGCCTCATAATTACCTTAATCATTCTAGACAGATACTAGGAAATTTAATTATTATTTGGTCAGATCATAAAATAGTTATTAGTATGTTACGGCAACAGCATGAAAAAGTGTAACTGATATTCTCTAAGTACTTGGGAGTTTTGCTTTTCTTGCCAAAGTCTTCATTATATATAAGTGAATCCCACAGGCATGATCTTGGGCACAAAGACAGCATGGATAATAATGAATTGCTATTTTAACAAATCTGAAATGTACAAAAAGCATTTGTTGTGAGACTGTTCCCAATTTAATAGGACACATATTTACCCAGGAAAGATTGATTGTAGGTAGTTCCTTATATTCCTAGTTATCCAGTGAAATTTTTTGAACCCACTGGAGTTTTGTATTTGTCTTCAATAGGAAATGGATTTCACTGCTGGTGTTGGAACCAACCCTATGGTATTGTTAACTCTGAGCAGTGACACAATTGTTAGGCACCTAAAAAAGCACCTAGAACCTGCATCTCATCTTCAGAGCTGTTGTTTCATTTGGGCATTCACAGAAGCATGGCAATAAAAAAAATCTATTTGGTAACAGAAGTGGCAAAATACTATGTACCTTTTAAATAAACACTTTCCAGGGGGTTTATTATTTATATTACTAATTCCCAACAAGGGAATATATCCAGAAATGTTACAAGAACTTTCCATATTGGGGCTTGAGGCATTTCTATGTAGCCTCACTGTCAGGAGGCAAGAGAGGAATATCACCACTTTCCCCAAAATGCTTGTCAGCTTTTCATTGCCATCAAAGGAACTTTTTTGTTTTTAGAAGTTTACTGAGCTAGCAGTAGCAGTACTTGAGCTGCAAGCTCTTGAATTATCCAATTTCCCATTAAAAGCAGAGAGCTTCACAGATAAGCCCAACTGTTGAAATACCCAATATTTGCCCAGCTCTAAGTACTGTTAAATGCAGACATCATACGCTGTGTCTATTTGACCTGCACTTCAACATCTTTTAAAAATTTGCCAGTGTTCTCATCCTCACCTCCTGTCTTCCATTTCTATGTGAATAACGTAAATGTTTCCCTTTTCAATGTGTTTTAATAGCTTGCTAAAAACCTTCTATAAAAAGAAATAATTAAGGTTCCATTATTGAACTGAAATGAGATGGATGGAAATTGGATGAGTAATTATATCTGACATTAAAAAATAAATCTGCATTATATTCACTGGAGGCTTAAAAGATTTTTATAATGTTATATCAAATTATTCAGCAACATTTCAGTTTTAAATGAGTTTTAGTCAAAGTATAGCTATAAAACTGTTAAATCTAGCATATAGGGAATGGATTACACTCCAGCTTAAATTCTCATTCCTATATAAAACTGTAATACATCGAAGAAATAGATGTATACGTGGTTTTGGTTTGTGGTGGTTTTTTTTTTCTCTTTCCTTTTACCCTCCCTTAAATCATATAATGTAGGATTTGTGGAAATCCTGGTTTGATAGTCCCCACAGTGTGATGCTTCCAGGTAATGACAAAACTATTACAAGAAGAAAGCAACAAAGTAACACCCCCATAACAGTGTGCTTTAATAGAGGCTTTAGATGAATTTGCTGTTCCCTGAGTGAGGCAGATAAAAGGAAGAGATAAAAGATCTGATAGAAACTTGGAAATTCTCTTCTGTGGACAATTCCAAACTAGGAGAAATGAAACTATTCTGCTCCAGAATGTGAAGTAGATGCATCCTATTTTGCCTGCAGAACTAATTCTAGCATCCTTTCAGGAGCTGCTCTGCAACACACAGACTTGAGTAAGGCCAGTGTCAGACATGTCCCTGCAGTCCATGTTTTCCATCAATTGCCTTGCTCCAGGCAGTTCTCTAATTTCTGGCCTGCTGTTAGAGGAAATCCCCATTTACAACAGTAGCTGTTCCTTAACTTCCCAGTCCCGTGCATCCTTTAAGGAATCTAACTAAGCATCCAGTGCACGATGCAGGACACCGTAGTGAGCACCAAGTGCCAGCACTGACGGTGTTGGTATCTCGGGTTTTACTGCTGTCTCACAGCCAGACCTCTGAGACCTGGCCTGGACAGTTTCCATGTTTTGTTCTATTATTCTCAAGTGCAGTCTGGGGCAAAACTTCTGTGAGGAGCAACAGAGACTATAAAGAAATTAAATTCTGTGGGTCTTAAAGAAAGCCCTAAAAAACGTAAGTGTAAACTTAGGAAAAAAAAAAAATCCATTTTTATGCTCAGCTCCATATTATACCTGTTCTGAGTACAGAAAAATAAGAACTGGTAACTAAGAGAAGCTTCCCCCCCCAAAAAGGTGAAAACTTTCAATAATGATAAGCCCAACTTTTTCCTCTTACAGTGATGGATATCTCTGGAATGATTATAAAAAACTAAAATCACATAAGCATTGACACATTTAAAACACCCTGTGTATAAAAAGATGGAACATCCAGATTAATTATTAAATTCCAGTGCTGGAATCTGAAAACACACACTTTAAGATAACACTAAAACACCATATCTTGTTTATCCTGCCAACTGAGGAAATCTGTTTTGTTTCATAGAATGTAGATGACAATTTTGACTTCTATTTTAAAGTATTTATTTAAGAGTAAAACTGTTTATAAGTTCTGACTTATCAGTAGGTCTTACAAACAAAAGGACAAACAATAGCAGATGGTACACAGTACTTCAGAGGAAAAACAAAGAGGCTGCTAAGCCTCTAAAAATGGGGCAGAAATTTATTTCAGATACTATTTTAATGCTTTTAGAACCTGTGTGGGTTTTGTTCCATATATTCATTGTGCAACCTTCCTCTTCAAAATGTACTTCAAAGTCAGCTGGTGTCAGTATATTCAGAGGTTTTTATGAGTCCTTTTTTTTCCCTTTTGCTTTAGCTCATTTCCTGCCTTCCTTGTCATCTTCTGTCACACTACCTGCCCTTCTAAACACTTCATCTGACAGTTTATCATTATCTTTGTTTATCTATTCTAACTAAATGGCATTCAAATAGCTGTGAATAAAGGGATCTATGTTATCAATGTCTGCACAGCTAATTGCTGTATCCTTTGGGCACATCAAGTTGCATACACAAACCTTCAAAATTCCCTTTTTTTAGAATGAACATCTTTCTTTATTGAGATGAGTACAGAAGTAAGTATTACATATGGTTCAGATATGCTGTTAAAAACTGTGGGAGGCACTCAGTCCAATGCAGGTTTAATCACTTGTCATTCTGAAATTATAATATTAGCAAGAAGCAAGTAAAGAGCTCTTTCATCTTTTTGGAGAGTTAAAATAGCTTTTCAGTGCTACTTTTGGATCACTCAGATGGAACTTTCCAGGTCTCTCCAGCCTTGCTGAGAGACAGTTCCTATAAAGCATAAGAACATACTGCTTTCCATTACATGAAATGTATGCTCAGAAATGAACATTCTCCTAGATATTCTGTCAGGAATTCTGAGATCCAATAGTTAAAGGATGATAAGACTGCTGGAAATAAAGATACTTAAGACACTTTTTTTACCATGTAAAGATAAGCTCTTATATGGAAAACCAGGACACTGAAATAGGTTTATTTGATATGGTCTCAAAGTCAAGTATTTTTCATGGCCTTTTTACAACATTTGGTTAAAATTCACACAAGTTAGAAGAGTAAGAGGTATAGCTTATATCACAGTAGCAAAAACAAAGTACTTTTGATAACTTATATTTACATTACACAAACTGTACTTGAGAATAGGTCCAGAGGTGAACTAAAAATACTACACTTAGCAAGTAACAAAAGACTTTAGTGAGAAAATTAAGAAGCGACTGGATTGCAAAGCAGCATTTCCCAAATACTCTTTTGTAAGTTGTTCAGGTACTCCAAAATTCCAGGTTCTACTTTATGTTTTACATTTGAATGACAAGATTTTGTTCAGTGAATGGAGAAAGCTGTTCGACATAGCAAATTTTCTGGTGCCAGCTCATTAGAAAGGTCTCTTTAGTTTAAAGTAGTAAGACCTTATTGAACTTTCTCTGCAAAATCTCTCCTAACCCACTGGTCACCACTGAAAAAATGGGTAAAAAATCATCTCCACAGGAAAGGGGAAAATGTAATTGATCTGAATTACATTTGCTTATGTTGCTGAATCTGGGTCAAACACACAAGAAATAAAGCCTCCACTAAATAGAGAGGGAATAAAGATGCCAAAAGGAAAAAAGAAAGAGAGAAAAAGGATTCGGAAAACACGAAGTGCTCAGTCACACACGTCTGATTTTACACTACAGATCTGTGGAACTGCATTCAGAAGGTAGAACCATAAAAACTAAGAGAAGGATTATGATGGTCAGAAAAATTCAAACAGAAATACTAATATAGCAGGCAGAGACATTTTCCACCTGACAAGTGCTCAGGTGATGCAGAGCCTAGAATATCTCTGGCTAAGATGCAGCCAAAACAGATGCTATCTCTAGATAACAAAGTGAATCTAGCAGGGAGCAAAGGCAGAGGTGTTCGAGTTTCAAGCACTCCTTTTCCACTTCCCTCAGAAACATCACAGGGATATATTTTAAACTGAACCTCTTGTGCATTGTATGTATTTTTGCCAGAGTGAAATGTCCTTCTTCCTAGATTAATACTTTTTTTGCTTATCATTCTCCACAATGACAATCTAGGTCATAGCCATCCTGTAAATAATTTTTAATACTTCATGTCCTTTAAGAAATCAAGTATAAATCATCTGCATAAATTAACTCCTGAAGATATCTTTTGCAGCAAACTGGATTTGGCTGCAGATTTGTAGTCCTCTCTGCTATGTTCTTTATCCAAGTGTGCCTTGATTATTAATCAGTGTGACATTGTCTTTGTGACTGAATTCTTGCCTTTTTCCTATAACCGACATTCTCCCATCTCAGCCATTTTTATTTCCTCTCAAGATCTCTCATTGGCAACATCTCATTGTGTTCATTTATTTACTTAATTGGCATTCACATAACTTTCAGTAACATGATCTATTAATGTTATTGATTTTTGCTAGGCTGCATGCTGTATCTGTTGTAAGCATTGATTTGAATACCTGGACACAACCTTGAAAAGTTTCAGTTTATAGACTGAACTACCAACTCCTTTCTGCATTTTCTTCCCACTAATTGAAAAATTTGCATTTTAGTTTAATAAAAAGGAAACTGCCGCAAACCACAGACCTTCATCATTTTAATCACACTGTTACCAGTCTGATTCCTAGAAACATGTCTTTTAATGCATGTTCTGATTTTTTTTTTGCTTTTTTGCATGACCTTTTTTTAATTTTCTACTCCAATTCTCATCAAATAACATCACACTCCTTGAAAAAAGCAAGAGAATTGTCCATCCCTTTGTCTTTTATGAGTCCACAACCATCAACTAACAGGTAAACTACAGGGTATGAGGAGACTAGGGACTCTTTTTTCCTCTCCAGGCCTGACTGAATGTAAATTGATATTTTTTCAACAACTCCATCTCCATATAAAAATTATAGATAGCTACTACAGGTTCATGACAGATCAGGAAACCCTTAGAAGGTCATCAGATAGTACCAAATGGTAATTCTAACTCTGAAAACTGATATAAAAAATAAGCTTATGCCATTATGCAATAGAACTGTTTGCCTGCATCTGTCAAGTTTCATAAGTGTGGCACTTCCAATTCTATTTTTTTTTAATTAATTATCTTAAATCAGGTTAGAATCGTGAACTAAGTTGGAATCGCTGTTAAATGTAAAAACAACCTGAGGGGACCAGAAAATTAGTGCTGCCATCCTTTGACCAGGTTCACCACATCAGAAGAACCTTCTTTACCCTGAGAGCCCACATTTAGGAAAAGTTGCATATTACACTGAAACTCATTGCACATTCAAAATCAGCAAAATTTTCTCTGTAAAACAGTAACTATAAAATCTTCTAGTGCCATTTTAGACACACCTCAGCAAAGAGAATGGTACTTGAAATTAAATGGCAAGAGTCTAAGAAAAAAAATTACATGTCCTTTACAAGCACTGAAAAACAGTATTGCTTTCTACATGTCTGCTAAAATAACACACGTTCTACTTAAGTGCACAATACAACCTAATGCAAAATGTGGGCATTCTTTTTCCCTACTCTGATATAATGCAACCAGAGCAAATAACGCCGAGAAAGAGAAGCCCTTACAACCTCATATACATCTTTATTATGGTAACCTTTGTATTATGCCTCTTGTGAACCCACAATATAGATTTCCACACTTCCATTCACTGAATCAGGAAATCCTTCAGTGTTTTGTTTTTCAGAAGGGACAAAAAACCAGCACAAACATGAAAACGATGCACTTTGTGGATAGAAGAAAGACCAGCTTCCCTATGTCACACTAAAATTTGCTAAAATGAAATAAAACTAGACAGAAGGAAAAGGTGAGTGTAGGAAAGAAGCAGGAGGAAGTTTAGCTCTGCCTCTGAATGAAAGTGTATGTTTTCAGCAGGTTTACAAATCTACAGGAAAGGCTTGGATGGGCTGTGATATCACTATCTCATCAATCCTTGCAAACCTGAAAGGGCAATAGCATCAAGATGGATGAAAGAGCCTGTGCTGTTTGCAGTACACTGTGTGTGCTGGTCCACGCACTTACGAGTTATAAGTATGTTTTTGAAACAAAACATTTTAAGAAAGCTATTTCATTTCTTTCTGCAGACAGCACTCTGTATTGCCTCAGGGACAAGTTACCTGAAGATTATTTTCTAGTTGTCTTTGTTGTTGTTGCCAGAAGGCCTCAAAGAATGAAAAGGTGCTTTTGAACGATAGAAAAGATATTCTGTAAGGGCATTGCAGGCTCACTGGCCATTTACTGTTATTCTTTTTCTCTTTGCATTAGGTTTTACAGCCCTTCTCAGCAAGTTGCCTTTGAAAGTATTTTTAGAGATACTAAATGTACTTATGACAGTTTTACTTTATACAAGTGAAACCAAGAACATAACAGGGTTATTTGGGGGTTGCTTATCACAACTGTATGATTGTGACCTTAACCTAAACCTGGAAATCCTCACATCAATTTCATGGATTTTGAGTTAAGCCCTAAGAAAACATTGATTTCATTAGTGAATTTAAAATAGACATGCATTTAAAAAGATTTACTTGTTCCTTTTACACAGTTCAGAGGCTCAGATTCTACTACCTGTTTCTGTAGTTCTGTAATAGTAAGAGTACAGACTTTGGCATGGATTCCAAGGAGAGTCTCATAACATTATAAACTCAGTCTCACTTTCTCTCTAACTCAAACAATGTAGAAAGCAATTAATTATTAAAACAATCCAATAGCTTGCAACATATGAAGTGAAATAGTACCAGTTTTGCAATTATTGAGGGAGGGTTAGAACCTGTATCTACTAACATTTCTCTGTGATAAGCTTCATGTGCTACTAAATTCCATTGAAGTCTCTCTAGTAAAAATCACTGTAGTCACAAAAAAAAGGCACCCTATTTTATATGCTTAAAAGACTTATATGTAAGTAAATAAACTTTAATCTTGGGGTGGGGGTAGAGGAGACTAGGTGAAGGAGTGAAGGAAAAGATATGGAGGAAAGGTGTTTTAAGATCTGTATTTTTCATTCTTACTATGCAATCTATTTTAAATTACAAAAAACTGATTTTTCCCCAGGGTGAGTTTGTTTTGCCCAACAACAGTAGTTGGCAAACCATCTCCTGTCTTAACTCCTGAGCTTTCCCACCGTGTTTTGACCACCACCCCATAGGACGAGTGAGTGGCTGGCTGTTAGCCAAGGCTGACCCCCCACACCTCCCAGCGCTGATACAGAAACATCCCAAAAGGTATTATACTTCTCTTAACATACTGGTCTCACGCTGGGGGACACCGATGTCGCATAAACTAAGTTTGGGTTAATGCATGCAGCTAAGCCTGTATAATACTCTCCACAAACAACTACAAATTCAAGACCTACAACCTCAGTTCACTAAAGTTTTGACCTGGAAGTGCAGACCTCTGCTTCCAAGTTAGTAAGGGGAAGAAAAAAAGCCCAAACAATTCTTCCAAATAGGGAAAATTATCAGTGGTAGCTGATCCTCAAAGAATGTAATTTTAAAAGGAAGAAAAGATGCATTGGGGAAAAAAAAAAGCACATTGAAAAAGATTTTAAAAGAAAAGTTTTAAAATCAGCTACAATTTCAAATGAAGTAAGTAAACAATAAGTTAAAAGTTCCAATGACCTGACTGGGTTATGGAAATAGTTTCGTAAGATTATCTAACAGTGAGTCACTAAAACATGGCCACTTCAACCTACACAAAAGACAGTCTCACAAAAACAAGGCACGACAGTCTGCTGAGCTCCCTCAGAGGCTACAAAAGCTCAAAGGTAAACTTTTATCGGGGTACCAAATTATTTTTTCACATACTTAAAACTTCTCAGAGACAGTAAGGCATGCAAACGATAAACAGCCCACCATACATTATAGATTCTCACTGGTAAGAAGGAAAACAACCCAAGAGGACACTGATACAAGTCCTGAAGTCATGGGACAAAATCACAATTCAGCACTTTCTGAATGCCTGGGCTGTAACTCCTAGAAGAGATGTGTGATGCCAGAGGAGCCCTGGCTCACTGAAATGGGTCACACCTATAAGGGTTGGGTGAAAGGGTCAAGGATTCTGGAGCTTTGGCTGTAGACCAGGCAAAGGAAGAACATAACAATTATACTGACTATGACCTTGCTTGATTCTGCTCTAGGTGAACAGCTGAGTAGAGACGGTGCTTCTTCACAATCTGGTCAGTCACAAATGTCCCTTCAGAAAAGGCCTGAGCCATGTAAGCTTTGTTTTTAAAATACAGCAAATATATATATATATATAAAATATAGCTTTTTGTCAGACCAAATTTGTGAGAGAAAACCAACAAACTTAATAAAATCCCAACGAAAATACTAAAGAACCTTTGGGAAGTTCTGTAGCCATTCTATAAAATGCATCAGGTAGAACACGTGTTGTAACTGAGGATGGAGAGACCTACAGTGCAAAACTGAAGAGTTTTGCAGACACCTGCCTGCACGTGGCTGTGCTGAGTTCTCTCTGACCAAACCTGGCTAAACACAGACCTGTTTGCTATGTCACTGCTCACTGATGACCCCTCCTGCCCTGTGACAGTCACCTCCCCAGTAAGTGAGCAATTCCTGTCTCAGTGCTGGAGAAGTGGAGAGTGAAATAGGAAAGAAAGTGTGTATTGCGAACTCCAACTCTGTTACAACCATGCTGGCCATGTTGATTACTCCTTGATTAAGCAAAAATAGAATCAGATCACTGATCTTACGTAGAACAAAGAAAATTTGGCTATACATTTTTTTCACTGGGATTAATTTAGATCTTTGAAACATGATATTGTATAGTAGAGTGATTCATGGAAGATTTGGAAATAAAGTTAGGGGAAGAGTGTATGAAACCTGGAGATGCCAATTAAGTTCTCTGGATTCCACTGAGGTCATTGGAAATGCAGTGAAGGCTTAGTCTTAGCTTGGCCTGGCTCAGCTGTTATTTGTTATCTTTACCAATTCTCATATTTTACATCTCTAGAAGAGGTTTACCAGCTGCTGCATATACAGCTATTGTACAACATAAGCTGGCATAGTATATAGGACAATTATTCATTTAAATAGGTCTATTAATCATTATAGTTTGTCATTTGGCACATAAAATGGGCTTGTATTCATTTTTTTTCTGTATGAAGTAGGCATTTTAAAATCTTTCACTGTCAAACAAGCCTGTTACACAGGCAGTGCAATCTTTAATGCTGTTTATTTATCAAACTTAATGTAATAGGATTCCTTGACATGGTACACTGATGAAGAAGTGAGGTTTATTTTCAGAATGCTGAAAAAGTGAACATCTAGTAGCTGATATTCTTCGCACTCTCTGTAATGCTCAAATATGTACTGCCTCAACAGGCAATAATTTCTACAGCAACCCACAGGTTTTGTAAAATGCAATGAAAAAGCTTGCTGTAAGACCTGTTAATCACTGAAAAGTGATATTGTAAGCTACAGCTGCGGTCCAGTGATTCACAGATCTGGTAATAAACCAGTGACAGATGATCTCAGTTGTTGCAATATAAGAAGTATTAGCAACTCCTGGATTTAGGTAAAATGGTGTATTATATATCCTAACCAAGGGATTGGTATGTAAAAACAATTCCCTCCTGCAATGATATGCAGCTTCTCACGGTCTCCAGAGGAAACAAGATCTTTTTTAGTTCATACTGCAATAAAAAACAAACCAAGTTGGGTTTTTTTTTGTTCTTTTTAAGGGAGAGAATAAAAAGCATTACAAATCACTGTTACCAGTACAGCAAAACTTTAAATGTTCTGTGTGATAAATGTTTACTGTAGGTTATATGTGCATGAGATCTGCAATTGTACTTTCTCTCTTTGTCAGGTGCAATTACTTACTGTGTACTAAAGCACACAAACAAAAGCACAAAAACCATTTACCCAGTGTTAATTACATTACTTTTGACAATCAAAATAAGATGGCTGTCCAACTTCTTTCTTGCTCAAGCCCAACCTCCTCTATCTTATTATAAGAGAGACGAAAAGTCTTCAGGTAGAATTCAGGAGCAGAGTTCAATCAAGAGATATATTAAAATAAAAAAGAACATAATATTACCACAGTGTATATGCACTCACACAAGGATTTGTGATATTTCTCAAGTACCATTGTTAAAAAAGCAGAATTGCAGTGTTTATCATAGGTATAGTGACTTTTGCAAGAACAGGCACAATATTTTATAGTGTTCCCGTCAATAGATCTTTCCACTCATAATACAACTCATTAGGGAATGTGCAGGTTCATAAACCAGAATTTTCCAAAAGCAAGTGATAAGCCACCAAATACAGAAGTGATTCTGATATTCAGGCAGTATTTATAGTGAATCCTATAAATGCAAAGTAAAAGAGATCATGACAAGAGCTAGTTCTTTGAATATTGCACAAAGCACTGAGCAGATACATCCACCTTTCCCCAGACCAGTAACACAACTTTGTCTGTAGCTAGTCCCTGTTCCGTGGTGATTTGGCCAAAAAAAGAATGGTGATCTAAACCAACAGCAAACAAAAAAATATTCCAGTTCGTTTTGGTTTTGTTTTTTTCTTTATAGAAACATTCCCATGGGAGAAAATAGAACTATATTTTTTTCTATATGAAAATGAGAGAGAACAAACTTACCAGAGAGCAGCCTTGTGATACAGGGTTAAGCTGGGTCTTAAAACAGGCACAGGTGGAATCTGAATATGCTCATCTTACCTGTTGGGGGGGGTGGGAAGAAAACACTAACCAGCAGTATAGAAGGCAGGCATGGCTCTCCATAAACAGCTCAGTAAATCTGACTCACCCCACGTGTGTTTCTCTTTTCCTTCAGTTATCTCTGCGACTCAGCCACTCTCTTGGCAAGGCAGTGTGTTTTGCTGAATCAGCAGACAGGTGAACAAAGGAAAAGCAGTTTGGTTCTGGTTGGCACCTTGAGAGGTGCAGGAATGGGCCAGGCAACCAGCAGTGCCAGCGATGGGGAAGGGATGGGCAAGAGCGAGGCTCGTGCCTTTTCAGGCACAGTGAATTCTTAGACTGCCTCGGCTCCAAATCCATCTGCAGTGTCAGGTGCCTTGCCCCAAAAGATTCTTAAAACAACAGCTTAAAGAGGAAACTGCATCTGCAGGCCAAATAAACGAGCCTTGGTTTCTCATATCCTAGATCACTCTTTTATACTTTGCCATTGAAACAGAGAAGGAATTACTGGAGGAATTACTTTTTCTCCAAAACTCAGTCTTTTTGCAGAAAAGGAAGCGCTTTTTTCCCCAGTCAGCCCTGAGAACATCAACATATGGAGCCTGTTAGACATAAGGGAGAGTGCAATGTGTTTTGAGAAAATTCACAGTTTTCTAACCTAGATAATGTCAGCAGAAATTGCTTTATTTGCATCACATATTATCAAAGCCAAGAGAAGAAAATATATTACAAAAAAACCCCAGGTATTTTTGTAGATCATACAAGAATAAAATTTTAAGAAGACAAGACATATCTGGAGAAGAACTAAATGCCATTTTTAAAGGTTTATATTTTAAATGAATCCAAGAGGCTCAAGTAAGCCTTTTCTTAAGGTATATGTCCCTAATAAATGTCATTCAATAAAAAATAGAGGGGAGAGGATTGGGTTTTTTTCAATCCTAACTCTAAAGCATACACACAGAAAAGCACACACATGAAGACTCTTTAACTGAAAGTCAGAATAAATAAATTTTAAAAGGCTGTTCAGGATTACTGAAATATATTTAATCTATCAAATACACCTTCTCTCTGTTTCTCTGAGCCTGAAGTAGAAAAACATAAATAGAATCTCCTGTGGGTGTGGAGCTATAATATCTGGTTCTTCTCTTACCTCCATCTTTCCTTCATTTCTCCCTATATAGGTTGGAATTGCACCATAACAGAGCCTTGCTCTTTCTGAAATGAACAGCAATTTTGACATTAGACATGCCAAAGCAGCATGACTAGAATATATGGTATTTCAGTGATTTGTTTTTTCTTTTGGGGGTGGTGGTGGTGGGGGCAGGATTAAGACAAAAAAAATCCAGCAGAAAAAAAATATTTCAAATATGTGGCTTCTCTCCCCATCCGAATGTCTTTTGGCAGCAGCACTGACCACAGAGCAATAAGGTGTCACTTATCATCCATTCTGCAAGAAAAATACAGCTGACAGTTGTAACAAAGAAATGTGGCTTCAAAGTCTCAAGAAAAAAAAAATAAAGAAAAAATTAATGAGACTATAATGTCCTTTAGAACTCTGGGAAAACAGAAATAGAGTTTTAAAATCCTCTTTAAGGTCTTTGCATCTTCTCTTTATTTATCTATATATATTTTCATAAAAAAAGAAAAAATTTAATGCTGGGATAAATGTATGGAGTCCTATTTTCATAGTCACAGTGTTCTGCTAAAAAAAAAATGGCCCACCGAAACAAAGCAACAAATAAAAGCACTATTTTTTTCTTTGAACTGATATTTCATTTTCTTAATTACTATAGTAAAATAATAAAAACTCCTTAAATTCTGGGTTCTTCAAAAAACCTCACACCTCAAAACTATTTACTAGTACTAAAAGAAACATCTGCAGTATTGACTAAAACAGTGCTGTTAATTGATTGTCCTCTATTTTATGGTAAAAATTATTTAAAATTCATATATAGTGACTACAGTTTTTAACTGATTTTATATATTTGCTTGAGCTCCTAATATTATACTTCATTATATATTGTGTTTAAATAGAATCTGATCTCTATCAGATCAGATTTATTTCTATCATAGAAGATTCATGGTCTGCTACAATTCTGAGGACAGAAGTAAAGAATGCTTTTATGGTGTTTTTCAACTTCTCTCCCTATTTCAGATAAAACCATGAGGAAAAGGATTTTTTTCCATAACCAAAAATTTTGAAATTCAATAAAACAAGTATGATGTGAACCTTGTGAAAGTTCATATTAGTTCCAATTAAAAACCTCAGTTAGCCTATAGAAAAAGAAAAACAAATCAGACACGAGAACTTCACAGCAGATGTAGAAACAAGGTGCTGCATTCTAGTTCCAAAAGCCATAAAACAAAACTATCAACACCTCAGATCCCAGCAGTATTTCATAATTATGTTTTCTAAATTCGTTGTTTGGTCCTACGGTAACACCATAGCAACCCAAGTGAACAAAAAGTAGAATTTATAAAGCAAGTGTTGTGGAGGAAGACCAGTAATGCAAGGGCTGACATCGGTCATTTATTTGGCAGACAGACTTTGGAAAGACAATCAGATTTCACTTGTTCCAGTTGTCCATAAGATGTTTGGTGCCTTGGGTTAGAAATATGTTCTTCACCTGGAACTGTTGTTAGCACAGCAGGATTCTTTCCCTGAATTAGCAGAGCAGAGCAGAACACCTCTGTTTGCTTTGAGCACTGCTTGCTGCTGTTCTGTAGCCATTTCAGAACAAACACCTCACCCTTTCAGACACAGGGGGTCTGGCTTTGCAAAAATTAAGCTGATTTGATTTGTGACATTCTTGTTATTTCCCTATTTCATCAGTTTTAATAAGTGTTTATTTGCTTAAACCTGAAGCATCTGGCATAATTCCCCTCTAAACTGGTTATTTCTCTTTTGATTAATTTGCTTATCTAAATTAATAACACAGTCTATGTTATTTCCCTTGAAACTGGTCCACAAAAATATCAACAGCTAGTAACAATATAGAGAATCTCCTCTGAATATTGTACTTATTTGTTGTTTTATAAGCTGAGACTTGGATTCATAGCACGTTCCAAACAATAAATGAATAAATGAACTCCAAGTTATGGTCTCCAGCAGTCAGAGATCAGATTCTATTTAAACACAGTATATAATAAAGTATAATATTAGGAGCTCAAGCAAATATATAAAATCAGTTAAAAGCTGTAGTCATTATATATGAATACTTTCTAGCAAATCACTTTACAAATGTATAATATTATTGGATTGCAGTCAAGTTATGAAATAAAAATTATTTCATCCTAAGAAATAGTCAAGTTATCACACAAAACCCCAAGAACGTTAAGTGTATCTCAATATTCTCTCCTTGACACTTTTTCTTAATTAGACTCATTTTTCACTAGATTTCCAGAAAAGCATTCAAAGCAAATCATCATAATATTATGAGATGCTACACAAGGGACAGAGAAAGTCTGCAAATTATTCCTTGAGAATGAAAACAAAATACATTTCTGTCAAAATTATGTGTTTTCTCAGGCATTGCAGGCTCCCAAAGATGAGATATACCCAGAAAGCATTAATGTGGAATCTGAGATGCAGAAACTCCAGTAACTATGGACAACTCCCAGGCGGCCTCTTGCCAAAATTTCTTGATGAGTATACAGAGTGCATCCAATTTGGATGTTTACTTTAGCCCTTGGGAAAGTCATTATGTATATAAGGGAAAAACAATCCTCAAGTTTAACAAGCAGGAACACACTTGCAAAAAAATCGGGCTATATTTGACTCTGTGTTTCTGTTCTAAGTGACTAATAGAAAGAAATGAGCTAATACAAACAGAGAGAAAGATTGTGTCTACCAGCCTTATCTCTAACATAAGGTGAGAACAACTGCAGCTTCTGTTTTCTCCTTTTTCAGGGTAACTCTTCAGAGAGCTCCGATTCAGACCTTGATAAAGTCCACTAAAACCAGTCCTCACAGATTGCTTGTTTTCCTAACATCACTGAGCACATTTGTTTACCTGCTCCTAAACATCTCTCACCTCTGTAATCCTAAATCTACTCCTGACACTCACTTTTCTCCAAACCAGTTATTCTGTACCAGCACCTCCCGCCCCCATTTTTGGAACACTTCTCCTCACATCTTACAAGGTCTGTCATCTCCCAAATGAAAGAAATCCCACCCCAACTTAAACACAAATGTTGCAATGAGTTTTACATGAAATGGTTTAAGGATAATTTTAGTTCACAATCATGGATCGTGTATCATAAATCCTCTCCTTTCATGTAACTGTCCTCTGAAAAAACACTGCTCTGGTGTCAACCTTACCTTCCCTGCTACGTCAGTGGTTAATTTTCCCTCTTCAAGCAAAGTAATTTTAACCATGTGTCTCTGGTCATTTTCTATTCCACATTTTAAGTCTTTCTCCAAAAATATTTTGGGCTGCTAATGGAATTATTCAGTAGGAGAAACAACATTTTCCAAATAACTCTCTAATAATGTGTACCTAAATTCATATTTAAACACACTCATGGTCGACCTGATTTTTTTTCCAACAATACCTATACAAAAAAGGGAACTGCTATATCTAAAAATAGAGCATCCAGCTCATTTTAAAGGCTGGCAATTATTGGCACTGTAGTGTTCATAAAAGAGTAAATATTTGAAAAAACAGAGTAGCCACAAGAAAAAGAACCATTATGATAGATGATGGATACATTTCTACAATTTAGTCAGTACAAGCATAACAGCACTTAAAAAAATTTGGCTCTTCTGAAATACAGAAGCAGATGATAAGATACACAGAGTATCTGTGAACAAAATTTCAGTGGGAGAATGGCAGGTAGCAAGTACTAAAACTTCCAGAAGCAGCATGTAAAGAATACAGTGAAAATATTGTAAGATTCTAAAAATTTTGATTTTCTGTTCTTTAGACTAGCTCTTTTATTCCAGATTTAAAGAAACCTTATCAAGCTTATTGTTGAAGCACAAAGACAAATGAAGTCCCATCTTACATAGGAGTTTTACAAAATGTACAGAGAAATCTGAGTGGATCATAAATATGTAAAAAAAAAACCAAAACAAACAAACCACATAATTTGTTTGCTTTTGAAACATGCCCTGTAACAAACCCACATTTGACAGAATTGTGGACTGGGGTACGAGGTTCAGTGGAAGTGCGGGCTGGTAAATGAAACATTTGTCATTCCAGAATGACAGTCTATAAGTCAAGATGCCAATCATTAAGGGATAACAGATGTCTTCAGTTGTCTGCTGGCTCTTCATTTTGATTTTATTGTATTGCAGAGATGGCCAGGAATACCAAAAGATAATATCTTTTATCAGGATGAACAGGGCACGTTTGCCCTCCTGAGCAGTTAAGGAGCAGAAATGCCCCAAGAAATAGGATTAGCAGCTCTGCAAAGGACATGTCACATTCTCAGCAGCCACCAATACAACAGCAGTAACCACTTGGTGTACAAGCCTGTTATCTGCATTGCCATGGGCAGTCACAGTCTGGTTAAATAAAATGCTTTAATAAAGTCAGCAAAAGTTAAAAGACTAAAACAATTGAAAAAAAAGCCACTTGACTGTACCTGCCTTAGACCATCTAATGAATGCACTAGAAGGTAATGGACTAAAATCAGAATACTGAAAACTAGGCTTAGGTGGGGAAAGTAATCAGAGAATATAATGTTTTCCTTATCATACCACTTCTACTCCTTCAAAAAATTTCAATAAGGAATTATGACATGAAATCATGAAATGGATGAGAATACACTGAATTAAGAGTATTGCAGCCCTTTTGCTACTTTCAGTCTTTCTTTAAGATATTATGGATATTTCAATAGCCTAATCCTGGCCTGTCTGTCACGTATTGGCCTCATAAGCCACCAGCGTGCCTGCAGCAAATGTGGATAGAGCCTTCCCAAATCTTCGTTCGCGAAGCCTAGCCATGAATCCTGGCCAGTACCCCAACATAACTAGTGTGAGAATTGCCACAAAACCTCCCATGGCCAACTTTCCCCAGGTCTGACTAAGAGTTGAGACATGACAATTGATGATGTTCTTCTTCCTTATTTGTGGGCTTGCCTTTCCACTCAGATTTCTTACTCCCTTTTTAACTCTTCTTCTTGTCTTTCACCTAAAGGAAATCTGTGTTAGGCAGTTGGCACAAAATCCTGTCCAACACCTAAGGTGATATAGGAAAATTCATGCTTTGAAAACCATTTATCCATGTTTGTCATTTGTGGAATAGTGAACAAAACCATGTTCCTATGCCTTGTTCCTGGTTGCCAGCTTTTACATAACAGTCAATACCAAAAACAGATATTTCCTCTTAGATATATTATTTGCTTGGTTTTAAACTTGTGCTGTCTTAATAGAAAGGTTGTAAATTAGTAATAATGACAACAGTAGTAGCCTTTCGTAACTAATTTCTGAATCCTAAGTATACATTTATGTCCAACTTTAAAACTGCTTAAATGATTCCCCAAATGCTGTACAGACCAACAGGAAGGATGTAAGGAACAAAGTAAAATTAAACTTTCAAGACACGTTCCATATTTCAGATATTATAAGCAATATTATCCAAGCAAGAATTGATTGTGAAATTAAAAAATCTTTAAAAAACATTCAAAAGTACGTCTTGATACTAATTTCATACAACAGGTAGGCAGCCAAGATTTGACACGAGTCAAAATCTTTTGAATCTGAAAAAAGCCTTCTGAGTAAGAATCTTTCGAACTGAAGACTTACTAAAGGAGAGAACAGTATTAACAAACTTCATCTTATGGGCCCATTTGATTCCACCAAATGTGTTAAAATATCTGAGAAATCTGTTTTGGCCACTTGACTGACTTGCACATTATCTTTGGGTATAGCTCGACGCAGCTTCTCAGTACAAACACTGCCCAGCCCCCTAAAATTGTTGTGTTTCAAATGTCCAAACACTCACAAATCAAACTGCATTTGGCTGTCGGTGCCACCTGAGCCTCTAGAACAGTTAAGTACCTGAAAATCACAACACACATTGCAAATAATAAATGCCCAGCTATTACACTTTTCTTTAATTCAAAATAGCTTCCTTCTAGCTGGTTTAAAACTGATGATGCCTTTTGCTTGATCTAGGAAAAACCCCGCTTGGATCCAAAATCTACATAACTGATGAAAATGGGAATAAAAGTTCTTGTCATTAGCAAACCAAACATATCTCAGTTGATGTTTTATGTCAATAAAATTTTACAGCACGAATTACAGCACAAATTGCAGCACTTTTCAGGCTGAAGTTCTCAATGATATAAACTCTGAAGTCATTACAATTTTTCTGGGGAAAGGACAGGAGTAAGCATCCTTTGCCAGGTCGAATTTACTCCATCAGCCACAACATATTTGAACAATTTCTAATATGTAATAAATCACACTAAATAACCTCCAGTGAACTATTCTGTCTTCTGTGGATAGCAGGTATCATGGTCCTTGTGTATTTATCATTTCTCGTGGCAGATTTTGCATCTTTGGTAGCAGCAGCTGTTGGAAAATTTTATTGACTACTTTCACTTTATTGTTTTGATTATCCCTCAAGGAAAACATAATTAAATTTTCAGCAGACTAAGCATTTTAGACAATAAAAGATACATATTTCTGTAAATGTTTGCATCATCTGCTCTGTTACCAGAGTGGCTAATGATGAAAACTTTTTTTGATTTTCGGGTAATCAGAAAACATTTCTTTTTCTATCCATATTCTAGGAAATACCGTCATTCATTGTTGCCAAAGACTGCTTTACACAGATTTCAGGAAAAAATTACACCCAAGTAAAAGCTACAAAACATAACAAATAAAAACAATTCTTCAATCACAAACCAAAACACCTACTCCAGTCAAGGTACAGGAGTAGGAATTTTATTTGTCTTTTTATTTCTACCCCTACACTCCTTTGCAACCATTGTTACATGATCGAAATCAAAAGTCCTGTCGTGCTGAAATCTTTGTCTGAGTCTTAAGTATATGTAATTATATTTGAATATCTGAAATATTTATTTGCTGTCAAATTGGTGAACGTAATCATAATATTAAAGAACTTTTTCAGAGTGTTGGAAAAAAACATATTTAATTCACTGAAGCTTAATTATTTTCCTGTCAAAATGGTTTAACTGAGTCAGGGATGACTAAAATCCCACAAGAATGACTACATACTCTTTTTTTCTTCTTCATTAAAGACAGAGGCTGGAATAGTACAACACACAACTATTGTTAACAGGATTTTTTTCCTGATGTTTGCTGTTCTATACAACATAATTGAACTCCTGTGTTTAATGGCATCACTAAGAAATACCGTTACCATAAGTCCATTTCTGCTCAGGTATTGACTCAAGATTAGTGTAATAATTTAGATGCTAGATCTGAATATGGATTAAAACAGGCAATGCTGTGAGCCAGGGATATTTTGGCCTGGTTTGCATTATTTGTATAAGGAAAAAGATTAACTGGCAATAACTAAAAAAGTGGTCAGTAAAGATGACTAAAAATAAAGGGTGACTGAGTGGTGACTGGGATCACAATTTATAAAATATTCATAGTTTTTCCACCAGTCCTAATAAAGTTATTAGATAATATTAAAAACAAACAAACAAATTAAAAACAAACAAACAAACAAACAAACAAAAAACCAAAAACAAAACAGAAGAATTAGTGAATAAGAATTACTTATAGTTAGTCACCTAACTTCTGGAAAAGTCCTTTGCTTTTGTTCTCAGGACATTCTTTGAAGGCCAGAGTCAAGTTTTGCTTTCTTTCAAATCATCTAGACCCCACCACATATCAATAAAGTACCCTAACTTCCTATCTCCAATTGCTTCAATGTGATTTTACTTTCCATATCTGTGACGTATACTGAACACTGAGTTATGATTTGCTCTGTTATTGCTCTGAGTTATGGTTTACTGAAGATTCAGTGTAGTCAATCTTAAAGCATGATGGCTTTTTGTTTGTGTTTAAGTACTTTCTGTCAACACACCTAAAATGTTAAAATTTTAACAAAACACAATTTAGGGAAGAACTGCTGATGACAGAAACTGATTTAGTAACAGAAATATAATCACTTAGTCATTCTATTTCCTACAAACTCTTTAATGCAAGTGTTAATTCTATTGCCCCAGGACCAGTTCCGTTTGATTTTCTTGTGTGTTGTATTGTATTTCCCTGTGTAATGTGTGTCAATTCTTACTAGATTTTTAAAAATTATCATGATACCAGCTGATGACATTCTGGCACTTCAGGTTTGTTCACTACACTTTAAATAGGATGAACATTTTCCACACTTACAGTTTTCATTTCTGTATCAAGATGTTCAGGTTTTCATTTAGACGTATGAATATTCAAAAGGTAAAAAAAAAATTAAGATATTTGTTGTTAATGCTTGGAAATACTTCCTAGAGAGGTAAGCAAGTATTTTCCAAGGAGTGAAAAATGTATATTCTTGCATGCATTAACAGATGAAACTTATTTTCTCTAATTCAAGTTTTACATCATAACTTCTCTATAATGAAGCTCAATTTTGGTGATTGACATACAGAAAAAGAAAGCGTGTGTCTAAAAATAATTATATCTTCTGATGACTATATATTCCAATATAATGAGAGAGTACATCCTTGAAAATGACTGCAAAGCTGAGGGGTTTTTTTAAAGCAACTTTAAAGGTCCGAGTAATAAAGTCACAGAAATTAATTTTCATTCCACAAATCTCCAGCCTGTTTTTCCCTTCTAATGAATTGGAGTTCACTGGCAGTGGTTAAATGTGGAGAAAGGCTGGAACTGCCATATAAAGAGATGGACCATCATATCTCCTTCCTGATGGAAGAAAGAGGGGAAGAGATAAACAAAGAGATCAACAGGTTTAAGGAGAGGCCCCTGCCTCCAGCAAAGCCATTGCCAGCTAAACAACACCACCTGGAAAAAAGTCCCATTCTTTGCCATTTCTGCAGAACTGAAGTTCTGCTGGGATACAATGAGAGATCAGACAGAACCTTACCTGTCAATGCAGAGAAAACTAACGCTGGCAGGACAAGGGCGCTGAGCCTGGGACACGCGGAGGTGAAAAAGAGGAAAAGAACGGCAGATGATCTGACCCTTACATTGATCCTGACCTGTAACTTTTTCACATGAGGTAGATCATTCCTGAATAAGAAAATGTCAGATGTCACTGTTAGGAAAGAATGTCACAAACCTGCCTGTGTAAAAGAACAACAGACAGTGTTCCCCACAATAATTGTAGTCCCTGCTCCCTTTACTATTGTCTTTGGGGGACTCCCTCCAGCACAGACTTTCAGCACTAACTTTTTGGTAATTCCCCCATTCAGCAGGGGGTAGGACAGGATGGATTCAAGGGAAGCCTGTTAAACTGACATCTTCAATGCCTCCAGGGAAAACGAGTACAAACCCAACCTTGCTGCATAGAGGAGAATAATTAGTGACTGCAGAGAAAGTACATAAATTTAAAACAGAAATATTCTGCTAGGAGGCCTAGGGCAACAGCCTTACAATAACTGGAATTAACAACAGGGCAAGGTGTGCTAACAAGTGTGCTTGACTATATAAATACATTTTTTGTTCTCTACAAACCTACAAATACAATCTTCTGCAAAGAAAAGGACATCTATGCTTAAAATGCAACTATAATTCAAATTATAATTGTGTTTCATAAAAGACCCCAAATTCTAAATTTTCTAATTCACTATATTTATTATAACACATTTAACCTGATTATAATACTGTTGTTCATACTAACACAGTTAATTTAAATAAGCAAGCAGAAACCTCACCATGGCTTTAATTACAGGAAATCTCTCTACTGAAGAACACTGAAAATCAATATATCTACTTAATTAAACAGATGGGTTAAAGCACAAAAATAATACTTTCTATAAACTTACAGAAAAATATATCAGAATATTTTACTTCACATTACAACTAGAATGATAAAAAGGGTGTGATAATTTTTTCTGTTCTTGAAGCCATATTTGGCTGCTAATTCCACCTGCTCCTTGTTTTCCTTGGAGTTTCAGAAAATACAAACTTCTATATTCTCCACAGAAAAAAACCCAAGCCACATAGCCATGGCAACTGTTGCTACATCTGCCTTCTAAGAGGAAATTCTGCCCCAATGTTCTTATAGTTAATTATTAAAACCTTAATTTCTTTTTATCAGTTATTAGGATATTATTTTAATTATATTTTTAATACCCAATTTTACAGTAGCAAAGGAATTATACCCTTGAATTCAGAGCATGCTTTTTTGCAAAGAAAAGAGAATAAATGGAGAACTTTTCATAAGTTGTTTTTTTTTTCATTTGTTTGTTTAAAGTTGCTGTGATTAAAAGAAGGTAGGGATTCTAAGTACATCTAAGGATCTTTTCAGCAAATGAGAATAAGTTATGCAGAAAAGTTTTCTTAGTTATGTATTTCCTTGAACTACTCATTGTTTTTGCTATTTGCAAATCTGCTGTACCAAAACTTCTTAGTGAACACGCAGCACGTGGACCCCTGTGCTGCAGTTGAGAGACAGCCACTATTAGCCAGAGTTAAAAGATTTGCATGATCACTGTGCAGGTTTTTCTCAGAAACACTATTAATATGCAAATTTATGTACTTCAATTCACCACCATAATCTTTTTGCTTTGATTATTCTTATATTCAAAATTTTCAAGATCTGTCCAGCAACAAAGACATATCTCAGCTTCTCATTTCTTGCTAAATGAGCAATAAACTTCAAGGTCAAATCCAGAATGGTGTAATTACCTCATTAACTAAAAGCACTCTCAAATTATCATTTTAATAGTATTAGGGAGAAAAAAGGCTATGACCCGTAACAGTGAGTGGCTCTAGTTCACATTTTGGTTTCAGCAAGAAAACACAGACAGAAGGCTCTAAATGCTTAACCTCAGCACAAGCCAGAAGTCTATTTCTGACCAATAAAATTATTTTGTGGCTTGATCAGACTGTATTCAAGTTGACTGGACTCTTGATTGACTGGACTGATTTGGGAAAAATTTTTTTAATACTATTTCCTTTACAGGACTGGCACTATCTTGTATGATATTTAATCCTCATGGTGCAGCAGCACGGCTCAGCATTGATATGTACTAATGAATGTTTCATTCAGTGCAGTTCATTTCAAGTTATGCTTTTCAAAAAAAATTGAGAACACAATTTTTCATCCCTGTGCTATGACTCTGGTCCTGCAGTCAGCACAGCCATTCATGAGCTGATCACTTCAGAGCACCATGGTTCTTGGAGGGCCCAAAGCCAGCATCACGTGGCACGTGTGGTGCTCTCACAGCTTTCTGACACACTTTGCAGAGTCGTGCTCAGGAGAAAGTGGAAGACATTTCAGTTACTGTAATCATGATCAAAATAATACAAATCAGTCACTTTAGCATTCAAAGAACAAACCAAGACCCCCAAAAGACATCCCCTATGCTGCACTAAGCCCCATGCACTGCAGCACCTTCCTTTTTGAGCTGTGCTGTGTGCTCCCGGGGCAGAGCTCACCAGGAGGCTGCTCAGGGGCCTGGGTTTTTCTTCACACAGAGTGCATCAGTGTTTTGGCACAAGGTACATCATAGAATGAAGGGTTTGCAGCTCCACCACCAGAAACAGGTCCTTTAATGTGTGTTCCTAAATTGCTCAGATATCATTACATGCTAATTTAATCAGACAAATATACTTTGATCCAACAGTATTTAGTACAGGAATTAACTACTGCATGAATGTAGTATTTCAGATGAGGTGACAGAATACATACTTTCCCTATTTAGTGTGAATATTTATTCCCTCCTTGTTTCACAAATCACTGTACTTTATTGCATTTCTATACTCATGATAACCTCAGGTATCAAACCATCTACCATTTGAAAAATGGAAAAGTTGAAAAATCTCTGCTTTCTAACTATTTGCATATTACAAAACTTGAGGTATTTATTACCGTGCTCATCCATTTTGATGACATTTGGGAAAAGCCAATAACAACACTGTAGCATCTGAAATCATTTAAGCCTGGCACTTAAATTTGATTTTAACATCTACAAATCTTGAACAGTTAGCATTAAAGACATATAAATCCCATTAAATCTCATTTAGATGAGAAGCTACTGAGTTCACAAAACCCATTATGAACCTTAATAGTGATGTACTGTTCAGTTACAACAGATTGACTAATCCAGCACTGGGGTGTGTTTTCATCATTGTGGCTTGCTTGATTTAAATAAACCACGTTAGAGATGTTATCATGTGCACAGCTCTGCTCGTATAACCCTAGGCTGCAAGAGAAAATAGTTGATATAAAGATTGTAAAGAGCAATTTATCAACTCACACTACTGAACTATTAGTCTCGATCGCTATCTAGGATTTATTTCATAATTAAAAAGAGCTTATAGATCCTCTTTATTGCGATCACGGAGCAAAATAAAGGAAGGCCTTCCAAACAGAAACTGAATCGACAATTACATCGAAGTTGTAGAGAAAGTCTCTGGGTTCAACAAAGAGAAGGAAATATATAACTAAGCAATTATCTATGGAGAGTCATTGAAACAATTGTTTTCTACTTCCACTTCATCACAGCAGATTTACAAAAGGAAGAAGTGCCTCTATTCCTCCTTTGTGGGTCCCACTTTAGATTGGAGTCGGGTTTTCCCCCACAATAACATTTGTAAGGACAATCTACTGCCAAAAGGCAGAAACTCAAGTTGATCACGATCTAGTAGTCTTCCTCAGCCTTCTAGTAGTTCCTTGTATTTTACTGCTTTAAATTAGTTTCCAAACAGAAGGAAGAAAAACAAAGAGAAGTCTCATAGGTAATGTTTTGTATACTTCTGTTGCTCCTCACAAGTCATTGTGAAAAAGTGACTCTGACACTGTCTGACCCTTTCCCTGTCCCAGGAAACCATTTTCCACTCCCTGTGTAGAGGAAATGAATCACAGCTGCTGCAACAAGAGACAGTGTAAGCCTTGTGACTGCAAATAAGCGTGATTTGCTCCTTACTGACTGCTCCATAAAATTCAGTGATTGCACTGGATATGTCAATTACTGTAAATTAATATCATTCTACAGCATGTTGCCACTCTTCACTTCCCACATCTTTCATCTGGGGATTCTAAACAATTCCAAATAATAATTAAACATTTAACTGTGGTTTATATTTTCTATGGGAGTCAGTCACAGTCCAGCCTCCTAAGAGATAGAGGTAATCACAAGACATTACTCAGTAGTCAATAGTCATGATTTGTCAAAAATTACAGCAAACTGATATTTAGAATAGTACTATTTCCTCTACTTAAAGCAGAACTACGATGTCCCTAATAGACATACCCAAACTTCTGAGTGGAACCATGGAATTTGTAGAATTGAAACTGATTCAGATTTTTCAGACATATGGAATAAAGCAACCTACAATTAATTCCACAAGACTTCATTCTTGCATCGGTTTTCCAATGATCTACTAAAATGCTCTCTTCTCTTTAACACTCTGCCTTTTCAATACTTCTCACACTTAAGTTGTTATTTTGACATATTACCTCCCCATGTTTCTAAAATTCCATCCCAGTCTGCTTTACTTTTTTGTTCAAACGACATTACAGATATTTCTTTTAATACAAGCCTAAGCAGTCAAATGTACAAATAAGTTGTAATAATCAAGGATTAAACATGAGATACTAAATTTACAAAGTACAATTTCTCGCATTCATTCTGAGCTTGAATTTTTTTACTTTGGTTATTCTGGACAGAAGATCTATAGAGATGTCTGCATACAAGGAGAGTGGTGACAGCCCACTTCAAATGGTCAGGAATCTTTATGTTGGCTGGTATTAGAATATCTAGTTGTTTAAGTATGGAAGTTTGTAACCTTATAGTGCAAATAGGTATGTTCATCAGTTATCATCCATTAATAACTCAATTTGACTTTAGGTTGTAAACAATTGAAGAAAGGCAATGTTACAGCGTTGTGTATTCATTCATCATGAAGCTCAATGCAGTCCTCAACTCCTACACTCACATCATCAGTAGGTAGTTACTAATAAAGGCTCAGATGCTCCCTAATGGAAATTTAGCCAGAAGCCAAGGGTGACCTCAGGACAGGTGGCAGCATAAGTAGCCACCAATAGATCTCCTTTCTACTCCTCAGCAGACACTGGGGACAGACAACATCCTGCAGTAGTCCTGGACTAATGGTAGTCCAACAAAGATCGAGTATTCTGAAGACAACTGAAGAGTAAAGAAAGGAACAACTCAGTACCAGCAAGATGAGTTGGGTGGAGTAACCAGGTTTATATTTTTATTTTCCTGCGAAATTTCTGTGTTTCAAAATTTCACTCAGCAAAACACAAACACTTTTCACATAATTTATATAAAGTTGTATTCTTACTCTAGCACAGTTCCCAGTTTTGATTTTCAGTATTGGGACCACTGATTCATTGCCAGATGAAAGATAAACACTGACACAATAGCACACAATATATGTTATTGGTGACATCAGAAGGAGCATGTTGATTTGCAAACAGCGATTTGGAAAAAAAAATCACAATTACTGTACCAGCAGCAAGTGAATTTCCTTTTTACAGCAGAACCAAAAGTCAATCTTTATTTTCTCATGGTAGCCAATGGTCCAAGTGAAAACATTAAATTTATAACTGTCACAGAACCTCTGAGACAACCTCCAGAATACCCTCCAACACCAAAGTATGCTAGCCCGTAACATGGTTACTTACTTCCCATATTCCTCAAATAGAGATATTTTTCACTGAAAATTAGGAACAATTACTAAAATACTTAATCTCAGCTGCTCTTTTTATAAGAGACTTCTGAAATAAAAGAGAAATCAAATAAAAATCCATTAATATAAACTATAAATAATGTATATATGGGTATGTTTAAATACTTAGTGTTTTCATTTCTCTCTATTTAGCAGCCACAAGGATAACGTCCTAAAATAACTGAAGGGACTGCAGTTTTCCTTCCTTGCATAGAGCCCTAGTAGAGAATCCTTGTCACTACTTATAATACTGCAAATACACACTTTAACCAGGCTTTATTTTCCTCCTTGGCACAAGTGTGATCTTCAGCTGTTGTACCCAGTAGCTGATTAGGCATCATCTATCACAGGCTGACAACCTACTGTGCCATAATAACAGAAATCAGCACTGCAGACCAGTTCAGAACCTCCAGCTTTACACAGAGTGCCAGAAACGCAGCCTTATTAGGAGAAAACACAGACTTAGTGAGTAATTTCAATCATAATTAGGCAATAAGAAAGAAACCCAGGAAACTAACTTGTCAAATGACTACAAAGGAAGGTACTGAGAGCTGGGGGAAGAGTTATTTTAGTTTATACTTTCACCTTAAGTGATCTCAAATGCAGGCTAACAAGAAACCATTGGGGTACCGCTTGGTGGCTCTTTTTCACTCTCATCAAAGCAAGCCAACAGCGAACACCTTCCCTGTTGCAGGGAGCCAGCAGTTCAGAGCAGAGTGGGGAGTTGTCCCTGCTGGGAGGCAGCTCTGCCTGCTGTCAAGCCTCATTTCTGCACCTCCTGGCTAAGGCTTCGCTCTCGTTCAGCCCTTCCAAACGAGCAGTTGTGACCTCAAGGGAGATCACAGCAGTTAAAACAGGGTCATAAACCAAATAATCCTGTATTTCACAGTCAGAAGTATAGAACTGCTGCTCCATTTCTCCTTTTTATTGATCTGCTAATGTCCAGTGACAGAGGATATCACAGTCCTCCTACATATCTTTAGGCTCTTTAGCAATGGACTGTTTCAGATCCATTGTCAGTAGAACTTACAACAAATTCCTTCTCCAGTATACCATTTACTAAAACAAAAGATCAAAAAACCTCAAGGGATTTGCTATGAAGATTATTTAATTTGTAGGAGGAAGAACTGAAAAAATATTGGCAAATTCAGTATTGTTGGATATACTAAGCTTCTGTTTTCAAAATGAAGTTGTCAAAATAATAATTTCTGTTTACATTTATGTCTTTAATGTTTCTAAAAAATTTAATTAGGATCAAACCTTCCACATTAGAATTCTGAAGCTTATGTTTTCTTCAACTTAGAAATGAAGATGTAGGGGGAAAAGATAATTTTAAATTGTGATTTAAAACTTGGTTTTCTAATCAAGTTCACTAGTGAAGAAAAGCACCAATTATTGGTATATCTCCTTTACTCCTCTACATTAAGCCTTCTTCTCTCCTTTGAATTTCATTTAATCTACAGCCAGTCAATTTAAAACTTTGGTGAATGTTTTCAGCAAAAATCCTACTCACCGTCTGTTAGAAAGTGCACATCTATAATGGAAATAACCTGGGTCTACACTTTGCTGCACATCTGCCTCTTCGCTTCTCTCTCTTGTCTATCTGATTCTGCACCACAAAGCCACCTGCTCCTACTTAAACTCTTAAGTGTTTTCATTAATTTCACTGCATTAAATGTATATATTAAATGCATGCATCTAAATATGTACACTTGTAAATATAATGAAGTGCCTTTCTGAGAACTGAGATTTCAGGATGAGTACAGATCTGGGCCTGTTTTTTCCAGCAGTTATTACTCATTGCCCTTCAGGCAGAGATCCTTAACTCTTTCATAGCAACAAACCCCTGTTGTGCAAAAAATTGCTCTCAGCTGCAGAGGGCGTAGCATCAATTTTGTAACTGTAATTCTGTTCAGATTCTTAATCCCATTCATAATGGTACCTCATGAGTACCAGAAATGCAGATAAGGAATTCCCAAATTGCACCCATGTGGCTTCATGCCTTCCCCCTTGAGGTCATGACAAAAATGTCATTGGCTTCAGAGGTTCAGAATGAAGCTTTTCATTCCGAGTTCAATTAACTTCAGCTCTTAAAATAAAAGACATCAGAAAAATGTCAGCTACTCATTCACTGAAAGAAACCATTTCGGCAATTATTCGTTACTATCTTAATGGATACATATTAAGCAATCAGATATGTTTAATCCTGGACTGCTGAGAACTGATGAGTCCCTGCAGCAACACACAAAGCCCAAGCTCACAGACAGTGATGAAAAGCCGGCTGCAAAGCAACAGGGAGTGAACAGCTGAAGACACTTGCAATTCCTGTTTATTGCTATTTTGAAAACATTTTTCTTCCTGGTGATGAAGAGGAAGAGTCTCAAGAGTCTTTTTTCCCTTGATTATGAAAAGAATTTGTTCACTGCTATGAATATTTACTCACAGAGAAATAAATGGATTCCATGCACAAAAAAATAAGATAAAACTAAAGATAGGCTTTTTTAATGTCAATTTATGCTGCTCAGTCTAAAGCAGATGTGACACAAACCCAGTCACAGGAAAGGAATTTTTGAGACCACTCACGTGGTGACCTGTTTTTGGAACCATGAACCTCAAGATGAAGCCTGGCATATCTTTGAAAAGTGACTTCATTCCCCTCTCTCCAAGTCATTCCTGCACCGTTCTGTGGTTGGTAAGCATTGTTTCTGCATCTCTGTTCTAGCTCATACTTTCAGAGTGATCATAAATAACTCTGGATCAATCTCAGAATCAATCTCACACCTTGTCCTTTTTTTTTTTTTCCCCCAGAACAGTGCTAGTAGATAATGAAGGAAATGTCACTAGAGCTTTCTAGTTCTGAAGAACTAGTATTTTGACCTCAATAATCCAGCACAATCACCACCGTGCCTGTGGACTTCAGTATTGAATAATCTGAGCCTTAAACGGGGATACCTTTCTATATCTGAAAGAGAAAACAATCTGATGTGATTAAGATTTGGATGTAACATGTAATGGTACAGAATTCTTTTTAAATAAATCCAATTCTATTAAGTAATGAGTTACTTAATTCTAGCAAGAATGAAAGATGCAAAAAATAACTGAATGTGAAAAAGGTAGATTGTCAAAGCCTTCTTCAGGAAGCATATTCATTCACTGCTACAAAGGAAAATCCATCTTTGTTGTGGAAGTTAGCAGCAATAAGCTATGACAAGATTAATGAAAATATTCAAGTCCCTATTGCCAAACATGCCTGGCAGAAACATGTTCTGTCTTTCCCAGTGATGTTGCATCTATCAACTCTCAGAACAATTTGTCTTCACGGATTTCATTTGCTATGCTCTTCAAGGACAGAGCCAAAAAAGTCCAAAATTTATTCCAGAAAACTTTATTTATTTTTGTTCTATGTCCTCTGTGATGGTATGACTGATGCTCTTCCTTCCAAAGATTTTCCATGAAACCAAGTTACACAAATTGCTATTCAAATTACAACAAATGTCAGAAATGGATCCGAGTATTATTCATCACTGGGTCTTACAGGCATCATTTAAAAACTGGAAAGACTGAACAAATTAATAGAAAATTGCTATATATATTCTGAGGACTACTTTGTTATCAATGCTTATTTTTTTCCTTTTCTGATTTATCATTACAGTTCTCCTAAGAGAGAAATGCTATACAGACTTTTGCAGTTTTGCTTTAATGACCAAACTTTATAGGGCTTTATTCCAGTAACAAATACTTCTGGAAGAATCACCAAGGGTAAAGTAAACTACAAGAATTGCACATATGAAAAATCAGAACAGCAGAAAGATTCAGCACCTGAGAAAAGAAATATGTTTATTTTTGCCTCCTTTTTTAGTTTTGTAGGTTTCTGGAGACTTTTAAATCTTTTCCCATCTTTCTTCTCCTTTAGTCAATTTGTATTTGTCCTTGGTTACACTGACACCAGAGTTCCACTATCCCAAAGTTTTTCAACTGACACTGAAACGTAGTAAATCTTATTTTTCAGCATGACTCTCTGAATTCAAATACATACATTCTTCAGATGACAAAAGCATTATAAATGGATTAATCCTAAACCAGAATGTATTGAACATTACAGGTTTCTTCTTATTTAGGTATTTGTTACACACATAATGGGATTGACTTATGAAGATGGAAAGCAGAGACTTAATTTCTATACAACTTGTGATTCTTTCCAGACTGGTACAAATTTAATCATACAAATTCTTGGAGAGTATCCTTCATGCTCAAATGTTCTGTGCTGAGAAAATTTGGGATAGGAAAAATAATACAGCACAAACTTTACAAGTTCAGCCTCCCAAATAAAACCCCTGACATTTGCTTAGGGGACAGAAGAAGTAGCATTTTAGCTAAAGCCTTTATTTGAAAAATAAATTATACAAATTCACAGAACTTTTCTAGGTTAATACTGAAGAAAAAATTTAATCCTCAACCACCTATAAAGCCACCATTTGTTATTGATTTACATGCTGCTAAGACTACAGTGCATAGAATCTTAAAAACATGAAAGATTGCTTCTGATTTTAAAAACAACAAATACCCCTCTGGCTCTTATTTTTAAATAACATCCATATTCTGAGCAATTTATGCTATTTTTTTCTAGCTCTCCATCTCAAACTATACCTTTGTCCTATTCTAAAGGAAGTCATGGTCATACCAAGTAGGTGATTTGATCAATATGCAACTAAGATTTTATCAGATTAGGCACTTACTTATAACCCATACTACTACCCTGGAACACAAAATCTGTTGCAGTTTCATCTCTACTGTCTCATATTCTAGGAAAAAAAGTGAGAGCATCTTCTTCCCAGTGGAGTGTTTTGCTCTTATACAGCCCTAATCTATTACCCGGTTGATTGTAAAAATGAAAAAGGAGTTAAAAAAAAAAAAAGGAAGTTTTTATTTTTAAGTATTTCTAATACCTTCTTTAGTTGTTTCATACTGCAACATGGATTGTTGTTTGAGAAATATACCTCTTCCTGCAACAAATACTGAACTTGCATTTTAACATATCTACATTAAAACTATTTTGAAAACCTACACTGGTTTTAGTTCTATTATGTTTGTATTACACCATTTATGGGAAAAGACAATTTTATGAATTAGTTTGTAAATCATGGAATAACTGTTGTTTTGTCAATTGATATAGGTAATTCTGATTGAAACTTTCCTTTCTGAAGTGAACAAAAGTCAATGTACCTGCTTTTTTAATTCCCTAGTTCAGTGAAGTATTTTTTTTAACCAGAGAAGAAAAGGTTTCTGAGATAGCTAAGTGTAAAAATACATCAGTAGTAAGACTGTATTACTGACAAGAAATTCTTCCATGGCAGATGAGTTGAAAGTGAGTCAAAACTGTGTCCTTGAGACAATGAAGGTCAACTGCACACTGGGTTGCATTAATAAGTCTGCTGAACAAAGGAGTAGGTTGAGTGAAAAAGTTACTGTCTCCTACTCTGCACTCACAAAGCCTCCTCTGTAGAAATAAGTGCACCTTAGGGCTCCCTGGAACAAGACAGACACTGAAATGCTGCAGAAAATCCACGGAAAGGCCAAAAAGTTAGGGGGCTGAGAGGAATGGGGGCAGTCAAATCCTGAATTTCAGTAAGGCTGTGAAATCTCTATGTTTGGAGATGCTTAAAGGCTAACAGACGAGGGGCTGAGAAAACTGCCAATTTAGAAGTGTGCCCTGTGTTGAGCAGGGTTAGAAGGTATGATGAATAAATCATTTTGCAGTGATTCATCTTCTTTTAAAATAGTTACTTAAGAAGTTACCTAAATCACAGTGACTTAGAAGTCAGGCAGAACCAGAATTTCTACAATTTAAAAGCCAGTTCCTTACCAGATGCAAAACTACATCACTTGACTCAAATTAGTAGTTTGGGATTTTGCATCTCTGTATGTAGACCTTTTATTATCAACAAACCTCTTGCCTACCTTTTCCTAAGCACAGAATCCTAGATCAGGAAATGCCCACTTGAATGACAGGGTAATCGCTATTGGATGAAAGGATTTTAGCTAATCCTAATTTAAAACTCATTTTAGATTAGAACATCATTCTTTAAAATAATGTTTTAGAGCGAATCCTAAATGCCAGTTGTCAGTACTGGGACTCAGTAACACAGTGTCCCCCTGAAACTGCAATTTGGATAGATCTTTACATAGCTTCTTAGTTACTAACACTAAGCAGAAATTATTTTATTTACTGTGAATGCAATCCAGCTCAAAACTCAATCACGTCTGTTTATCAAGACCTAATCCAATCTGCTTGAATAAATTCTCCTAAGGATAGACCATCATAACAAAACTGATCACCTTGATTTAATGAGAAAAATTTAGCAGACACATTTTCCCCAGTGAGGGACTGCTATAACAAGATCCCATCCTTCAGTACAAAGGACTGAAAAGAAATTTTTCACTGCTTTTTTTGTTCACCCTAGGGAAAACTTTTGAGTACTTTGAAAGACAGGCAAATCTCAGAGAGGCTGTTGGAAATAGGTGTCTAAAAACTTTTACAGAACTTGGGCTAAAGAACCATTGTGACAACTGACATCTTTATCATGCATTACTGCTTCCAAATTTAACATCCAAGCCTCAGGGGCACATGGTGTTGTACCAAACACCCCATGTAAATTACCATGTAATTACCCCATGTAAATTATGTAAGCTAAAGAAACATACCTTTTAAGTGAAGATAGGAATCTATTATTAGTCTAATTAAAGTCTTACAAGTTTAACTGAAGATGATTATTAGTTCAGTTACGCAACTTGTGCCTAATGAAGACAGTTAAATCTGACATTTAAAAACTTTCTAATACATATTTCTTTCTCTGATATTTCTCTGCTCACTCTAGGTGTCTACAATCCTCTTCTTTCTCTGCTCTTCTTTGTGCACTCCCCTACATTCACAGCTTATGGTGTTGGGTTCCCTCAAGGAGAAAGAGGGACAACAATTTGTCAGCATCCCACATTCTTCACCAGGAGTATGATGTTCATCATCTATTTCACCTTGCTCTTGGGTGTACATGGGGTCAGTTTTAGCATTATTTTTAACACAGAGCACTTACTACCTCCCTTCTTGAGGGCTCATAATTCCATTATAATATAATTCACATGAATTGACTGTATGTAGTTATGTATTTAATGTTTTCTCTGCTATCCCTAAAACTGGTTTTAGTGTCTCTTGAGGTTGCACTAATTTAATGACCATTGCTGAGTTATTTATAGATCTGATAACCTCTAATATCATGCTGTGTTTGTACTTTGAAGACCTATGCTATCGCACTGTATTTGTGCATTTCAGTAACCTCTGTTACATCCTTCAAGCTGCAGTTTGGTGATAACTAAGGTTTTATTAGCACAGGCTAATCATGCATATATCTTTGCTCAAGATCTGTAATAGTTCAGACTTCAAAAGTATGATATATTTGAATACACCAATGTAGAAACACAGTGCTCTGGTAAGAACTTGCTACACCAATAGCTGCCAGCTATTGCAGTAGCTCCAGTATGTTATTGAAATTGCCTGATAACAATATACCCAGCATTAGAAAAAACAGTAAAAAAATTCTCAGCGAGGTAAGGATTTTCTAATTGTTGTGCACACTTTTGTGCTCTGTTTATATGAATTCATGGAATCCGGGGACTGTCTTCATGAACTAGTGCCAAAAACACCAACAAACACTACTCCATAGGGATTATTTCTGCAGTCTACGTATTGAGGGAGTCAGATAAGAACAGTTTGCAGAAAAATGTGGAGATACAAGCCATTTTATACAAACATAACATTCAAACAAATGTTTAAGTTTAGGTGAAGTCTGTACTTCCTTACAGATATATCACCAGTGATGCAGCCAAAAGAATATCTCAATATTAGGGATAGATGCAGTCAGATGGATAGTCAGAAAATACCTCTTTGCAATGACTCACCTGGTATGGCCGAGTGTCAGGACATACTCGGTGGTGTTTGGCTGGAGGAGATTCTGACAAAATGGCCATGGGACTGTTGAGTTCAGGATCCTGGGAGGAGGAGTCAAGGCAAACATCAAGATCAAACCCCGGCTTGGAGTTCATCAAAGTGTAGTTTCTTCTCAAAACAGGGTTACCTTTAAAGTTGATGAGAGACTAAGCTGCTGCTGTTGAAAGTTCTCAGGATCATTACCATGGCCTTTTCCTGGTGCTTTAAGTACATCCAAGTTATTTTGTATTGGTACTAAGTAGTTTGAGGACATATGAATACACCAGAAGTTTCATGTCTGCACCAGAACAGTTCTATTCATCTCTGGCAGAAGCAAAGCAGTAAATTGGACAAATATTTGCCAGAGTTCAATCACACTGGTCAGGAGTAACATTTGGCAAATTGAAGCTTGTTTGCTATATAACTTCTGACAAAAAGGCTAAGAACAAATAATGTCAAGAAAACATTAAACATAAGGACAGGTTTACTTTAAATTTTGCCTCAGATTCCAAACAAAACTCAGAAGGCCTTTTTGGATACCAAGCACTGTACTATGCTGCTGAGGTCAGCAGTGACAATGACTTCGTGATTGAGTTCAGCAAGTGCATTGCATGTGGAGGCACAAAGAAGGAGCTGCAGGACTGTGCTGAGGGGTAATAGTGGATGAAAAGTCTGGTATGAAGGAAAAAACCCACACAGAGTAATCTAAACAGAGAAAAGAAGAGACATGGCAGGATGACAAATCAGGATGATCAATTTATCGATTGCAGAATATAAACACAGTTATCAGAGAGGTGATTACAGGTTAAAAAGAAAGGAAACCATGACTTACACAGAAATATTTAGCAGTATACATAAAACCAAATATTTCCTTTTGAAATGCTGTGTACAAAAGGGCAAGGTCTGAATGTAGCCCTGGGACAGCAAAGGCACCTTTAAAATGTCGATATGTGAATACAGGTAGGAGACAGGGAATAAAGAAGCGAGAAGTAGAGAACAAAAAGCAAATAGGCAAAGTAACCTTGTGGAGGACGGGAGATGGCAAGAAAATGAAGCAACTAGTTCAACTTTTATTTTATTCAAATTCTCTTGCTTTAGAAAAGGCAAGATTTACTTGCTAGGGTTAAAAATGAGAAAACAAGACTAGAAAAGGTATTAGTTTTTGGGTTTGGTTTTTTTTTTGTTTTGTTTTGTTTTTTTGAAAAAAATAGATGCTATAAAAGCAATCAATAAAGGATCAGAGGACAAGTACAAAAATAGTAACACAAAAGGCAGAGCATGACCTAAGGTGACATCATTCTGTTCACTATTGCTATAAACTTCCTTGAAGAATGGAGGGCCTGGGAGAGAACTGAGGATTGCTGAGAAACAAGATTCAGACACAGCAGACAAGCAGCCAATAATAAGGGGACAAGGTAGAAAAGATATAGGAAACATAATGCAAATGGAAATGAACCGCTTTGTCAGTGAGCAGTTGGCAGTGGAAACTGAATTAAGAGGTGACCTGACACAGATTTAAGATTTAAGAAATGTTCAACAATTCAATCATGGGAAGAGAAGCAAATGTACTGTACAAATTTACTGGATGAAATGTGCAAACCTGAACAATGAGATTCACTGTAATCTGTGAGGCACTGGTGTAGAGCAGCAGTAAGGCTGTAAAAACTGAGACACAGACATTATCCTTGTCTGTGGAAATGTAGCTCCCAATATAACTTCTCTATGAGAAAGCTCAAGACAACTAAGTTGGCTCTGCCAAAATTAACTGTTATGTTAATTTTTATATACATTGTATAATAACAATTCTAGGCTAAACATGAAATTTGCTATAAGATTTTATTATTTTTTTTATGACACCTCTACTGTATGCAAAGGCAAGAAGTCAGAGAAGGCTAAATGGAGGTAAACATTATTCCCACATGTTATCCAACAGCTCAATTGGATGGAGTTGTCTCAACAAGCAAGAGGAATTTGTCCCAGGTAAAACTCTTAAAGATTAATAATGAGAAGAGTTGTCAGGACCTTATCTTTTGCAGGTCCATGTTCAACACCTACATCATTATTGACCTTCAAAGAGAGACAGAATAAAATAGTTGAGTTCAAAGGGACCTACAATCATCTCTTCCAACTGCCTGACCACTTCAGGGTTTCAGATTTAATGAGTAATCAATGTTTTGTATTCTTTTTATTGGGGTGAACTTACCCAAGTGAATTAACTAAGGAACCCTGAGCAAGAAGTGAAGATTGACTCCAGTTATTCAGAATTAGTAGAATCTATCTCCTTTTCAACTGAAGAAATGGAGAAAATGAGACAATTCAATGTAACACAACCCAATTTTCTAACTTCCAGTTCCATTATATTCTGTTTTGAAGCCTGTTAGTGTATTGCTGCATTTTTATATTTTTATATCATTATTGTGGCCATAAGGAAGAAATATCAATATCAAAAGTGATATATTCATCTGCCTTTCCAAGGATTCCCCCCTGTGTTAGTTAAACAACTGTGGTGAGAACATTTTCTGTCATGGTGATGATGTTTTGCAATTCTGTGCATACACATTTCTTGTTCCCTCTCTGATACAATTGTTCTCTTACACACAGTCTCCTCTATGTGAGTACTACCTTTACCATATCAGTTCCTGAAAACTCTCTATACAGAAAGCCAATATGCAAGGTAGTTAAACTAGTTAGTCTTCAAATAGTTTTCTGTATGCTCTAGGGATTTGTCCTAATTCTATATGCTCATTTCTGCTCTTGCAGAACATGATTAAAATTCACCAATAGTGGAAAAAAAATAAAATAAATCTCTTTAGAGTTCCTGTACAGTGAGCACATGGTCAGGAAGATGTGTGTGATCCCTGCTTCTGTTCTGCTGGCATTATGCTACACCACATGTTAAGAATGCAAGGATGTCAATTAGCTTGTTCGTAGATAAACCACAGGAAATTTTATTTAAACTGCCTTGGAAGGATTCAAGGTTGAAACAACCCAATCCGGATGTGACCTTGGTGTTCTTTCCGGGCTTTATATACCTGGAGAGTAAATAATAGCTTAGATTTTTAAGTAGATTTAAGTGCATGATCCACTAATATTCATAGAACTCAGTCAACTAAATCCACAAATGGCAGCTGAAAAATATTAGTATTAAACAAAGCTGAAAGTTATATATGCACAAGACTGTAAAACAAATCACATTTATTTTTTCCTCACTTTTCATAAGGCTACATAATAAAGCTCCTTCAGCTTCAGAGCTGCAATTCAGATCTCCAGAATAATAACTAGTAGTGTGTGTTCTTTTCAGAGACTTCGTTCTAATGTTCTCCAACAATTATAGTATGCAAATATTTTTCTTAACTACACTTGCTTTATACAACTATAAGAGAGGTTTGCCATGTTTGACTTCATTAAGTGACACAGGATGTCTTCAGGCATTTAACAAGGTCAGTTAATGAAATAACTTGCCTATTCTAAATAACAGCAAAGCAGACAACCTAACACTGCAGTAGAACAGAATTAAATGGTACAAGACAACATATATAAAAGGGCATTTTGTCTGTATGCCAGAGATTCTTCTCACCCTCTTTCACCCCAAAATTGAAGGTACACACCCTGAATAGCCTTTAGGCTTCTGTGGTACTTGTTTACTACTTTAGTTTGCTAAATATCTCCTCTCAACTTATGCAGAACCTGTGATTTTAAGACAGGCCCATCACGTTGAATAGGTTTGTGTTTAATTTCCTTTCTTGCTTATAAACTTTATCAGAGAAACTGATTATTTCCATGGAATTCAGTGTTGTACAAAAGGTGTCAGCTTTTCATCTCTAATGTCTCTTGCTCTGCCAATGACACCTGAGTTTATTTGACATCTCCTTTCACAGCACTTTGAAGGATAATACAGTCACCTCAATTTATGCCTTGGTTCTCAAGACACAGAGTAAGAATACAATAAACATAACTTAAGCAGACTCAAGAGAAAACAAAGCCTGGCGGAACAGATGTACCTCCCACATTTCATCATTCCTTATGCAATGCGGGTTTGTAAGTAGAGATCTCCTTGCTGAAAAAAGAACATATCTGTTTTTTAATCATGAGTATTTTGCACAAAAGGATGCCTTTTAAAGCACCTGATACCATCCTTGCCATGTTTTGATAATCATTGTTACAATGACATCAGAACCCTGCAACAGATTCTTGTAATTTTTTTTCCATAAAATCATACCATATCTAATCAACAGGAACTGGAAAAGAGTCTTTATAGATTCACATCACCTGTGCCTTTGAACACTTCCATTCTGCTTCAGACTATCCAACAATGGATTCCTTTCTAGCGGGATTTTGTTTACTTTCATCTTCTTCATGTATTGAGCTGCACCATCAGCCCCCTGTGCTTACACATTCCCTTAAGGACAGCGTTGTACAACCCAGCAAATACTTCTAAAAGATTTCCAGCAGAAGTTTTAAGTGTACACAGCACAGCACAAGCACAAGTGTTAGAAAAGGATGTAGAACAAGCCATGGAAGCTGAATACATCATATCTTAATATGAACTGAAATAGAAATTAACTATGTGCTGGAATTAGTGGCAAATTCTGGTTTTCTGTGTTGAACTAGTGTTAAATGAGAAAATCATGATTTTACCAGATGTATTTTTTTCCTTAGACTAAACAATAATTTGATTACATTTTCCATTGCATACAACAAATTATTCCAAGATGTGAAAAGGAAAAGCCTGAAAACAATAAAGAACTCCTAAAGAAATGTCTCAATATGTAAAGTCAAAATTGATACATTATATTAAAAGATAAATTTTTACGATTTTTATTTGTCAGCAAGTCACTCATGATTTTTTTGAGCTTGGTCAAACAGGTTAAATACAAATAATGTATTTAAGAGGTCCAAGCCTTTTTCTTCATTAAACATGGAAAATGACACTGCTGACCTTAGTAGAAATTTAGAACAAATACACATGAACTCGATTTTTACTAAGACTTCAAGCAAGCCTTGTTCTTTCTTATGCAGCTTGTACCAATAAATTTCTGTTTCTACTGAGGAATAATTCCCTGACAAAAATGGCAAGAGTATTAGAAGTAAAGCAGTAGCGACATAATAGGAAAGGCCTCGACATCCTCACCTGTGACAGAAGACAACACGGTTTCGGAGTTTCTGATCAGGAATTTTGAACAACGACCTGAGAAACAGATGGTGAAGCAACTCCAGAACTGCCTCGCTGCTCTCTTCCCTGCTGTAGCAACAAGCTTGTGCACAGTAAGGCAACAAACTTGAGCAGGAAGAAAAAAAAACAGAAAAATGGATAAAGGGAAAATGAGCATATTTTACCACTGCACTGAATTTACCCTCCTGCATTGCCTGTCCACTTCTGAATCAAACTTCTTACAGCAGAACCTATGTTATTTTCTCTCCCGACCATAAGCAAAGGTACTAAAAATATGTTCATTCAGGCCTTACATACTAATTTGAAAAATGACCACTCCTACAGGCAGACAAGAGTCTGTGCTTTTTGGATGAGCGTCTGTTCACTCTTAAACTGCCAATAAGTGCTGAGTCCAGAATTTTCCATCCTCTTCAGAGTCTGGCTTTTTTTCTAGTTGCAATCCCTGTATATTTTTAATAAACAAAATATTTTCAAGATTTACCTAATAGTGTCTCTCACAGATGACCAACATATGGTTTTCCAGGGAAATAATTTACTCATAAAACTGATGCAGTACAGTCAGAAACACTAACATGGAAGCAGTTGTATTTTCACCAACTTCATCTACCAAAGCAGCAGAAGTCTTAACTTTTTTAAAAAGTAAAGGAGTGATAGAATGAACCATACTGACTCCAGATAACCAAACACAATACTTGAAATGTGCTTTTTCTTCTTTGCTTGCCTTTGCAGCCCTACTGTCTGATACTTCACATCAGTTCTGCACAGAACACTGAACGCAGAGCTCAGTTTTTCATACATGAAATATTTTTCCTCATCTCTCAATACGTATTTCCACAGCAAAAGTCAGCGTTGTGACAATTTGACAGTATCTAATTCCCTGGGAAGCTTTTGTATTTATCTCCAACAAGCCACAGACACCCAAATTTGATTAAACCTTCACCTAACGCAAAACCTGAATAATGACCATAAGATCAGCACATGGAAATCTTCTTTATTGCATCATCAAGCAAATTATTCTACTTGTTGAGGCCAAATACACGGACCAAGAGTGCACCTTCACACTAAATTTAATCCAACCTAATCGCAGTCTCTCTTGTAATGGGCAATTGTAACCCCCCTCCAGATGTCAGAGAGATCAGTGGGTGATAAAAAAAATGTGTGCCCACATAAGCTCATGATCAGACAGGCAGGGTAGCTCAGGGATGTGTGTAGTTGGTGATCAGACTGTCAGTGGCACAGTCATTTTGGGCAGGAACCAGAGCAAAGCACAACAGATTTTGGTTTTTCCATAGTCAGTTAAAGGCAATGCAGTTTTTTCTGTTGTACGTGCTTTTAATGTTGAAGTTACCTAAAGCCCAAAGACATCTCCCATCTCAGTATTCTGACACGCAGAGACATTTTTAGAGTGCTGTCTTTGGAAATAACCAGTAAGGTTATATATTGCATGAATTTGATTGAGGGATACTCAGTGATGATATGGAGAATTTTTATGTTGTTTTTTCTGAAGAACTCAGATCTACAAAAGAAGCATGTGTTAGCTGTTGAACACAATTTTCACATGAACAAAAGGTTTTTTCTTTATTCTGAACAGTACTTTTAGCTTTTTCTACATTTAAATCATCTTTCTAAATCACTAGGCTCTCTCTCTCAGAAGATATTGTGGAATCAATTATACCTGCACTCCATAAACAGTGTTTCCCTCTGTCACTGAAATATAGGCCAACCTGCTCACTAGGTCCCACTGCTAGAGAGCTGGAGAGCAGTGCCAGCTCCTCACAGAGAGAGTTAGAAAGCAAGATAAGCTAAGAGGGAAACCTGAACCACACGTGTCTGTGCGTATATTTTCTCATATTTCTGTTAAGAACCAGTCACGTCATAAAGGGGAGGAAACTCGGCACTGTGAGGGCCTGGCAAGGCAACTGAAGTATGGCCAGAGTAAGCACTCACATTAATGAAGAGCAGCTTGAAACTTTAGAGAAGAGACTTTACAAAAACCTCCTTTGGGCAGTAGGGGTGTGTGCAGTGCTGCTAAAGGACAGAAAACACTCCAGAGCGGGAACGGCTGCTGAATGACCCACAAGTGGTACAGCCTGGAGCTGGAAGGGGCTAATCTTTAAATGAAATGTTACTGGAGGAGGCTGCAAGCAGCCAGTTGTTTATCAGTCTCGCAAAATGAAGTCAGAGAAGACTTGACATTATGTTTGTATTTGGGAAAGCAGAGTTAGTTTTCGTATGTTATCCTATTTCTCTTCTCTTTCCTTTAAACAAATCATTGTCGGTAATTGTCATTCATTGAGCACTTACACACTTTAAATTACTTTTTCCAGCTTCTAGGGTAGGGTACATAGCCCAGTGTTTATTAGTGACCTCTAGAAACTTAACCCGCTCTTGTCTGAAGCGTTTCCAAATAAATCTGTACTTGATGTGGAAAGAAAGTGCAGAGAAATCTTTTTGAAGCAGTTTAATTATTTTAACAAAAGCAGTTTGCTTGAATAACACTATTTCACCTCAATTTAATTAAATATTTGGTAAGACAAATCCCCGTGAAAAAGGTTTGCCATACAAATGCTTATTATGCTGCACTTTAAACATTTACATTTTCCCTATAAAACCGATTCTTTTTTCCCCTCAGAATATGACAAGTGAATGCATATTATAACACACTTGATTAGAAGTCAGACATTTACTGCAATATAATGAAAGTCACACATGATGGAATAATATTTTTAGCAGTTCTCTGCATCAACATATCAAGCATTTGTCTGCTCACTCATCTGCTGGGATTTGACCCAGCTTACACAAATATAGTGATTTAACTGGCCCTTGCTCATGAAAGAAATGTTCAACATGGCCTAAAAAGCCAACTGTAACCAAGTAGACTAACAGGATTTTTTTTTGCACAGCAGTCAATATCCAGGAAATATTTCAGACAGACCAAAGTTACATCCTCTAGATCAGGCATAAAACCAGTTCATGGTAAAACTCACTATTTTGTACTCTTTTCCTGCAAGGAACAGAGTTTGAGGTTTGAGTTTAGCAGAGATGGGGATTCCAGAATGATCTGCAAGTGATCTCTCGGTTCTTACTGATAGACACTGAATAGCAGGGACTCTCTAGCCTGGGTTCCTCATAGTGATCCCAGTTTAACAGAACTGTTATAATGTAAAGAGAAAAAAAAAAACCAGAACAAAGAACAAACCCCAAACTCCCTGAAGCTACAAAGCCTATTTGCTCAGCGAAATCAGAAAATAATCAAAGCAATTTTTGCACTGCTTATTATTCTTTCAAACTAAAGGAGAAGCTTCAACTTTCAAAGGAATGGGTACAGTGGAAGTGTTTGTTCACTTTGCTGTGTACTGTTAAATCTGAGCAGAGATAGAGGGTGATAACACACTCAAACACAATTCCACTAACACCAGAATCTCTCCAAGATGCTTGTGCTTGATCCTAGAGGCAAGCACACCTTTTTCCTGATGACGGAATACGATTAAAGGCACTGTCTAACAGATAAAGAAGTATCATGCAGAAGTGAAACCAAGATGTTTTATACCTTCTTTAAAATCTCTCCTCCATATTGGACATGGCACAGGCAGACTTTCAATGTATAAATCTTATTATTAGAAAAAGTAGCATATTCTCGAAAGATCATAAATTAATTGTATCTTAGAGTACATAGTGTCTTTAAAAACAGTGCTAATCCATTCACCAAAAATAATCTCAATACTTGAGCATTTACTTTCAGATCCTCCAAACTGGGGGAGGGTTTACACAAAATGACCCACTACTGAAGACCCAAAGGAATACTTTCAGGAACACCTGCAAGTTCATCCAGTTAACAAAGATTGATGGGGCTGCTCCTTGGGTGACATCACAGCACTGCACAAATTCCTACTAACTCTAGATCAGTCCCTGAATGATTTAACCAGAATTATTATACTTTCTGTGTTATTCAATTTTGAATTTATTTTCCAAAGAGGCAAATAATTCACAGTCCAAAAAAAAACCAATACAAACCGGTAACAGTTTAGTAGTAAACAACTTTCACTACACTTTTGCCGTATCTTACACACAGCTCTGTTCCTGCTTCTGCTTCCTAGATACCTTTCTATTTGTATATAAAATTTGCTCTCTCAGTTACATGCTTTCTTTTAATGAAAATATTTTCTTCTACAGTCTTATAAAACTTGAATTATACCGAGTTTCAGTAACTGCTTTGCTCAGCAGAGGTACAGGGAATAGACTCTTGTTCCACTTACTGGTATAAGAAGCTAAATTTTAGCTGAATGTCAGTATTTGTTTAGAGACTGTTTGATGGAGGAGATAGGGTTTTATCAGACCACAAATTCAATTAACTAGTAGTGATTAATTCTCAGAGTAAGGAATCCAAAAGCTTAGCTTCTAATACCCTGATACACATTAGAAATAAGTATTGCAACATTTTACTTCTCAGTCCCAAAATTGCTGGGTTGTTTTGCTGTATTGCTCTTCTGCTCATTTTGAGTAAAGAGTATACACCTTCTGATAAACACAGAAAATGCCTAGTCATTACTCAAAACAAGTAACCTAAATGATGTCTCATACAGCTCGAGGCTGTAACACTGTTTTTTAAAACATGAAAGCTCATTGATTGATACTTTTATTGTAGTGGCAACTTTAATTTGAAATATGCATTTGCAGTTGACTAACATAAGTATCGGTTATTAAATTATTTGAAACACCTCTTATCTAAAGAGTATAAGCTAAATTTCTTGCATAACTATGAGGGAAATGATTTGTATTCATATAGTCTCTCTTATTTCTCAAATACAAATTATTCATTTTAATCCCATGATTTAATCATGTTTTAATCACCTGAATGTAGGACTATGTATATACATACTGTTGCCTGGTAAACAGATACGATGCGGCAAGGATTTCAGAATTTGCTTTGACAAAGTCATTTCTCTCATTTTCCTCCAAAAAGGATTCTTAACATGAACATTTGTAGGGTGCTAGAGTCCCATGCTAGAGACTATGAGATCCTGGCATCTCATAGTCCTCTATTTATGATATTCTTTCTACCAAGCAAGAATGAAAACAAGGAGGACTTGTCCACCAGCAATAACAATACTTCTTGCACTATTTACTTGTCTACTTTATAGAGCCGGATGGGAAAACTCCTGCAGTCAGACTGGTTCTAGCCACGCTTTCCAGAGTGCTCACCAAACCAGTAAGCCTGTCAGCCAGCACAATGCTGTTTCATTTTAACTTCAGTGCTGCTCCTTGCACCCTCTGCTATGCTTCAACAATAGTCTTTGCAGTACACCTTGCTCTTCATTATGCTGTTTTCATAGAATCATAGAATGGTTTGGGTTGGAAGGGACCCTAAGTTCCAACCTCCTGGTCCATGGCACATCCAGGAAAGGGGGATCCACAATTGCTTTGGGGAACCTTTGCTAGTGCCTCACCACCCTCACAGTAATGAATTTTCTCCTCATATCTCATCTATTTTTCCCCCTCTTTTAGTTTAAAACCATTCCTCTTGTCCTATCTCAATCTGTCTGTGTAAAAAGTCACTCTTCCGCTTTTTAAGCCCCCATTTAAACTGTGTAAGACCTCAGTGAGGTCTCCCTGCAGACACCTTTTCTCCAGGCTGAACTCCAGCTCTCTGTCTGCCTTCATAGCAGAGGTGCTTCAACCCTCTGAGCATCTTTGTGGCCTCCTCTGGACACTCTCTATCAGGTCCATGTCACAAACCAGGTGAAGCATCTTGCACTTGGACTTGTTGAACCTCATTAAGTTCACACTTCCCAAGGTCCTCAAGCTTTTGTCATGGAGTAACTCATAATTGTCTCACCACAAAGCCTGCAGCAGCAACATCACCATGTACATTAATCGATCTTGTCAATCAAGGCTTTGCATGTGTCAATGTAAAGTCTAAGAGGAGGGAAGCACAGCCCACACCCTTTCTATACCTCATGCTCAGCTCACTGACATTTGTTACAGAGTACCATGTGTGTAGAAACAAAAGTAAATGAATTTTTTCTCTCATTTGCTTGAGATACCCCCCACTGTCTTTTCATAGGTAAAATATCAAGAGAAATATATTGTTGCCATAACAACCATATTAAATAATATTGAGGTAAAAAAGTCCTTCAGAAATGTTTTCAAGCGATAAGCTAATTTAAAAATGTTCACAAAGAGCATTTGAAAAACAAGATATACTGGGATATGAGTGTAAAACTAGAGAAGTGTTACTATAGTAACCCATGTTGCAAAGTACTGTTCATGCAGTATGTTTCTGAGCAGATAAATCACCCTCATTAAGAGTAAGGTGCATCTCTGCAATAAGTTGGTCAAGTAAATAGTGTTACAGACTCTTTAGACATACTTATGTCATTACATCTGTTTGTGTCTGGAACAACATTTTAAAAGAAACAAAAAATAGCAAGGTCCCGAATACACCCCAAAACCAGCAGCTGTGTTTAACAACACAAAGGTTTGTATTAACTTCATGATTAAGTAATTAAACCTCAGAAACTCAGGAATATGGCATCCATATTCCAGATGGGTTCAACTGAATCTAGGTAAGACATCATGCTTTTTATGAAATTTGTTTTCTTCCCAAAAATTACTTAATTAAACCATTCATTTCAATGATTTATCTGTTCAAGATTTGTATTTTGCCTTTGATTCTTTGACCAAACTATATTTCAAGAGCTTCTTGTGTGGAATGGCAACAGCAGAAACCAGTTGTTCTCACAGAATCATAGAATGGTTTGGGTTAGAAGGGACTTTTAAGATCGTCTCATTCCAATCTCTCCCCACCACGGGCAGAGATGCCACTCCCTAAATCAGGCCCCGTCCAACCCGGCCTCTTTGCTTTTCTTCAGTTTGGTTACCTTCATTTTCCTTGGACATGAACAATTTATTTTCAAATTATAATATTTCTTCTTAAGAAAAATCACAGAGAATGTCTTAAATAGGTATAGTATGATAGAAATTTCTGCATTATCCTTATAAACTAAATATTAATCCAGTGTATGCCCTGGATATTCTTGGATTGTAACAGCTGCTTGAGAGCAGGGTCACACTCATTTCAGACAGGTACATAAGCAGCTTTCAAGAATGCTCCTCAGCAGTTCACCCTTGAATGTTAACAATGGCTCCTGGGTGCACAATAGTTTTGTAATGTCACGTAAAATTAAGAAGTGCACGAATCATAACTTTCATCTGTTTAATTAATGCTGTTAATTTTAGATAAGTTAGACAAACCAGAGAAACACATGTGCTTTAAACCTGACTTTACATTGCATACTGAGTTTTTAAAATAAATTAAATAATACACATATGATTAGAAGATCACAGATAAAACTGCCCTAAATTCTATCTCTTCCAAACAGATTTTAAGTTAATCCTTAGTAACCACAGACATAGGCCATATAAATAAGAATTTTGACAGTAAATTGAATCTACCTTGAGAAACTGAGGGCGATGCTGTAGCAGTTTATGACGGACGATCTGACTCCGGCATCAATCCCTGCACATCTCTCTGGGACCATATATCATGGCTTAACCTGGTTATCACACACTTCCCAAACCACAGCTTGAGTGCAAGCCCTCAGGCTATAGCAAATTCAAGTCAGTACAACTAAGATTATCTCCTTACTTTCCACTGTTATATGTATTAACAGTCAAGCACGAGGCCAAGCTGTTCTCCATTAAAATAAATCAATGCATGGAATTCTTGAATTCACAAGAAGTATGGATATGGTGTGGAGGGGAAGTTTCTCCATGAAAAAGGAGAAAACAATAAGACCAGAGTGGATTTCAGAGACCTTAGTACAAAATATGCCAGACAGCTAGATTTACCTCTATTGCCCTGAAATCATGCAGGTTTTTATCAATGCTATATTTTATAAGCTAAATTCTTGTCCAAGACATATTTAGAAGACCAATTAAATACACTGGAAAATTGATCATTTTTAATTTCCATGTTACTCATGGAAAAATTCCCTGTAACACTGTTACTTTTAGGTTAGCCCACAGTAGTGGCACAATTCCAGAATACCACTAAAACTATAATTCAGGTACATGGTATGAAGAGTGCAATCCACCAGTAGCAGAAATACAGAAATTAATATATTCAAATAACATAAAAATTTATTACTCAGCTAACTGACAGCTTTAAGGCCCAATATCTATTACAGTTCCTTTTCTCTGCTGTCATTCTAATCAGAGTCTATGCATTTATTATAGTTAGCTTGATTTCTATTTATTGAATGCATGTGTGAGACTATATATAGGCATCTTGATCTAGAGTGGAAACACCTGCATTTATTTAATGACTGCTATGTTACTTTTCTTCAGCAATGCCCAAGTAAACCCTTGGACCCAAAGGACTGAGTGAAAAATTAGAATTTGAGGTTTATTCATGACAAAACCCAACAAAAAGGTTGGTTCTTACAAGCCCTGTCATCGTTCTACTTTAAAGAGCGCTCAATAAGTTATTCCTTTAATGAAAATGTCCATATTTACATGGGAGAGAGAAGAAAATCAGAAAAACAATTAGATGTTCTTGCTCTCTCTTTTGGTAGGTTGTGTGATGACAACTGCACTGGCATTTAGAGAGCTGCTTAACTGACGCTCCTAATATCCAAAAAGAGGCAAAAAACACACAATGCCCCACTGATCAGTACCCAGCAACATTAAAGCATAAAAAGGCAATTTTGGTGAAGAAAGAGATAAGGGCAGAAGAGGAGGTGGGAAAAAAGCCTCTTTCTTACTGATCAAACTTAAATACATAAAATTCACCTTACATTCATATCATATCATAGAATAGAATCATAGAATAGAATCATAGAATCATAGAATAGAATCATAGAATTCAAATGATGGTGTACAACCTCGCCCCCCAAACAAAACATAGACCAAAAATTTATGTCACATTGATATACCAACAGCTCTTAATACATAAAGAAGACACAGCCAAAATATATATTGTGAGAAGAAACATGAAAATAGCAAAGGGTTGGTATGGATAAAAACTTCAATGTATTAGCTGTGTACTAAAGTAATAAAATCATGGTTTATCCTTTCTGTAACAGTGTTTTTTCTTTTCCCTATAAAATACCATCTTCAAAGATGAATGGAATTTTTCAGTTCAATTTTAATTTAAATTCTTCTGTGAAAAGAAAAAAACTTAATTTATATCCACAGAAAAAGAAAGCTAAGGCACTATAAGACAGGGCCTATGAAATGTACATAATCCACCCACTCTTTTCTGATTTATCTTAACTTTCTTTAATCCATGAAGCTTTTGAGAAGATGCCTCCGTATTTTTAAGATTCAGGAAGCAATTTGATTAAACTTCAGAACAGGAAAGCTACCACTATTACAGTTTTCAATTTATGTTTTATCCACCCCAGGTGTATGCTAAGTAATTTCATTTCATAAATACGCTGCTGAGATTTAACATGCAACAACTCATAACCAGGAGTATCTGGGTAAGAAAGATTTATCTCAAGGCAAGCAGACAAGGTCTTAGGGTCAGTAGAGAAAAGGAGCATGGAGAGAGAAGATGCAATGTGAAATAGTGTAAATTAAAAAAAAAAGCAAATGTCACATCACATATGCACAAGAATTTCTGTGCTAGGTCAACTTTCTCAAACACTCCAAAGAAGCTTTTAATTAAAAATTACTGGAATAATGATAAAAGTTATTAAGCTTATTAGAAAACCCAGTTTATACTTTCCACGGTGTCAGAAAATGACTATGGTTTGCATAAAACCACAGGATAGTGTTTTTCAGTGAAGGAAGTCAGAGTTTCCCCAGGATTTCTCCATCTGTCCCCATGTGGCAGGAGGTCTCTCCATACACACCTCTCACCTGCACTTCCTGCACACTATGATTTTACACCTTCCACAGAAAGTCATGGATAAACACGTATTCTAAAAATGTCTAATATTTAATCAGTGGTTCTTCATCTCATTCAGCTCTACACTTTACAATACATTACAGAACCCAATAATATAATTCTTTGCCCTGAAATCATGTATCCACTGCTATGTTATACAGCCTGCACACCAGACAGCACCTAGAGCTTAGATCCAATTGTAAAAAGGATGCAATCTCCAGGTGTAAATTACTCAGTCACCAGTTCACAAAAATGAAATAAGTCTGTGTCCTGGGATGGGTGTCTGAAGGGGGCCTTCAGTGTTAAAAGGTTTTCTTGGGCATGCTAAGGACAGGAAGGGCAAATAAAATTAAACTTAAAACATCACTATTACACCACTTTCAAACCTCTTCCAGTTAATGTCTTCTTTCTTTGGTGACTTTTAAAAATAATTAAAATGTAGTTTTTCATTGGATTGCAGTACTACTTTCATTAAATTCTTTTAAAACTATTTCACTGAAGACAGAAGAAGGAGGCATAAACCAGTGAAGAAAAGTGCAACACCCAATTAGCAAACTCCCCCTAAAGCTCACCCTGCCCTCACAAACTCCAGTTTGCTGCTTTTACAACTCAGTGCCTGGAATTACTACAAGAAAGGAAGCAGGGGGAGAATTTCTCTGTGTAGGTGATATTCATTTAGTAATAGGTTAATGAAAAACTTACTATAATTACAGAAACTACTTGGGTGACTCACGGAAAAAAATGGAACCTGAATTATTTTAAGTTTATTCTATTCAACTTACCAGATTTAAAAAGCTGATAATCCTTTATGAATGGTGAGCACATATTTCTTACCCAGGCTATTTCCATTGACTGTAAGTGATTCATACCACATGTAGAACTGCATTCAGCTTAAGTGGGGTTTTTTATTACAATTTGAATTGCATTTCAGCCATACTCATGGCCAAAAGCCACAGGATATTGTATTGCATCATCTGCCATGCAAGCATAAAGTGGGACAAATTCCCTGCCTTAGGTTGCTTTCATAACAAATCAGGCTTGTAAAAATTTGAAAATATAAATGATGACTGAACAAGTGAAATGATTTGTCCAAGGTACAAAAGGCCTTTTTAAAACTTGTCCCACAGAAAACCACTATAATGCTCTCCTTTTGCATGTGAAAGTATTGTTTTCTTACATAAAAACTTTTTTACATTAAAAAAATAATTGAAAAACAATGCTTCTAGTTCTGTATTGCCCTCAGATGAACCACAGTATGCTTTGATAATAAAGATAGTAACTATGTGAAGAGTGGAAGAAAATGGCATGAAGCCCAGGGCCCTGTTCTCTTTCCCTAAATTTGAATTATCTGGTGCTACCTTGTTCTTTTTAATGGCATCCTTAGTGTCCTTAAGTATTATTGCTTGGTGCTATAATATTATTTTGGCTTATTTCCTACTGTGAGCAGGAATGTTTCCATACCTACAGTTTTGTGCTACCTACATCTAATAAATGTTTACAAACTGTCTTTTTACAGGAAAAAATAATGAGAAACCTAGTCAATAAAATTGCCCAGAGTTATGACAAAGATTTGACTGAGAGTGGGTTTTTTCCAAAAATAACTATAGTTGGTAAAAGAAAGTGCTAATATAGCTCCTGGTTGGGTCCAAATTCAGTCTGTCACTGAAGTCTTTCCAATGATTTCTTCAGGGTTAGTTCATACCCATTTTGTGGACCCACACTATATGAATATAATTTGTAGAAGTCTGAAGGAATTGCATACAGATTTGCTGTGCCTTTAGTTACTATGATTTCAGAAGTTTTAGCTTCTGCAACAAGATGCAGTAAGTAGAATTGTCAAATAAGCACCAATGTTTTTTCTTATGCTAATAAGAAAAATGTGCTCTTTGAGAGTCTATTATTTCCACTAGCTGAAAGGTCCTTCCACTCACCCAACAAATTTCAAATCGAATTTAGCACTGATAATTCTTTTATAACATCCCCATGTACTCTACCATTTATTCCAAGGTAAACGTAAAATGTGATAAATTACTCTTTAACCATCATCCTTGGAAATATTCTTTTCAAGAAAGAACATGCAGTGAGTGAACAGTGATAAGTGTCTGTTTATCATTGTAAACATCTTGGGGATATTTACAGCTTACTATTAAAATTAAGTAATTCCATGTGGACCACAGGTATTTTCTTGACATCTTCATCTCTGTATCATCAATAACCATAAGTCATTATAGCCTGGTTTTATGGGAATAAATGTTATAAATAAGACTGAGCAGGACAAGTGTAAATTCCTGCCAAGTCTTACCATTTGTTTTGGAACCATAGAACAGTTCCATTCTTCCTTGCAATTTTCAGGTGACCTTCAGAATATCAATTATGTAATTGTCTTGTAACTTACTGTCAGCAATAGAAGGTGTGCACCACTGAATTCAAGTACTGGGATACAACATGACACCCCTGTTAACTCTAATGACTATTAATAGCTGGTTGGAAACATTTTCACTTAGAAGTTATTCTAAGTATCTTGACAGAAAATGCTACTTTCAACAGCATAATTATTTTTCTGAGAAATTATTTGCTTTTTGAAAGAGATGCCACCATTTCATAAAAAATAACAATTTCCTAAAATATAATTACCAACCCACTGCTATAATACCACTTGTGAATTCTCTCCTCTCTAGCCAGAGGCTCCAGTGAGACGTGATTTACATCTCATGGTTCATCTCAATGGATAGAGATTCCTGTGTTGCTCTGCACTAAAAAGAGAGTATATACATGTGTGCTTCCAACAAAGGAGCTCTGGAAGCCACAAAGCCACAGGGGCAATACCGTGTCTAAGTTATAACCATTTTTGTTAGGCACAGTGGCATTTTCTTATATTACTACTGAATTTTGAGTAAAAACACTTTACATCTTTGCAAAAAATCAGTGTAAATGGAGAATTGCAGAGGAAAAGCATACTCTGACCAATTAAAGACTGTAAGCAGGTCTACCTTAGTTCAAGGTGATGTATAGGTATTAGAGAGCTAGAGATCTACATAATTAAAGCTCTTGTTACAAGAAAATACACAGATTGTAGGAAAGACTTTTATCAACTATCCAGAACAAGGACTCTCTTTTGTAGCCTCCACAGTAGCAAACCTTCCACCAGAACAGCCATGACAGAATTATCTTTATTCTATACCCTCATACTAAGAGAATATATTAATACAATTCCTCATTTAATTAAATAAATACAATTTTTTTAGCAAGCAAAAAAATACTGTTTCTCTTCTACAGCTGTACATATAAGTGAGCAGGATCAGCACTATAACATTTGGTCCCCAAAATCTTTCTACACACTAGGTAAATTTGCTTCACTCTCCAAAGGACTCAGTCTCTGTCTCTGTTTCCTCCAAACAGACTTAACTGCTTCTTCCCCCATTGTGACCAAGAGAAGCAAATGTTTATACTTCTCAATCCTTTTTATTGGAAAAAGAAACTAATCTTCTTTCCAGTTAAGGAGCTGAAGCATATGAATCTCTTCCCCTGTTTTTCCCAAATTGTAAAGCACAGAACCAAAATCCACTTATATTTTGCATAAGAGTTTTGCCTGCAAACCATGAAAACTGGCTGCAAAGTCAAAGAGGATTTTGCAGGCTTGGAACTGGAGAAACAAATTATTTTTTGTCAAACATTTTGTGCATATGTGTTTCCTTATTTATTCCTCTTTTGCATTAGTCTTGCAAATGATACCTAATGGGCTATAAAAAGTCTTTTTTTTTTAATGAGTGGAGATTAATTTGCTTAGAGATTAGAACACAGTGGTAGATACCTAAAACTTACAAGTGAATTACAAGATACAGACATCAATAAAAAATTATTTAATGAAAGGATAGGTTAAAACAAGGACTGACTGAATGAGTCAAGTGAGCGAAAGAGCTGCATCTGCACCAAAATTACCCCCAAGTGGTGGGCATTTCAAGTCACTGCTCTGATCACCACTGTACTAACTAACACAGCAGTTAATACCTCACCTGTCACCCTTTCCTCCTCAACAGTCACACACAGTGCCCTGCTCTGTCAAGTGTTTCAGTGCATCTGGACACTGGGTTGTTACTGGAAAAGCAGCTGCACAAGCAGAGCTCAGGGTACCTCTGTCATCAAGGCCTTCTCCCTCTAGCACACCCATTTACTGAAGAAAGGTATATTATAGAGACTAGCAGAATAGCTTACAGCAGTATGTTCTTTAAGTAACTAGAAACCAAGATAATAAAAATCTATCTCCTAATAGATCCATATATACTTTTTATTTTTTTTTTCTTTGTTTTTAAACCTGTAAAACACATTAATGTTATAGGAAGTGAATGCTACCTACGACACTAATAATGTCTATTTTCATTTTTTTAAACTATTAAACGTAGCACAAGATATCTCATCTATTGACCAGTGCATTTTGAAGGAGGAGAAGTGGTGAAGTAGAATATTAAAAACAAATACTGCTAACTTTCTGGCATTTGTCACTATTTCAGTTTGTTTCTCCAAGAAGTCTTTTAGTGTTCACAAATTCCAAAAGACCTTTCCAGACATTTCTTTCTGAGTAGTTATCTTGCAACAGACACTTCTGTTTCCTTTTCTATTATATGATAAGCAAATATTCTCCAATTAAAGACAGAATGCTGACCTGAATATTTTGCTGCATTTAAAAAACAGAAGCAGTGAAGACATAATAAATAAAATCCTCATTATAGTATAATCCTTCTTTGAGTGATTTCTACTTGTTTGAAAAATAGCTAATTGACTCTATCACTGTAACAGCTGTTTTGAACTAATGATTTGCTGAATACAGACAGGTCATTTAGCAACTGGGAAAAAAATAAAGCTGAACAGGTAGCATTGCTGGACTCTAGTCCAGCAACTGCAGGTGGAGTTTCTTGACACATATCTAACAGTAAGAGCAGGTGTACTTATGAAACCCTTATTAAAATAAGCAAAGACACCAGGTAAAGCAACAGCTCAGTTTAAGACTGAATAAATAATTTAGGGGTAAGTGTGCAGCTCACAAGAAAAATACCTTCACCACAAGTAATTAAGTTCTTGTACAACATTGGTTATTGCTTCTGACAAACGTCTCCAATGCCATTTGCTTTGAGCACATATGCTAGCATAAACAGTGTAAAGCAGATAGTTTAACTACTTTGTATTACTGAAATCCCATTCTTGGTCATGCATTTATTTTCTTTTAAATTTTTTACTGACAAAAAATGAAGGAAAGCACTGATCTATCCTGGGTAAAAGTGTATCTCAACCATACTCACTGAAGCCTGCTAGGGTAAATAGGTGTAATTTTATTGAGATAAATGGAGCTAAACCAATTTTAAGCTTCACTGAAGCTTATGGAGCTGAGGAAAGAATGTATCCCTTGTTTTGTAAAAGGATAGAAAAATTTAGTAAAAAGGCATAATGTTAAATTTAACTGCACCGGGATCTCAAAGATGCAGTAGAATCATTTATTTCCCAAGTATTCTGTGAAGAGCTGGCTATGTAAGACTAAGTACAGAGTTATTTTTACTTACAAATGCTGCTTGATTGTTCCCTTTAGTAGATCTTGTTTTAGAAGAGTTAGGCTACAGATTTAAATTCTTTGCAGGAATTCTTTGGTATTTCTGAAGAGAAACTATCAATACTGCCAGTTGAAAAATCATCCTTGTGGAACATCAAGAGATTCCTAAAGTAACTGATTGAATTTCAAAGAAAATTAATTGCCTCGTGTTCTTACAGGAGGAATCATCAGCTCAATGCTTGTTTTCATGACTCCTGTAAAACATATTTCTCTCAGAGGCAAAGCATGTGTGTTAAACACACAGGTATTTCAAATTATTCACCAAACAAATAATGAAACTTACAGGTAACATCATAGCTCTCATTTCTCTGCTAGAGTAGTAGATCAGTAAAAGTCTTGTTTCCAGTGGAATGGTTATGAAAATAAAACAGATGTGATACATAAAAATGGAATTGGCTTCTTTTACTCTGAATAGTGAAAATTGCTTTGTATTTATTCAGAAGCCTTTCATCAAGCTATACTCTCCAGTAGTTTATTCTGGGTTTGTTTCTTCTCTCTCATTGTCTTTTACTGTTCTGCTTACTGCAATCACAATTCTAAATTCAAAGAAAAATAAAAAAGACATTGGAAAACAATAATCCAATCATGAATAGAAAATGGCAGTGGGTATGTCACATACAGAGTGATGCTGAAGAAGTCAGCCCTCCACTGTTACTATTTGGAAGGGTGGTGACAGCATACAAAGCTACTCCATTCCTCCTTCCTGGAGCCACTGACTCCGTGCATTAGGTGCTGCAGCAGAGATATGGAGGAAATAAGAAAAAGGAAAATGGAATATACATGTTGTCCCAAAGAACCACACAATATAGAAAGCCAGAAAAGGTTTTTCACAGGCAAAAAGCTCAGCTGTGGCTGGAAAGTGCAGTCTGTGCACTGTGCAGTCTGTGTAATGCAAGGGACATGTTACTATTGGCCAGACCCATATTCAAACACTGCCAGTGGAGTTGTCCGTGAGAATACTGGAAGCATGTAATGGCACTTTCCAGTCATTTCAAACTTAGGGACTTTCACTGCTAGACATCACATCCTCATCCAGGCACAAAACACTCACTTTTCCAGGAGCTACTTGTGGCAGAATTGTATCTGGACCTGCATCTCTAGAATAGACTCAAATTTTTGGCTGTGACAGATTGTCTATTAAAAATTCAAAATCTGGATGTAAGAACAAGAGCTGCAACTAATTTTGACTGCTATCAGCATACCTGAACTGTGCTCCTATCGTTAATCAGGTTTTAAAAAATAAAGTAGCATCTACTGATACATGAGCCAGTCTGGATTTCTCTGCCTTACTCTTACTTTCTCCACAAGCGTACACATTTTAAAAAGTCTTGAAGAACCAACCCTTTTCGTCTACTTTGCAAATACTTGCGTATTTAAGCAGTCACACTGAAATCAGTATGACTGCACATATGCAAGGCTGAACACTTTTTTTGCCAAGTGCTGCATTTTCTGATGTCCTGTTCAGACGGGAAGAGGAAGTTTCAGGCACTCATGAAACTGAGAAACAGTTCCTTTTAAGACTGGAAGTATTAAAGGAGAGTTTATGAACATTTCCAACAGCTCCCTAGAGAGCACATGCTAAAGATTAGTGGTATCCTCTTTTCCACTCAATTATAGAATTTAGCTAGGAGAGATTTTGAAGGAGCTGTTAAAGCACTTAATACCAAAGTTTTAGGGGGCAATTCTGGGAAGTATAGATATAGCTGTAAGTCTGTGCTACTCCTACTTCATTTTAATTTAGAAATAGACAGTTAATAGAATAGTAAATTCCTTAACAAAAGAAATAAAATGGCTTTTTTTAATAGAGTTTTCTCCACTTAAAATTCTTACACAAGTAACAAGAGCCCCTATAAGAAAAATGCTGGTTTAGGATAATATACTTATTTAACTCAAGCTGTTAAAAGGATAGATAATTCCCCTCTCCTTATAAACACAAAATTTAAAGGACAATGTTGTAGTTATTCAAACTGTTTCAACTGAACCATGTTATGCTGATAACAAACAGTGTAATAATTCCTTTTAACAAATTTGTAATTCTAATCAGCATTGGCTTTCTGTCAAGTCTAGTAATTAAGGAAGTTGTCGATGTCCATCTGATTATTCTTCTTGATAATGGCATTATTTAAACATCAGTCAAACATGAATGTTCTATTTTTGCTTGGAGAACAGTACATTAACGTGGAGAACATACTGTTAAAACCCTCATGGCGCTTAAAAAATGGGTCTCAACAACCAAAATTATCTACATAAAAATCTGCATACAGATGTTCATGATTAACAGTTTAGAGAGATACACATGGCCATCTTTAGGTAACTAAAGGTTTTTAATTAGTCCTTAAGGTACTGAAGACCTAGAAATGGCACAGAAATCCTTGAAGCAAATCCTCCAAGAATTCTAATACTACAGATGATTTCAAATGAGACCACATATCACACCAAGATGCCTGGCAAAGAACCATGAGTGAAGGACAAAGCACACAAAGGTCTTTGGGATTATGCTGTACCTCTTGTTGCTTTTTTAAGGCTAACTGAAAGCAGAAGAAAGGCATCACCATATTCCACTATATGCACATATGAAGTATGCTGAAAAAGCATATTGTGATGTGCCTTCAGCTCCCATCTTTCAGGGGGACTCATACAGCTCTTTCCCACTCTACTGAAGCAGGACCTTCCCTGGTGCAGAAGGTGGAAGGTACAAAACCTGACGCTTTTCTTTCCTGGTCTGGCATCTGATCATGTGCTGAGAACCATATCTGTCACTGAAACACTATGCAAAGCAGATTAATGAAGTCTATCATATCTGTGTTATAAATTCAGACTGTACATATGTGCAAACATACATTTTCAGTTGGGTAAATATGACTCCTAACAGAAAAAGACAGAAAACGAGAAGAGTGACATGAAAATTCTGGCTTCCTTTGCTTAGGAACTGAGCTAACCTGAAACTGAAACCTGAAACTGTGTTGTGGAAATGCAGCTTGAAAAATGTCATGGGGCTTGGATCCTTTGCTAATATCATTTTCAAGTACATTTGGCTCTGGATAAATGGGATACACAGAGCTCTAATTTAGCTTTTATGTGTACTGAATACACTACTTTAGTTACCACCCACATTATTTTCAGCTAATTCAATACCTTGCAAACCATCTTTCTTCTTTTAATATATTCTGAAGTACATTTAAGTATCTTAAAATACAAATCAAACCTCTCCAGAGTGCAATAAAAGCACAATAAAGCAGGTCTAACACATAATCAAATATGATAACCATATATTTAAAGGTGGAAAAGAAACTCCTATAACACTTGGAAAACTCAGCCAGCGTTCAACACTTCAGAACAAAACAAATTGTCAGTCCAAATTCATTCAACCTGTCCTCATTACACTTCCAACTTCCCATTTCTCTTTTTGTAAAATATAGAAAAATAAAAAGGAATGAGACAGAAACCTTAGGATAGTAAGAAATTACTTATTCTTGTCAGCCTACTACAACCATGTATACTCATGAATTTATTCATCAGCGTTAGAAATATAGACAAATATTCAGTAGGTGGGCTGTGCTTGTCTAAAAAAATCTAGTTCTTAAAACAGGTGAAAGAGAAAGACAGGTCTGTAAACCACTCAAAAATTAATGAACAGTAGATTTAATTTAGATTTTTATCACACGCTTCTCATAAAAAATATCTTCAAAAAAATGAAAACACATTTTATCCAGAAAAATAGCTTAAAATTTATGTCCACTTGGTTAGAATGTTAAAATACCACACTGCACCTGTAGAAAATACTATTAAATAAACAGGTTCAGATAGTTTCACTTAGAGAGCATGTTCTAATTACAGATGTAAGGTGAGAAATTCTGCTGTTGAGTGAATACACTACACTCTTTGATATTTTTTTGGTGGCTTTTCCGCATAACAACATAAAAGAATTCTCCTTTGGATTTCCACAAACATTCACAGACAACTATGACTTGCCCATAAAATGAGGGCATTTTAAAGAAAATGATTACTTTCAGTGTGGAAATGACAGGAAGTATGGAAAATGGCAGAATTTAAAGAATAAAAAGATAATTTCAATTTCTAAATTTAGCTACAAGAGTTGAAAGTCAGACACTGTGCACTACTTAAATTCCTAATGCATTTCCATAAAGAGCAGCAGAACTCCAAGGGGGGAACCACCTGCAAGCACAGGTACTTAGAGGAGACAGCTGAGGATTACAGGAGAGTTTAATACTTAAAATGTTTTAGGCCCCTATCCAGATACACTTGAGCACACGCTGCCCTCTTACAAAATGTTATATTTTACTAACCTGAACAGTAAAACATGACAACACCACTAAAACCTTCAACCCCTTTAACATGAAGTGCAATAACTGTTCTAAAATAGAAAAATGTGTGCAGAGGTTTTAGAAATCTTTGCCAGGAATAGGTTCCCCATGACAGATTTCCCACTCCTCCCCAGGTGTTTCCATAAGGAATTCTGACTCTCACTCCATCTAAAAGAATCAAGAAAAACATTTTTTAATTAAGTGTTACAACTTTTATAGCAAAACTTATTGGGAAAAAAGTACTTAGTTTTTGAAAGAGCTGTGGAAATATTACAACTATTTAAAAAAAAAATTGGACCTACTGCAACACTGCTTCGGAAGCACATCTAATTCTCTTCATCTGTCCCACTTAGATGTAACTTCAGGAGTGGTTGTTTGCAGGAACGTGAGAATCGTTCAAAGGCCATGACTTGACTCCAGCACTGGTGATTGCTTGGAAAAGCACTGCTTTGGAAAGCAGTAGGTTCACAGAAAACCTTTTAAGACAACATAAAACACAATTAAAAAAAAATAAATATTTAGGCACAGAAAAGATGCTTTTAGTATGACTGTTTTACTGTTGCATGCATACATTCCTACCTTTACCACATAAAGCCTATGATCAGAAGACTTGTTTTTGATGAGATCAAAGTATTTTTGCTCACAATTGGTACAACTATTCCTCCAAACCTCAATTCTTCCTCCACATGACCATAATTTATAACCTTCCCCCTTGTCAGTACACTACTAGAAATCTCTAAACAAACTGATAAATGTGATTTATTCTCTTTCTCCAGTTCTCTCAGGGTGATATTCACCCACAGGTAGTTTAGAAGGTTATTTAAGGAAGACAAACCTTTAAGGGTTAAGTATGCTCTAGGAAGAAACACTCCAACTTCTCGTACATTTGGGAAGTAGGTGATTGACTTGGCATGTCTGGAGGAAATGTTGTAACAAAAATTCCAACCATTTTTTTTGAGCAACACTTGGTTCCATAATCCCCAGCCACACGCTGGGTAACAGGTCAGAACTTTTCCCAATACTAGAGCAAAGGATTACTTTGCATTCGTCACTGAGCAACACCAGCAAACTATCACATGCACCAAAGTGTTCCTGCCACACTTGGGTGATGAAGGCAGTAACCTAAAGTTCACTGCTACCTACTGAATACCCCAATAAACTAATTATGGACTCCAATTTAGAAACAGAGCAATGACTCCTCCATTTTTTTAGGTACAGTATATTCTGAGAAACATCACAGTATAACAATTACCATTTCATCTGGACATATTTCCGATGACAATGTAATCCCAGAAATGGCATTTCTGTTTTCAGGAAAGGTCATTGTCGGTATTGGAGTGGAGATAAAGTAAAATGAGGGGGAAATCTGACCTTTTGGAGTGTGGCCACAACTGTTCTGAGCTCACCCACATAACAAAGGAAGGAAATATGGAACGTGCCCTTGAGTGCTCTTATGACTTCGGACACTAAATACATTGTCATAGCTGCTGAGTGGGAAAAGCTGCCATTGGAGTGAACAGGCTTGAGATTATCTTTCAGCTAAATAGGCATAATCAAGACATGCCTTTCTGTTAACTCCAGAATGATGTGTGAAGATATGTAGCTTACAATTTTTTTTTAAGGTTGTGTTTTAAGATCACGATGTTCAACTCTTTCAAAACACAGATCGAATATATAGAAATAAAACCAAAGTTCGGTTTTCAAAAATAAATGAATAAATGAGTCAATAAACAAAGAATTCATCCACATCCAGCATATGGATTTCAGTTGCCTGGACCAAAATGGCAAGGCAATAAAAAAATGCTGTTCTGTCATGTATTACTGAAGCCAATTGATTTAATATCAGGAAATCTTCCTTTGAAATCACGTTAATAAAGGATTACTGTAGCATCAATTTTGCATAATTATTTATTTATGAGTTTATAAACTACAGTAATAAAATTCTTAATCAGATAAGGCATTTCCATTGTTTGAAGGAAAATATTACTGTAAAAACAATATTCTAATTGTTAAATCAGCAACTCACTCCTGAAACCAAAGCCATCATCAGTGTGTCAAGTCATCAATAGTCATGATGCTGTTGGGAATAAAATGTTTCCAGTACTACTAATATCACCATTTCAACAGCTCATTTAGAGAAAAAAAACCTTATTATTTTATCATTGCTTGAGTAAGCTCTTCACATCTCACAATTTATTACTTTAATTACAAAAAGTGTTTCATATTATTTCAGGACCATTGAAAAACTATTTCTCTACAAAGGTGCAGAGATGCTTTCATATTTATGGGTATATCGAAAACGATTTAAGAATTGTTGATGATGTAAGTTTGAAAACCACAGAATAACCAGACTCATTTTTCAGTTTCTCGCAATTTTACTGCTGTCACTGGCCTAATTTGAGAAAATCCCCTGAAAAAGGAGTCCAATTTAAAAGGTTACCATCTTGAAAGTAAAAGAAGGTAATTATTCAACAGAATAGAGGTGCTCCCAGAGCCTCCCGTTTAGATACCAATTAAGCATGCTGTCTCCGTATTTTCAGGCAAAAATACATCAGCAAAAGCAATACTTTTGAAAACATGATTGACATAATGAAGTGGGAATAGACCCTGTAGTTACTGAAACAAAACCCAAATCACTACCCACACTAAATGTACCATTAAGAACATAAGAGGGGGGAAAAGCAAGAGAACTAGTGCTGTCAAGCAAAAAAGAAATCCCCAAACACAATCACTACTCTGTTTCAAAGGTCTAGACATTGTTGTATCACTGATTATACATATTCCCATTAACCCAAAAATTATTTTTGGCTAGATAAGACTGACTGACACAATTTCAACAGCAACAACAGTTCAGATTCACTGAAGTATTTGTTAAAATCCACTAAAAATAAGAGCAACATCAGTAAAATATCAATATTTTTTTTTTTTTTAAGGAGGGAAAAGAAAAATAAGTCTGAAACCTTGGAAACTACCTGAGAAATGCAGTAAGCTTGTACCTTATTTCTATCTGGGAATAGAATTTATAAATAAGGAGCACAGTCAGTTCCATGCAATTAAGGTGTAGATGATACAGCCATACATCCAAGCAGTATGGGGATTTTTTCCTTTAACTCTTAGGAAGGATATGAAGAACTTTTAACCAAGTGCCTATAATTTCCGAGCCATATCATATACTATTAAAAATATCTAATAGACTGAGTTTAAAAGAGAAAAATAAATACCACTCTGGAAATACAGGGAGACATATACTAAGGAAGTAATTAAAGCTCAACATTATTTACCAAATCCTGAATCACTTCCTCCATTGTTGGGTTCCTTATGGAATAACTCAACCTAGTGCCAGTGTTTCACAGACTGGCATCTTCCCACACAGAGAACACTGTTTGAAATTGTTTTACTAGCAAAAGTTGGTGAGAGATTTTACATTCATTTGCATGTGTCTGGGACTTTTTGCATGACTGATGACACACCAAAGAGTTTTATTTTTGAAAAGAAGTTACTCTCTGCAACACTGTGCAAAATATCATTGCCAGCAACTTCTGCTCATGCTTGAACAACAGTGAACACTGATCCCCTGGGGTCACCAAAGATGAGCCTGGGGTCAAAGGAAAGCAGATGAAAACAATTAACTGGATACTTCACTAAGCTTCTTGCCACTTTGCAGGTGAAGTATTCTGTCACAGCAGATCCAAACAGCTGAAAAACTAGTAGTTTGTAAAATAATATGCAACCAGATTTCTTTTTCCAAAGAAAAGCTGAATTTCATAAAAGATTTTGAAGCATAACATTCTGCAAAATCAGCTCAACCAAGTGTTCATGGACTGCTTCTTCAAATGATTATAATGAAGTCCAACAGTTACATGGTCTCTCTGAAGTAAACTCTATTACATTCCAACATTTGACGTAAACAGATAAAAGCTGATATGCAGTTGATGAACCCTTTTTTTCCTGAGGGCCTTAAGTTTCCAAAATCCATTAAGACTTTTGAAAACCCAAGATCTGTCCCAGCTTAATTATCTAAGGGAGTGAGTCATTTGACAAAACATCTCTCTGATTCATAAGCTACTTGCATAATTTAAAAACTGCTACTGCTTATCCAGCCTACACCACTACTGGTGAAAGAATATGTGTAATAGTTGTGTTGGCATACCCTCGAGTAATGCAAGAAAAGATTATTTTCTCATGTCTTTGTATCATAATTTGTAAACATATGTGTGTATATATATGGGAGAGAGGGAACAAAACCATCTTACCATATACTGCTTTTAGCATAAGGTCTACTATCAGAACCTTATCAGTTCACAAGTGAAGAAAAAAAACAAAACACTTGATAATTTTAGAACACAGGTATGCATATAATCAGTCTTTTCTTTCTTGAACACCCTCAAAGAAATAATAATCAAGAGACGCTTATTTTAACGAACTGTAACATCTCAAAAATTCACCTCTTTTATTTTCCAATTTTGAAAAAAAAACCCAAAGCCGACACGTTCTAAAATTAACATGAATACAGTTAGAACATATACAAAATTTCATATATTTATAGTGAGTTTTGAGATTTCCATCACATTTTCATACACACAGTAGTTTGGGCTGGGATAGCTGTTTCCTTTACAGTAGCAGGTATGAGGTTGTGTCTTGGATTTGTGACCCAAACAGCAAACCCCAGGGATGTTTCAGCTGTGGCTGAGCAGGGCTCTCACAGAGCCAAGGCCTTTTCTGGCACTCACACTGCCCCACCAGCAAGGAGGCTGGGGGGGCATGACAGGCTGGGAGGGGGCACAGCTGGGACAGATGAACCCAACTAACAAGAGGGATATTCCACACCATCTCCCCAGCAACAAAAGCTGGGGGAAGAACAAGGAAGGGAAGTGGATGTCTGGAGTTAAGGCATTTGTCTTCCCAAGTAACTGTCACATGTGGCAAAGCCCTACTTTCCTGGGAAAAGTTAAGCATGTGATTGCTGGTGGGAAGTAGTGACTGAATTATTCTGTTCTATATTGGCATGCTGGGTATCTCTGATATATTTTACAGATGTAAAAACCCCCAAACAATTCCATTTCCTTGTGTTAAGCTTGTACTAAACAGAGCATTGCCTTCTACTACTTATTCCTTATGAAAATTAGCGAGAATAAGATTCTCAATGGTTACTCATTATCCCGACTCAGATGACAAGACAATCTTAGATGGTATTAACTGGCTTACAATAAAAATGGTGCAAAATAATAAATAAATAAACAAATAAATTTGCGTAGAATTCTTTAAAAAAGGACCTTCTGAAATAATGAGGGAAATTAGTGACTAAACACCCAGAATTTTACCATGTAATACTATATAAATTTCTTGGCTTTAAACTAGATTACTAACTAAATTGTAAATGTTTACTCTTCTTTTACCACAAACTATTTTTACCTTGCATTTGAGCTTACTGGGGTAATGAGTGCTGAGAGCAGTATTTAGACTTTCCAAGTTCTGGCAGCTAAAACAGCAGCTCAGCCTTCTCTGGCTCTCTATGGCCACAGTGAAACAGCAACCCCTCAAAGGCAAGCTGCCTTAATCTCACATCCTCCAGAGGGTGATTCAGAGCCATCCTCTATCCCTTCATTGCCTATCTGAAGTGGCCTGCGAGACTACAATCTCTTAGATACCAGTTAGATGTTTAAATATAGATACATGAACTGTTTTCTTGCATCCCCAAAAGTGCTTAAATTACCTCCTATGAGAGAATATGGGCAAGAAATGAGGAGGACTTCATCTCTACTACCTGCTTTAAATTACTGCTCCCAAGAACAAGATAAAATGGAACTGCAAGTGTCTAGTTAAAGGAAACAGCAGGAAATCATTTTGGGTTAGCATAGTTCAGAGAGCAGCTTGTGCTTAGAATTATGATTTTCTTCCTATAGGTAAATCCTTTCTTGTGTGCTCTCTACTTATTCAAAGCCAATCAAAGCATCATGATTTTTTTTTACAGATAACAAACATTTAACCAGTTAAGAGCTGTAATATTCCCCATCACTACAAAGGAAAAGAATCTCTGTAATACAGATATGAGTATATTCCACTTGTTTACAACCTTCTCCTTTGTTACACAACTTCTGTTTTGTTTGCTTTACTCCTTCCTTTTGTCCATTGCCAGTATAATAAAAAGTTGAAGTGAATCATGGACACGGAAAGCAGTCAATGACTTCTAAAATTTCTCAGGAACTGCCTAACTTTACAAGAGTCAGCACATTTTAATTTCAAGAACAACGAAACTCAGGCAAAAACACATCTTTCTAAGCAAAGCATAGCATCCTTTATTCCCAGTTACACTTCAAATGACGCAACTTACAGAGCAGTCATCTCTCATCATGCCTCACATGATTTTACTCTTGTAACCTAGATATTTCCAGTAGATATCAGTGCTTTCTGTTCTGATTACCTTTCTCATCTGTTTTATACCAATCAGCCCTAGAGAAGAGTGAGACTAGTACTGTTTAAGTGTGCTGGTAGAACTGAGTAACTCTGAGCTGTGCATTGCAGTTGTCCATTAGAACCTGGGGGGGACATCGTTACACCAAACACAACTAAAGCTCTATTTGTCTATACAATAGACAAAATTATTCAAAGTCAGGTGAGGGATTTGTGGTGAAAAAGACCTTTCCTCATCTGTTGTCAACCCTCAGCAGTTTACTTGGCTTTTGAACTTTCACCAGCCCATGTTATAAAGGAAAAACTGAATGCCAAGCAGTTGGGTGAGCAATTCCAGCTCAGCCAGAATACTCCTGTCCCTGCTGAAAAAACAGATGTACGGATACAGGAAGGTGGTTTAGTTTGGTCTACAAGTCTATTTGGCCTTCACAAGAGATTTCACAGAAGCAGAACATTCTTTTAGAAACAGATCAGAGCCTTGTATCTCAAAGTGCATTTGAAGGTATTCCCCATTTAAAAGGTTAGCAAGTTTTAGCTGAAAATGACTTAACTCCTCAGGCAGGGATTAAAGTAATGGTTAGTAGATGGAGAACTATCATCTTACAGCTACCATACATCAGACACAGCCACCATGGCCCAAAGAAGGACTTTTGCCTAAGGCTGTGCCTAAATTCATAGCCCATGCTTTCAACACAAAATTAATTTTGGAATAATGGCCCCTGAAGGAATAGATAAATGAAATGGGAAGATATCTAGGGCTGGGAAATGCCTCCCCATTTCATACTTTCATTTTGTATAGAAGAAGCTGTAATCACAGTCAAAGAATGAATAACATGGAAAGAATGATCTTCTGTTCCTAAAATTCAGTTTAGGTAGGCTAAACTTGTAGGTTTCAACAGCATGAAATATCATACTTTTAACAGAACTTCTAAAATGAAAGTTTTTATCCAAATTCTGACACTCTGAAAAATGAGAAAGCATTTTAAAATAATTGTTCTTGCAAATGACACCGGGGAATTTAAAAAAATTTCCTCTCAGTATGTTCCCTTCAAACACACAATATTGCTCCAGCATTTAGGAAGCAACAAAAAGAATAAAAAATCATCCATTTATTGTGTTCTGCAGGGTGGTTTTACCCATGGCAGGCA